>NC_057812.1:20453989-20760900 GCF_018294505.1 Triticum aestivum
ATGCCTATTGGTCCCGGTTGGTGCCACCAACCGGGACCAAAGGGTCTCCTGACTGGGCTCTGCGCACTGCCCACGTGGAGGGCCTTTAGTCCCGGTTCTGGATTGAACCGGGACTAAAGGGGGGAGGTATTACTACCGACACTTTAGTCCCGGTTCCGGAACCGGGACTAAAGGCCCTTACGAACCGGGACTATAGGCCCTTTTTCTACCAGTGGAATAGTAGTACACGCAATTGCTCCTCCCTCCCACCTTTCCGGGTTCATGAAGGATATTGGTTGGCTTCTCTTGTCAATTGCTCCTCCTTCCCACCTTTCCAGGTTCATGAAGGATAATGGCTAGCTTCTTTTGTCAGTGCTGATGAAGATTGCCCAATTCTCCAACTCCTGTACCTTCACCCACATTGCATGTTCAGTCGACTGGTCGAGGCGGAAGACTTCGAAGGTATCCCCTCTTGCCGGAAATGACCCCTAACACCCGAAGCATATCGCCACACGCCACCAAATATAGGTTCGCAAGACGACCTAGGGGATTTCCTCCCAACTGACTCCCATCATCCGTACACGAATCCAAGGTGCCAAGTGCACAACAAAGAGCATGCCACCAGAGTCCAAGCCGAAGACCTGGCCTTTGAAGGTCACAATCTGCTGGATAGTTCCATCACAAGGGCATGCTCTCAACCAAGAGCGTCTGCCAACACGCAAAAAGTAACTATGAGATTCGTTGGTGACAATGAGATGTGGGTTGGGTGACTCTACAGGAGCCGTGACGGCACCGTAGTAGACCTCGGTGGACTCGTCGCCCGGTATCTGTGGTGGTGACAAACTAACACCTGTAAACACATCAACAATGAGACATGATCTGTTTGTGGAGAAGATGAGATGGCCATAAGAAGCACCCAGGAAGCAAAAACTACCCAGAGAAATTTGGGGATCATTATTTGCTCGAGAAAGATTAACTAGGGGAATCTGGTAGCCAATGCGTGAGTGTTTGCTGGCTGGATCAATGACATGACATGTACGCTTATCGCCAAGGGGGCGATGACATGGAGAGTGCACGGGGACGACATCAGGTTGCAGGAGCATAGGCGGGAAGATCATCAAGAAGTCAGACTTTCATGGATACGAGAAGAAGGCATGACGCCAAGAGCGGCAGGTGCGAGCGAAGGCAAGGAGGTCGGAGAAGGAGCTTGCCAGAGCAATGATGGAATGAAGCAGCACATCTGATAGGTGTTAGAATTTCGCCCACAAGATCGATCACATGAAATCACGACAGAGACGCGCACAAGAAACTTTGATAGCCAAAGGCACATGTCGTGCCTCTCTTCCTTTTTATTTGTTTTCTTGTTCTCTGTCGATACAAAACCCAGACCAGACCTGTGCATATATATATGCGTCAAGCAACCGACCTAACAACTCTAGTCCTATACCTACACGGACTCAACCAGCCAACACACGGCCACGTCCTAGAAGGACTCAGCCAACGTGAAGGACTTGACTAGTACGCTACTTGGACACGTAGCGCAGGAACTCACCTAATACATGGAAACTAATCAAGATTACATCTAACAGTAGGTCTGCCCAACCTTGATGTCTAGACATGGCAGAGACACAAACACAAAGGCCCTTGGTTTTGCAGGTTGCGGCTTCTCTGCAACAAATCATGAACCCAAAGACAAACATTAGATGAATACTGAACGAGGTGCTAAGAACATGAGATAGACTGAATGGTGACCAAGAAACATGACAGGTGCACATATGGTTCCTGGGGTGCTGGCTGTAAGTATAGAAACATGTTACATTAGAACATACAAAAATAATTAAGGCACCCTGAAGTTTTTGCATTTTTTAATTGAAAGAACATCTGTATAGTGTATGGTTCAATGTATAATCCTGAAAAATTTGCATACACAACACAGCAATTTGCGACCTGCACAAATCGACACACGTTTTATAGCATACTACATTACATCCATGACCTCTTACATATAATTCTGTTGTAAAAACTTGCAGGTTTTCAAAACTGAATGGCTCTTCTTAAGAGCAGGAAAAAAAACTAATTTACCACTATTAATATCAACCTAGTACAGCAGCATACTACATACTCCCTCCGTTCCTAAATACATACAAGTCTTTTTAGAGATTTTAATAGGTGACTACATACGGTGGAAAATGAGTGAATCTACACTCTAAAATATGTCTATATACATTCGTATGTAGTCCATAGTGAAATTTCTAAAAAGACTTATATTTAGGAACAGGAACGGAGGGAGTACATTACAATCATGAGCTCTTACATATAAAGTTTTTAAAACTTGCAGGTGATCAGAACTGAATGACTCTTCTTAAGAGCAGAAAAAAAATGTTTTACCGCTGTCAATATCGACAAAATACAGAAGCCACTATGGAGTCGGAGTGATCGTCAGTCATAGTCACGCTACTAGTAATGGGTAAAAAGAGGTAGCTCTTGAGTGGGGCGTGAGTGTTACCAATACTGCTAGTAGGCTGCTAGTAACATCATGAACGAGCCACAAGGAAACAAATACTAGTATAGCGGCAGATCCGCCTACTGTGGAGGGAGGACGAACTGGGCTGCTGCTGGCCCCCGATCTCCGCTGCGCCGGAGCCGGCGCCTAGGTAGGTCTGCCGACGGGTCCCATTCCGGCCAACCGACCGCCGCGGCTCCCAGATCCGCGCGCCCACAGCCAGCCAGCCATCGATCGAGCGAGGGAGCGGAGCAGGGGTTATCGGCAGCGCTCCTCTGGTTTCTACTCCCGGGAGAGACCCAAGAGATTGGTATCCCGAAGGCGACCCTGCCCAGCACCAGGCAGGTTCATCGCTATCCTATCCGACCGTGCGCCAGCGTGCCGAGCAAAGGCGCCAAGCATGCGGTAGGCCAGTGGACCACTGCCTTTTGGCTGGACATGTCATGATTTTCTTTTTTCTTTCTCAAAATCAACGTAAGCAAACCATATCCTTCCGGTCCCTCTTCTTCTTTCTTCCTCGATCGATGGCCACCCCTCGAAGACGCCGTCATCGAGTAAGTCAAGGGGAAGGGGCTATTGGACGGCGTCGTGTTGATCTTGTCTTTTCTACCTTTGGATAGGCCAAAGGACCGAGACTATTGTACTTCAATTATTATTTTATTATTTTTGGATCTTATAAAGTTTCAAAACAATCTGAAAATTTCACCACAATGACATTTGCACTCTTTGAGCCTTAACTATGTACATGTAAGGCAAGGGGCCCCTGTCCCTTCTTCCGTCGCTCCGGCGACAAGAGTGGGCGGGGACCCTAGGGCTTCGGTCCAATGGTGGCATAGTTAGGACAAATTTAGGGTTTGTACCTATTCAGCGTTGACGAGATGGCTCACTCGGGGTGTGTAAGTTTTGTGTTCCCTGACTTCGTCTCACTGGAACTAGGGTGTTCAACAGGCCCTCTCCGGTGTTCTCTTTTCTAAGGAGGCGATATACTACGTAGATCGTGCCAGCCGACATCTTATGATTTTCATCGATGACTTCCTGGCCAGTTCTTCTACAAACTTCTAGGTTTAAACAAGTTTTCTCCGCTGACATAGAGGCCGAGAGACGACAACGAGCTTTGCTCACAGTGCGTCGTTGATGGATGTGGGGGGAAGATGACTTCGACGCCCAAAGAATTTAGATGTATTTTAATTTCCGTAGGGGTTCATGCTATTTAATGTATGGCCTTTGGCCTTTTTGCAAATAAAAACAAGTGCTGGGTAGAATAGACAAGCATGTGGATCTCTAATATATGCGTGTTTTCCATTTTTTCCATAACTTTAAAATGTGATTTAAGAAAAAAGAATCAAAATCAGAGACACCCATGAGCCAAAAAACTCTCTTAGCATACCCAAAATGGTAGCAATCGTTTTCGAGGGGCAACTTGAAAAAACCCAACGCAATCCTCTGGAAGGAAAACTACCTAACATTTCAAGACACGCCCAGAACAAATTCCCTATAAGACAGGTGCGGGTGCAAAGAGCATTATGTTAACTTTCCTTTTTTGAAGTTCATGTTATAGCATTCTTATTTGAGTAAATTTCATTGGACAACAACCACATTTATATTGGAAAATATGAAAAACGAAAACATGAAGTATAATAGTATCATTTATCAGGGAAAATCTTAAGCGCTAAGTAATGGCTTACTCGCACGGGGTCCACATTATTTCTTCCTTAGAAGGTTCCCCTAGATTTATGGGCGATTTCTCTCTCTTTGTTTTTTACTTCTGTTTCTTGGGTTGATTTTTCTAATCAGTTTTGTTTCAGTTTTAACAGTTTACTTACGCAATTTCTAATATTGTTCACTGGAGATTAAAAATGTTCACCAAGCGCAAAAAAATGTTCAGACCATTTAACAAACGTCCTTGGTATTTAGAAAAATGATCATAATTTTAAAATATATTAAATGCAAAATTTTAAAATGGTAAATTGTAAAAAATGTATGTGCCATTTAAAAAAATATTTATAAAATTTAGGAAATATTGCATGTATTTAAAATATGTTCATTACATCTTAGAAAAATGTTTGTGTGCTATTAAAATTTCTTCACATAATTTTGAAACATGTTCAAAAAATTAAAAACACATTGTGGACCTTGTGGAGTGAGGTGGTGGCGGCGACGATGACAACATGGTCGCCGGTGGCAGTGATCTCTTTCCACCCGGTGATTGATAGTTTCACTCTGCTCTCTGTTCTCCCCAATCATTGGCAACTTCGGGACTTTTTCTTCATTTGGAAAATTTGGGGTTTTCGACCGAAAATGCTAAATGGAGACTGAGCTCCATGGAGCTCTTTATTTTGAAAACTTTGAAAATCACATTTTGAATTTTCAACAAAATCTAAATAAAATCACACTCGTTCAGATGGATGTTTAATACATGTGTGTGAAATTTGAAGATGATATACATTACGGTGGGAGCTGCACAAAAAGGTCAAAATTGTTATTTTGAAATGGTGAACAGTACAAGTAATTTTCACTATAAAAAATGCATGAATTTGTCTTTTTTGTGTAGCTCTCACCATAATGTACCTCATTGTCAGACTTTACACACATGTAAAACACATCCATGCAAATGCGTATGATTTTTTTCCAGAATTTTTCAAAACTTAAAAATATTATTTTGGAATTTTTCAAAAAAAAAACGAGTTCCATGGAGCTCGTGCTCCAAAATGCTGCACTCAGTTTTGGATGGGCTACCGTCTGCTTGGGATCTACCTAGCTGGCGGTACTAATGGGGCTCATGCTCGACATTGTACATAACTTGTGTACCAACCACAACAAGACGAGAGACCGAGTGTTCCTGAACCAGAGTGGCCCATTCTCTTTTGTGTTGTTGGTAAGGTGAGCCATAGGTTTCAATCCGTTTCAAAATTCAAAATATCTTTACATTTCTCTACAAAATCTTTGTATTAGAATAAATATGAGCTGAAAGTTCCTTCATACAATGGGTCTAGGAACCGTAGTGGAACGGTCTTCACCGGTACTCTACGAATTGTACCAAAGACCGTTCAAGATTACATGGGCACAATTGTATCTAAGACTCGTACATGACATATAGACTCAGCAACATAGAGCCCCAATTTGTTTGTCTTGTTCAGCAAGTTCTAGCTCTAATGCATGCATATGCACTATGCTGCTTGGTGAGCTTCTGACTCAGTTTTCCAATACATCCCATTCCGCTGCTAGATCATGTTGTGTGACAGTCGGTGCCATTCATCCTGCTCCTTATTGGTGCTGGCCTCCCATGCTTTGCCATCCTCTAGCAGTCTCCTAAATGTGATCCATCTACGAGGGGAATAAACTAGCTATTTATAGGAGGTCACCGATCGATAACCGCTGTGTGTGGCCAGGACATCATCACTGCTTCACCAAACATCACATGCCAACAATTTTGATCGTTGCTGACATTCATACCACTCATGGCATTTCTAAATATGAGAACCCTTCTGGTGTGAACTAGCAACATGACTCTGATCTCTTTTCCCACGAGGACCAACACACGACGGAGTACCAAACAGAGAATCAATTGATGGGGTAAGGGAAGGGGGAAAACTAGCATTCAAGTGAGAGTGTAGAGGAACAACGCGAATATGAGATTCAAAAGGGCCAGGATGCTAGCGCTCCTTTTTGGCCTGTCAGTATATATAAACTACAGAAAATCCGCTTGTTTTATTGATGAACCAAAATTCGATCAGTGAGGGGCTAAAAACAGTGTCCAACAAGATCCGCGTACCATTTTGTGTGGCATGGGGAGACCATAGTACATGCTAGGGTTCTAGCCACACTAGTCAAGGGAATGCGAATGTTGCTTCTTCGCAAAACCTACTCTACCAATCAATGAGTCGGCCAGTCCCACCTATTCTAGGATTCTTCAATTACATTGAGGCAAGAAAGGATCCAACCAAGCAACGCGATTCAGACCTCTTTTCCCCAAGGATAACCACATGATGGGGCACCATACAGAGGATAGATGGATGTATGGATGGAGGAGGGGAGGGGAAAACCATAGTTCAGGTGAGTGTGCAGAGGAATTGCGCGGACCTAGTAGAGCGAGTCTACGGCAATGGTGACAGAGATGGCTGGCTGATGCGGTGGTCCATGACGGCTTCACGCTGCTCTGCTCTCCCCCTCTGCTGCTACTTTAGAATTCTTTTTTCTCTAATAGAAAAAAATGGTTTGGATGGGCACCATTTACCAGGCTGCTCCATACAACTCGGGTTCGAGCTCAACATAAACACTTGCTGATAGGATAAAGTAGCTCGATCGGATACATGCTGGATCGACGAACTGCGGCCGGTAGTATATGGTAGTGTCCTATAAATTAGGAGGTGTGTTGGTTAACATATGTTTATTTGTAAATAATAACTTCATGCCACTGAGTAGATGGATTGTACTCTCGTGTGGTTGAATTATATCATGTCACTGCTAATACCCGATCCATGTATGAATCACGGGAGACAAGGTTGTCAGAATCATGATTCTGAATCGGATCGGAGCTCCGATGGTAGGATAACAAATCATAGAATCTTAACTACGAGGATCGTAGAATCAAATGGGTTATTTTGGATCGTAAAGTCGTAGAATCATACAACAGAATCACTATTCTGACAACCTTGACGGGACATCATCCGAGATTACATGTGCACGAGGATGTAGAAGAATGGGATGTCATTAGATCCACTCTTATGCAACTTGACTGATGCTATCTACGTACTGCTGTCCGTTAGGCTTTAATCACGTACATTTGATAGCACAAAGTCATGATTTGTTTCCTTGTAGAGTGATAAGAGCCGTGAATTGTTCAGTATCTTCTAGTTACACCCATCATCGAAGGACTATGCTTCTATACGTGCTACTATCTCTAATTCCCAACACATCTCATTTCTCCACCAGACCGTGCTATCTGACTGGTGGTGCCATTCACCCTGCTCGTGATTGGTGTTCTCCTCCTACGATTTTTCATCCTCTGCCAGTCTACCAACTAAATGTAATCCCTCTACATGGGGAATAAGCTAATTAATATAGGAGATCACTGAGTGATCAACGTTGTAGTGTGACCAGGACATCTTCATTGCTTCACCAAGCATCACGTGCCAACTGTTGTGATCATTTAATTCTACAATGAGTTGTGTAGCTGCAGACATTTATAACACTCATGGCATATCTAAATATGAGAAACCCTAAGTTGAATGTTCCTAGCGAACCATCGGAATGAAGTTGTTTTGAACTCAAACTATTATAAATACTGATGGATTTGGGTTTGATGAACCATGTATACAACCCTGTAGGAGTTATTATATATTACTCAATACAATGTTTTTCAATCCTGTTTCGTTACTTTTTAAATATGTGATTTAATTACCTTGATCTCCAAGACTTGTATACATCAAGAGAGATATGGCAAACTTAAACATGTGAGGTAGTAACCACATCATTTCAACAGTCTCCAAAAATTAACTCTATAAACAAAACATATTGTTCTAGTGAATTGGCCGGCAAATATGCTCAACTATTTTTTATACATATAATATTTTTATACAAAAATTCTATGAGTTCAATAATTGAACCTATTTTGGAACGGTAGCTGCCTTCTACAGGTATTCGGTTGGGGTCTTGACAGGAACATGAAGTAGATCATTTCACTAACTCGGTTAAAACTGTGGAACATCACAGCTACACAATTCACCTAGCAATGAAATCAGCATACAAATTCAGTTACTTGGATAGTTGGATGTTCTTTGATCAAAAAATAACTTTGTTAAAAAGCATTTCAGAACCTGTACACTTTGGACATTAGTTGTCTTCTTCAGTGATTCATAGAGATGATAGTTAGGTTGATAGGGCTAGGAAGTAGATCATTTCACCAACTAAGTTACAACTGTGAAATATCACAACTATGCAATTGAGCTAAAAAAAGAACATGCAAGTTAAGTTTCCGGGATATTGCTGCCATTGAGGCTGCATGGCTGTAGAGAATAGTCAGAACAGAGTTCACCAGACCATGAAAATAAAATCTATCATATATGTGTTGTTCTTGGAGATATAATCAGAGAGCAAATGGCTATTAACGGATAATAAGTTACTAACAGCGGGTCTAATTCCTTCTACAACTATACCTTCCATGGTGACCCTGAGGTAGGGGCAAAGGGTTGACCGCCTTCATGCGTTGCTAAGGAGTGAATTCCCATATGAAATATGTCTTAGGTGTGGGACAGTAAATATAACAAATTGCACCAGCGAGATGGTGTGGTTGGGGCCGAAGCCTTAAATTGCCTAGGGGCAAAAGTCTTCATGCTAGTTCACTACCTTCCCTTTAAATAGGGGGCAACCGATTCCTCCCCTCCCTCAAATTGACAAAATGACTTGGCAATTTACACAAGTATATCTTGTTTACCAACTTTCAAGTCCACTCTCGCATGTCTCAGTCAGTTTCTCCCCGTCGTGCACACTTGTGTGATTGTGTAGTCAAATAAGGGACCACAATCTAGTCTACTTATCCAACAGCATAGTTCATTCACGTGCCCTTTTCTGTTGTTACTCAAACACCATTGTCATTGTGAGCACAACATGTCACATTTTATTGAAATGTGATAGTTATGCATGGAAACTGATGCAGGTTTACTGCTCGAGCACTAGTACTTCTTTCGATAAAAGATAACATATTAATATCAAATTGAAACAATGCAATGTCAAGAGCTAGCTGGGACATGACTACTAGAAATCCCCATTTCCCCCGCCATTTGAAATGTTCCTTTGTAACAGTAATGCAACAATAAAGAAAGAATATATCCATGACATGTGGTTGGCACACCTATGGAAAAAACACTTTCCATAACTTTAAATTTTGCTTCATAAAAATTGTTGGAGAGAGAGAGAGAGAGCAAACAAACCTAGGGGACGGTAGTTTCCTTATTCTCACTCTTCTATTTATTTACGAGAGGAAGAAGCCCTTTGTCTTCCTTGTTGTGGGAGGAAAAACAAGCTTCACAAAGCTCTTTCTATCCTCTTCATATTCTGAATTTTCAAAATTCTCATAGAAAGCGAAATTTGCACATAAAAATTGTGAGAAACTCCTCTACTAAGCATATAATGATTATATAATGTATCAAAGCTACTTACAAAAAACTAAAATCAACAACATGCAAGCTCATTTTCTAAGTCACCAGTAGCAGCATAAATAGAATGATGTAGAGCATTGTTCAAGAAAGAAAAACTAACTGTATACATGGAGGAGTCACATACCAAGGGGAAATCCCTTCAAAGGAATTTGAAAATAGTGCAAGGAGCAAGGAGATCAAAATGGGGCATCAAAGCACCAGGAAAATTTTGATAAATTTTTGGAATATTGTAAGATGGCAGGGTACATCCTTTTTCTCGAGGGTATTTTTCTAACCATGTGTTCCTTATGATAGGCAGTAATGGAATTTTTTCCTTACAGCCTTAAGAGTATTATTTAGGACCCGAAAAAAGAAAGAACATTCCTTGGGGACCTTTTGATTCGAAGGATTTTCACAGGATTTTGGTAGGATTATTATCCTTAGGAATTTTCCTACATTGGTCATTTCATCCAATAGAAACTTCCTCTAAAGTATCATTGTAGTACATTTCATAGAAAATCTAACATCCACTTCAACTTCTTAAAAAAGCATTTGATGCAATCAAACAACTGCAAATTATGTAGGACTCAAATGCGTTTTTCCAATCCAGCAACCCCGACACCGTATCCTAGAGGCTCACCCCTTCAGGAGTCTTTTCTCTTGGCTCAGCATACCATGCTTTGTGCCGAAGGCCGTCTATGGCCTAGACATCATCGTTCTGGAAAGCGCCTTTACCATTGAAAATCAAAAAAATTGTTTGCCAGTTGTTGAGGGATCGCCTTCCATTCGGAATGTAGGTGATCAAGAGACACACACCGAGGAATGGGTTGTGCCCTCTATGTGATGTCCCAGAGATAGGGACTCACATCCTCTTCTCTTGCACGATGGCTAGACTACTTTGGAGTTTTGTCCGTGAGGTTCTTGGGCCGGACTAGAAGGCCCTGGACCTGGTCGGGTTCCTGCAAACCCGTGTCAACCAAATCGTGAAGATAACACGCCTTCTAGCTGGTGTTTGCAGCACTAGCTTGGACGTTGTTAACAACACGCAATAAGATAGTGATCAAGCGGTTCTTTCTTAGGCTGGTCTCTGACTCGATCTTCAAATTTGCGTTTTTCTAGCACTAGCATCCACTGTCTAGGCAGCATGATCGCGATCAACTGGGCCTTATGATGGATGTGATGATTGTTGCTGCTCGTTGACGGGCCTCGCCGCAGACTTCCTAAGGCGCTAGATATTTTATACTTTTTTGGGGGCGTGTTTGTGTTGTTGCCCCAGTTGGATATTTTATTTGATTGCACTTAAACTTGTGGTTTGGATGTGGTGACGGTGCTGATGGCTTTATTTATAAAGCGGGACGAAAGCTTATTTCGAGAATTTTCCACGGTAAATCAAATGGGAAATTCTAGTGGTGGTTGAGGTAGCATACATCCAAATTACTACAGTACCTTTGAAGGCCAATCTCGTGGTGCTGTCTAACGCACGTCTTGCTTTCAAAGTTTTCGGAAGAATGCATACCATATTTGCGGCTCCCATTCTCTCGGTCAAGCAACGAGAGCGACGCCACCCATCATTTGGCTGCCTAGTTTGCTTTATGTATCTATCGGATGTTTGGCAGCCGACTTATATGACCCCAGTATCCATCCAATTATTGGAATCTACAGCATATATTTGCCGTGTGAGATAATGGAACCCAGCCATCCGCAGATCGGTATGCACATGGCCCCAGAACGTACGAATGACTTTGACTTTCATGTCCAGCATGGTCACCGTGAACATATGGACAGATGTACGTGTGCGTTCGTCCATCCACTATTTAAACAGCGTGCTAGCGGCCATTAGCTCTCACAACCACCAGAGCAAATTCCATCCAGCCTAGCTAGCCATGGAGACGGAGCCACCCAAGATGCTCGCCGTGATGGCGACGATGATGATGATGATGGCCACCGCCGCTGCACTCGTACCGGAGGGGGCGGTGCTTGCAGGACAGGCGAGGGCGCTCCTCGTCTGGAAAGCCAGCCTCGACGACCAAAGCCAGCACACACTGCTGTCCTGGGAGAACATGTCGGCGCCCTGCAGCTGGCGTGGCATCACGTGCACAGGGCAACATCGCCGGCCGGTGATCAGCGGCATCTCTCTGCAGGGGATGCGGCTTAGAGGGGCGCTGGGGCCACTCGACTTCTCAGCCTTGGCGACCCTGACGCGCCTCGACCTCTCGCACAACCACCTCAGCGGGAGCATCCCTGCCGGCATTGAGGCCCTCGGAGAGCTCCGTGCTCTGCTTCTACAAGGCAACCAGATAAGAGGCTCCATTCCACTAGGCCTAGCAAATCTCACAAAATTACGCTCCTTAATGCTTAATGAAAATGAACTCTCCGGTGGAATACCAAGGCACATAGGCAACATGAGTAATCTTGTGAACCTCACCTTGTCGGTCAATCACTTGGTTGGTCAAATCCCCTTTGAAATAGGCCACCTAAAGCACTTGGTTACATTAGATTTTTCTAATAACAATCTTTCCGGCTCAATCCCAAGCAATATATGTGACTTGACAAAACTTGCTACCTTGTACCTTGACGCCAACCAACTCTTTGGACACATCCCTCGAGAACTTGGTCATTTGGTCAATTTAAAGGACCTGGGCCTTAGCCGAAACAAGCTGATAGGTTCCATCCCAAATAACTTGAGAAATTTAACAAAACTCACTGCCTTGTATTTTGGACAGAACGAACTTCCTGGCCAAATTCCACAAGATTTAGGTTATCTAGTGAATTTAAAGGTCTTGGATCTTTGTCAAAACACGTTCTCAGGTTCCATTCCAATAAATTTGTTTAATTCGACGAAGCTCACTATCTTATCTCTATGGGGCAACAGGCTCTCTGGTCAAATTCCACAAGAATTAAGTCAGCTAGTTAACTTGGAGGAATTAGAACTTAATACAAACACACTATCAGGTTCTATCCCAATCACTATAGGGAATTTGACCAAACTCACTAGATTATACCTTTTCCAGAACCAACTTTCGGGGCAAATTCCACGGGTGCTAGGTTATATGATGAACTTAAAAGAATTGGCTCTATATGAAAACACACTCTCAGGGAACATTCCAAGAAATTTATGTAATTTGACCAAGCTCACTGTCTTAATTCTTTCACGCAATAGACTTTCTGGTCAGATTCCACAAGAATTAGGTTACCTTGTGAACTTAAATGACATGGATCTTACTTTTAATACACTCTCAGGTCCTATCCCAGTCACCATAGGCAATCTGACAAAACTCAATATATTAAGCCTTTTTATGAACCAACTTTCGGGGCGAATTCCACGAGAATTGGGTTACCTTGTGAACTTAGAGGAGTTGGATCTTAATATTAACAAACTATCAGGTTCCATCCCAAACAGCTTACGAAGTTTGACAAAGCTCACCAAGTTATGCCTTGCACAAAACCAACTCTCTGGATCTATTCCTCAAGGAATTGGCAAGTTAACGAGCCTAGTTCAACTGCAACTCCCTTTTAACAACCTCTCTGGTTCCTTGCCATCTGGTCTTTGTGCGGGAGGTCAGCTACAATTTTTGATCGTTAACGACAACAACTTGGTTGGACCCTTGCCATCAAGTTTGCTAAGTTGTACAAGCCTAGTCAGGATTCGACTTGAACGGAATTACCTCGAAGGAGATATCACCGAGATGGGAGCTCATCCAAATCTTGTCTATATTGATATAAGTTCAAATAAACTATTTGGTAAACTATCTCATCGTTGGGCTGAGTGCTACAATCTTACAGTGCTACGTGCATCAAAAAACAATATAACCGGAGTAATACCATCAAGTATTGGGAAATTATCTTGGTTGGGGATACTTGATGTTTCATCAAATAAGCTTGAAGGACAAATTCCTCCAGAAATCGGCAATATAACGATGTTGTTCAGTTTGAGCCTTTTTGGTAACTTGCTCCAGGGAAATATGCCCGCAGAAATTGGATCACTGAAAAATGTGGAATATCTAGATTTATCATCAAACAACCTAACTGGGCAGATACCAGGATCAATTCAGCATTGTTTGAAGCTTCACTCTCTAAAGTTGAGCCATAATCACTTCAATGGTATAATTCCTAATGAACTAGGGATGTTGGTAAACCTACAAGATATGTTGGATCTAAGTGAAAATTCAATTGATGGCGCTATTCCTAGTCAACTAGGTGGTCTTACTATGCTTGAAGCCTTGAATCTTTCTCACAATGCACTGAACGGCAGCATTCCACCATCATTCCAGAGCATGAACAGCCTCCTATACATGGAAATGTCATACAACAAATTAGAAGGGTCAGTGCCACATACTAGGCTCTTTGAAGAGGCTCCAATCAAATGGTTTAAGCATAATAAGAAATTGTGTGGTGTTGTAAGAGGTTTGCCCCCTTGTGATCTTCCTCAAAGTAGTGAACAAGGGAAAAATTCTGGTGCTATTTTACTCTCTATAATAGCCGCAATTGCATCTTTTATGTTTGTCATTGCACTGGTAACATGGCAGTGCAAAAAGAAGAAAACCAAGACAGCAGTTATAGATAAATCACAACAAACCAAGATGTTCACCATTTGGAATTTTGATGGGGAAGATGTGTACAAGAAAATTGTTGATGCCACAAACAATTTCAGCAACGCTCATTGCATTGGATCTGGAGGTAATGGATCAGTCTACAGAGTCCAGTTACCAACAGGTGAATTGTTTGCAGTGAAAAAGATCCATATGATGGAAGATAATGAGCAATTTAACCGTGAAATACAAGCATTGATGTATATTCGACATCGGAACATTGCAAAGTTATTTGGTTACTGCTCTGCAACCCAAGGAAGATTTCTTGTGTATGAATACATGGATAGAGGAAGCTTATCAGCATCTTTGAAGGGTACAGAAACTGCAGTTGAATTGGATTGGCCGAAGAGGTTAAATATTGTTTGCGATGTTGCTCATGCTTTGTCTTACATGCATCATGACTGCTTCGCACCGATAGTCCACCGAGATATAACAAGCAACAACGTTTTGCTTGACCTGGAATTTAGAGTTTGCATCTCAGATTTTGGTCTAGCGAAAATACTAGATGTGGATGCATCGAACTGCACTAGTCTCGCAGGGACAAAAGGATATCTTGCCCCAGGTAAAATTATTATATCTATGTTGCTTACATCAATAATCTTATCATTATTTCAAGTACCTCTATGTTTTAACTCTCTAGTGTTGATGTTTCAGAGCTTGCATACACAACAAGGGTGACGGAGAAGTGCGATGTTTATAGCTTTGGGATACTTGTTCTAGAGCTGTTCATGGGACATCATCCAGGTGATTTCCTTTTGTCCATGGGCAACAACAAAAATAGTACATCAATTGAGAAATTTCTGGACACCCGGCTCCCACTCCCTGAAGCTGAGGTCGCAACTAAGATATTTCAAGTGGTCGCCATCGCTGTTCGGTGCATAGAGCCCGATCCATCGCACCGTCCGACGATGCAGCAAGTAACCAAGGTGTTGTCAGCAGCTGAGCGACCTGCTAATAATCTTGATTATCTCCACACTAGCATTGTCATCCCTGCCTGCTGGTCGTGAATGTTCATCTGATTATTACATCCGACACTGTATATAACACATCATTTTATTCGCTAGATAGCTTGTTTTCTGCTATATATCATTCGCACCTACTGGTTGGCAATTAACTACATCTAAATATATTTTGTATGGCAGAGCTCCTGCTATTTCGGTAAAACATTGATAAATAAATCCATCTGCATCCTCTCTCGGACGTCTCCTTTTGGTCCTTATAGCCTTACAAGGTGCTCGAGCCTTTTAGCTGTTCGTGTCACTTGGGGCTGCAGCAAGAAGGGATTCGCACTGCATTACCCTGTGAAGGGAGTCAAAAGAAGCCACACAATCTGAGGAAAGAACTCCCCATGGAAGAGGAGCAAATCAATCAGATCAGGGAGGAGTGCAGCGTGCGTGCCTGGGTGAAGGCATCAGGGTCATTGCTGGCGGACAGAAGGAGGTAGTCCGGGCGACAGACGGTGGTTGCTGCGGCGAGGAGGAGCATTGCGAGCGTGGCGCCCGCAGCCGCGACGGCGGGGCCAGGGTTTTGGATTTCGGACCGAAAAACCGAAAAGTGGCCGAAATCCGCCCATTTCGGTTGGGCCCGGTAAATGTTCAATCCGGTCAAAACAATTCGGCCTCGTTTGAATTTCCAGCCCGGCCCATGGTCCAGTACAGCCCATAGATAGAACCTTGTGCTATAAAAGCTCAAACCAAACCCTACCGTAGCCCTAATTTCATTTTCTCCACTCTCCACTCCTCTGTGCGGCGGCTGCAGACAACGAAGCCGAGTGAGGCGGGGGCGCGGCGCCGTCTCTGCCCATCTCCCTCCTCCCCGTCGCCTCGAGAGATCACCACTCCCTGTCCCTCCCCATAGTCCGTTCTCCCCTTCTTCCATCCGCGACCATGGATGAGGAAGGCTTTCTCGACAGCAGCCGTCCGGCCGGCGACCCAGTTGGCGGTGGCAGCCATAGAAGATCGAGGTCAGGGGGCGACTGGGTCGACAATGAGGGAGCCATGGGGCGTGGCCACGTCCGGCCGAATATGGGGCTGGACTTGGGCAGCGGCTTTGGAGCTGCCGATGCACAAGCTGGGCAAGGTGAGCCTTTCAGCCTTACTGTGCGTGCATGTTTATTTAGCATTTGCGTTAGCATATAGTTTGTAGATAGATTACGTAATACATGTGGTTGCTAGCTTTTGTAGCAGTTTTACTTTCCGGCCGGCCGTCCTAATTTGAATCAGTAGATCTTCTTGCGTAGTTTATGCTAGCTTATGCTACGTAGATGTTTAATTCTAGCTTATGTAAGCTATAGCTTGTAAAAGTTCTTCTTGATGAAAACTAACACCGGTATTTTATACGCTCCTCTCGTAAGAGGGTAGGCATCGATGCTAGAAGGAGTGATACTGTCAACTTAGACGATGAAGATGATGGTCTGATCAGGAATGGTTCAACAACAAGAGAGGCACCTTTTAAAGGTTGATACCGTGTTACTCTTGCTTTTTGTATTTCTCTTTGTTCCCTATGTTTTACCCCTGTAATTTGTGAAGCACCTAAATGATTTTAATTCTACCTGTTCTGTAATTTCTTACTAGCACTACTTGTACTTATTCTAGTTTTGTTTAGTTTTTTAATGCTGATTTTACCTACGCATATTTTGTGGAAATCTAATTCCATTTGCTTGCTTAGTTCTGTTTCTGCCAATGCATTTTTTACTTGTGCTTAATTCTGTTCTGTCTATTTTTGTTTAGTTGTTTAATTCTGTTTTTGCCTATGCAATGTATGCATTGTTTTTGCCTATTACAAGAGTGGTTTATTCGTTTCATTGTTAACATGGTGCTTTCATTTTGAAATGCAGGACTTAAGACCAACGACATACATCATGTGTGGAACCATGGCCCCAAGCACGGAGGAGGATTTCATTGTCGGTATTGCAACATGAAGAATTCTGGAGGAGGTGCAACCCGCTTCAAAGAGCATCTTGGCAAGATAGTAGGTGAAGTGAAGGAGTGCCCAAATGTTCCAAGAAATGTGCATGATATAATGAGGAAGGCCGTGCTTGAGATGAGGAAAAAGAAGAGGGAGAAGGAAAGTCGTAAGCTTAGATTTGAACGTGAGTTGATGGATGAGATGTACCAGAGAAATGGTGTGATAAATATTGATGATGATAAAGATGAAGAAATTCATATGGCACTACGGGAGTCACTAAGAGACAGGAATGTTCTGTTTTTACTTTATTTTGTCTTATTCTGGTTTTACTTTATATCATGATGCATTTAGAGTTCTTTGTATTATGCCTTACTCTTGCTTTACTTGATATCATCATACATATTGAGTTGAACTTTTTTTACTTATGTTTTACAGGAATGTATCTCGTGCAGTTGAGAGGAGGCGTGGTAGTGGCAGTGGTGTTCGCGTTTCCCTTGGGAAACAGAGTATCACAGCCTACTTTGACAAGCAATTGTCGAGCAACAAAGTATCAATGCAACCCAAGATCAGCACTGCTATGGATAGCAGCTCAAGGGATGCTGTTGGCCAAGCTTGGGCGAAGTTTTTTCATGCAAATGACATCGCTGGTCGAAAAGCTGACTGTCCATATTTTCAGGCTGCCATGAAGATCACTCAAAATCTTGGTGCTGCTCCTATTCCAACTGGAAAAGAGATTGATGGGGAGTATTTAGACAAAAATTATGAAGAGTCTCGAGAGTGGCTGAAGCTATTCAAGCAAGATTGAAAGAACTATGGTGTAACTGTTATGTGTGACTCCTGGACTGGGCCTACTGGCATGAGTCTTATCAATTTCATGGTCTATTGCAATACACGGATGTTCTTCCATAAATCCATTGATGCTTCTGGCCAGTCTCAAAATTCAGGTTAGATTTTTTGAGAAAGGGTTATTTCTGGTTAATTATGACTATTGCAATTCTTTCTACTATGATGCTCTATATTTCTGTTCTGTTATTAATTCTAGCATATTTGTTCTGTTTTTATTTGATATCATGATGCATTTCAAGTTGAGGAAGCCAAACGTTTATAATAGAGTACTTTGTCTACGTTGCAGAATTTCTCTATAGAGAGATTAAACAGGTTGTTGTTGAAGAGATAGGCCACGAAAATGTAGTTCAGATTGTTACTGATAATGGCTCAAATTACAAGAAAGCTTGTAAAACTCTTGTTGAACAACCAGAATTCAGTCATATTGTTTGGCAGCCATGTGCAGCCCACACGGTTAATCTAATGCTTAAAGACATAGGTAAGTTTCCTGAGGTTGATGTGATAGTCAAAAGTGCCAAGCAAATCTGTAGGTTTTTTTTATAATCACAACAACCTACATGATAGCATGAGGAAGAACGTTGGTGGTGAGCTGATTAAACCGAATGCCACCCGGTTTGGAACTGTGTTTATGTTCCTTGAGAGTTATTTGGAGAAGAAAGATAAATTTAGGAAATGGATGGTGTCCGACGACTGGAAGAACAGTATTTGGAAGAATGATGCGGACCATGTGTTTGCTGAAGAGTTGCTATCCAGTAACATGTGGTGGACAGCCTTAGAATGGGTTCTTGATTTGCTTGAGCCACTCTATGTAGCCCTCAGATATGCTGATACACAAAAGAAATGTACTCTATCTGGTTTCAAGAAGACTATGATGACAGCCATACAAAAGATGAGTTCTCATCTTGGTGGTGGGTCACAGATGTTAGATAGAGTCATGAGCAAGGTGTCCCCGAGGATGGAAGATATGCAAAATGAGACACTAATGGTTGCAGGTAGATACTAAGTTAATGAAACTGAAATTTTGTTGCTTTTTTCTTATGGTTATTAACTTCTCTTGATTCTCCTTTTCTTATACAGCTGCTGTCCTTGATCCGTTCACACATTATCGGGTGAATTTGAGCAACCTTCCAGAATATGCTTCTGCACTAACGGATGTCATCGAGAAGATAGCAGACCCTGAGAGCGCTCTTTTGGCTATCAATGAAATCAGCACTTATAGGGAATGTCGTGGGAGGTTTAGGCATAGTTTGGCACGCTCTTCCGCAGAAAGAATGGCACCAAGTAAACCACGATACTTATCTCCATTGATTAGCTCTATTGCCTCATGTTGCAACTTCATTTTAGCATCTCTAACTTTGTTTTAACCATGCAGCTGAGTGGTGGTTCCAGTTTGGAGGGGAAGTTCCTAATTTGCAGAAGTGGGCATTGAGAATTGTTTCACAGTGTGTCTCTTCAAGTGGCTGTGAGAGGAATTGGACTGCTTTTGCCTTGGTCCACACGAAGCAAAGAAATCGCCTTCTATACTGCAAGCTTCACAAAAGTGTTTCTGTACGCTACAACCTGAAGGTATGTTTGCCATGGTCTATGCATAAAGTCTCAACTTAGCTATGCTACAAGTATTTACTTTGCTAAATCTTGGGTTCTGTTTTTATACATTGTAGTTACGTGCTGTAGAAGATGAAGATATTGTGAAGCTGAGTTATAGGGAGAAGGAAATTGATCCATGTGCAGTGATGATGGATACAGTTATGCATGACGAATCAAACCCAATGATGGAGTGGCTGAACGAGGATGAAGAGCATATAGTCCTTGATGGATCTGATGCTGCTACTGCTGTGTTGGAGGAAATACGTCGCCTTAACTCAAGGAGGAAAGCCTCTCATCTTGGAAGGAAGGAAATTAGCAGGAAAGGAAAGAGGGTACGTGAAGATGAGGAGGATGAGTTCATTAGCAGTGAGGATGATGATGAAGCGAATGGATCCATGGACATTGATGATGGTGATGATGGCCAAGAAGAGGATGATGAATCTGATGGAGAAGGTTTGCCAAGACAAGCTGAAAAAGATGCACGAAGCCAAGTGAATGATATTGAGGTAACAAGGGATGAAAATATGGTGAATCGTAGATCTGGACGGCAAGCCAAGAAGGTCAAGGACGTCAACTCCCTTTACTATTAGGTAACAAGTTACTTTTTCTTATATGAGCTAGCTTCTGGTTGTATATTTTTCTTCATACTGCACTCATGTTTTTGCGTTAGTAATAAATAACATGGTAGAAGCTTACTGCCTGGACATACTTTGCAATGCTAGCATCCATGCCGTTTATATAATTTGTAATGCTAGACATTTTTGTTTCATGTACACATAACTGATGTTTTGTATTGCAATATTTATGAAGCCTCTGACCATATTTGCATTTTTGTTTCATGCAAGACTGAAGACTGGAAGAAAATTGAAGTCTACCTGATGTGTTTTGGAGGCGCTGGTTTGAACTTCGATTACTTCTGCTCTATGACTTGTGGATTGTGAATCTGGACTATTGTGTGTGTATTTTGGACTCGTAGTAGGGATTGGTGTGTGGGTATTTTGGACTGTAATTTGAAGTTCTAATATGCACTGTTATGTGTGTACCTTGGGCTAATATGGACTGTTAACTAGCCTATTGAGTAGATCTGGACTACTGGATGTTATATCATGCTCTGAACCGATGTTTACCATTGAGATGGAGTTCTAATCTGGTATAACATGTAAATTGCTGCTTTGTGATTCTATATTTTGCTTGTACATGTTTTCTTGTGGCTATTTCAAATTTCTGGGCAAATTTCGGTCAATTTCGTTCAAATTTCGGTCATTTTTCGTCCCAAAATTCAAATTTTGGTTTGTGCTTTTCGTCCGAAGTTTCCCGAAATTTTTCTGAAAACCCGATTTTCGGCCATTTCGCCCTGGGGCGAAAAATTCTGCAAACCGAAATCTAAAACCCTGGGCGGGGCAGCGGCAGGGTGATGCTTGGGGAGGAAATTTGTGGATCTGGTGATAGGTGGAAACCCAATTGCTATCGAAAAAGTCTTTTGCCCTGTTTTATATATAAATAAAGCAATGATAAACCACAACCAAAGTACAAACGCACCCCATCACAACACACGCACACATCCAAGGCGGGATATATAGGCGCTGAGCGCAGCAACACCACCCCTAGCACTACATAGCAATCGGGGTCCATCATCGTGAACACGCCACCGTGAAGAGATGAAGCCGCATATGACGAACCGTGTGCTCCAAGGCGGCGACACCAACACGCCGCCACCGCCCGACCTGACGATCAGAGTTTCCCCTGGAGCAACACAATGACCGATGAGAGCCACGAAGACGCCTTCAAGCAGGGAACGAGCTACGCCGCCGCCGGTTCGTCCGTGGATAGAGCAGGTTTTCACCCCGGCCAACATTCACCGCCACCGAACGCCACACCCACGGTGACCATGCCACCCACACGGCCAGCCATGGCCACCAGGCAGCACTGATCCACGGGCTCTGCCCAAGAGCACCGCAGAGCCACCACCAGGGCCGCCGCCCCGGCCTCCAAGACCTTGATACCACCTCACCTAAGGCCCGCCGCTACCCCAACCGAAGAAACGAGCGGAAAGGACCCACCTTTTGCACCCCTGGGTGGCCCCCAGCAGCGAGACCCAGTAGGCCGGCCAAAACTAGCCTCCATCGACCCGTCCAACGGCACCGAGCGCGAGACGGGGCCGGTCCTGCTGCCGGGCGTGAGACGGGCGATGGATCACAATTGGGGGAGGACCTGCCCTTCGACGAAGCCAACATCCGGACGACGAGGGAGAGGGATCGCAAGTCGAAACGGACCGCCTACAAACGAGCCGGCGCTGAAAAACCAGCCGTCGCCGCACCCGGCCCGCCGAACTGCCGTGATGCCGCCATGGCGAAAGAAGCCGCCAAAGAGGGCTGAGCCACCTCGTCGCCGCAGCCCATAGCCGGAGCAGCAGCCACGCCGGGCCGAAGCCCCAACCCGCGCCGCCCGCCGGAAACACAGCATCAGAGCCGGCCGGCACGCTCCACCACCACCGCCACCAAGTCGCTGGCGTCGAGCGTCCACCACAAGCACGGGCGGATCCCGGCCAGCCCCGCAGTGGCCGGCAGCACCAGCCAGCCCCACGAGCACCACAGCCGAGCGAGAGGACGGAGCCACGCCGCCCATGGCCCACGCCATCAAAGATGCCACCCGTGAGAACTGGCCGAAGACTAGCCGCGCCGTCGCCACCTTTGCGCGCACCACCCGCCACTGTGCCGCCTGATGCATCATGGAGCCCACCACAACGGAAGCACGTCGCGGCGCCGTGGCGCCCGTCGCCCGCACAGCGCCCAAGCCGGAGGAAGCTGCCTCGCGCCGGCCCCGTCCTGCAAGAGATCGAGGACGCCCCGCCGCCACCGGCTGAGGGCGGGCTTTGCCCGGCCGAGCCCAGGGCGACGGCGAGGGACGAGAGGGAGGAGGGCTGGGGAACCCGGTGGCGGCGGGCTAGGGTTTCCTCCCGGCCGCCGCGCGGGGGCGACACGGGAGGAGGAGGAGGGTGTGGCGACCAAATTGCTAACAAAGTATGCTTTGAACTTGCCTGTTTATTCAAACACCACGTGTATAGCTTTGACCTAGAACACAGTTACACTATGTGCCATGTACCAGGGAGAAACTTAACAAATACATTCGCACATTTTATTTGAAAGTACAATGACTGGCAACAAATAGAAACATGACCAGTAAAATGCAAGTTAAATGATTGTAAATTCATAATTCAAAACAAGAGACTGCCAATAAAAATTGGAGGTTGGGGTTTTTGATTATTAGCTGAGAGTTTTCAAACACAAAAATCTGATTGATCGATTAACTGCAGTAAAACAGAAACAGGGTTAGAAACATTACTTCGCTGAAGTTATGTCGGTCATATGTAAATCCATCCTTCTTCAACCAAGTAACAAGAAACAATCTACAAAAGAGAATTTTAAAACAACTGAAATGAGATTTAACGGGACCACAAAAGCAAATGGAGCCATCATAATCAAGAAAGTGATTATATTGTTATCTACCTGTCACCGAGAAGCTTTAGACCTTCTCCAAACATATCCCCATCGATTTAATGCTGATCTAAAACCTGATGAATGACACATCAATAACTAGTGATTTGGTCTAGGGTGGGTGAACCATTGTTGCGCCATGTTAAACAAGGGAAGTAAAATATTTAACATACTTTGCCAGTTTGAAGTTCAACCTTTCGGACCGGTGACTGTAGATATAACATTTAGTGCTTTAGAAAAAACGATTGACAAAAGATTGCAAGCAAAGCAAATGCAAGCTCAAGTGACAAATTGAAACTATATCCACAACGTACTATTTAGGCCCTCAAATCGTGACACGTGAATACAGTAATTATCGGGGATGGTTTTACTCGAAAAACGCTCAAGGCCGGTATCATCAAATCATATATGTGATGTCCTCAGAGATATAATTATAGAGCAAATGATTACTAACGCATAATAAGTTACTAAGGGCATCTCCAATGCCCCTCACATATGCTTCGGCATCCGTCCAGGGACAGTGGACGGACATTGATGCAGTAGCCGGCCATCCAACGCTATCCACATACATTCAACTACTGTTTGAACTAACCGGACAAAATACATGTAAACACAGTAGGTTTCATATAAACCGGATGAAATCCATTACATTTTTGATATTTTTTAACTAAAAATGATATCGGACTAAGATAAAACTAATATATGACTGGCGGCGGTGGATATCCATTCCGATGACGTGGATACACTTGACTAGTCTACGACTGGCGGCTGTGTATCTCCATTGTCTTCCCCATGTCCGGCAGCCGTGAGCCCTGAAGGTATATGCTTCGACGCAAATGGTGGTTCGCTTCCCCATGTTCGGCAACGCCGCTCATCGAAGTGGAACCGCCGGCTGATGCTTCAGCTGAAGGGGAAGAATGCGCTAAGCTGCACGGATCAGGGTTGGTTTTTGAGTAGAGGGGCGACGAAGGCCTGCGATCAGGCAAGACACCGGTTGTGTACGTCAAAGTCGCCTCAGTGGTGGCCTTCATGGAACCCGAGCGGCGGCGGCCTTCCATATTGTACTTCTCCCTCTTATGATATAACTTGCAATTTAAGAGAGAAAAGGTATTAGAATTGCATCACAAATTGAAATACAACTCTAAAACATTATAAACAACTGTTGAAAAACATAATGCCAAATGGATGTATCAGAATGTACAAAGCTGATGCGTGCCCTTAGAGCATTTACAGCCACGGACAACAAATCCGGGCACTCAAAAGCCAGGTGCGCCGCAGATAGTGACTGATCACACCTTAAATAATCGATTCCACATTCGCGTACCTCATATCTAGCACCCTATATCCATAGTACGCATGCAGCGTTATGAACTACTCTACATGATCAAACAACAGACAAACAAATCGCATCAAACGAACAATGAAATGCACATAAACCCACTACATCATCCAAAAGATCACCAAAGTTTATGGCTGGACAAGTTCTTAACTTAAACAACTAAAAACAATAATATAAACGAAGGAGGGGCGGGATCACCACTTCCTCGCCGGACCTTTGCTCTTTCGATTGTCGGCGCAGCTGTAAGTGTCCGTGGCTGTTGGTGAATCTTGGTCATCAGGGGAGGAGGTGGAGCTGTGGTCGTTGCCGTCGTTGGACGAGGAGTCGAAGACGATGATAAGCCCCTTCATCCAGCGGATGGCCCTATCCTGCTGTAGCTTCAGCTTGGCCACCAGAGCCACCTCCGTTGCCTCGCGCTCAATGGCAAACCGGACTGCCTTCGCATTCTTCCTACGTAGGCGGCGAGCATCCGTCTCCGCTATCGTTAGCGACCGGCGATAGACACAAGAAAGGAGCTGCTCGTCTCGTCGGGCTCCTCCAGCAACCCGCGGTGGCGGTGCACGGACTGCTCCATCACGTCCCTCTCCCTTGCCCGCTGTCTCTCACGGTGGGCCGCGCGCGCCTCTGATACGTCTCGAACGTATCTATAATTTATGAAGTATTCATACTGTTATATTATCACTCTTGGAAGTTTTACAATAATTTTATAGCAACTTTATATTATTTTTTGGTACTAACCTATTGACATAGTGCCCAGTGCCAGTTGATGTTTTTTGCTTGTTTTTTACATCGCAGAAAATCAATAACAAACGGAGTCCAAATGCGACGAAACTTTTTGGAGAATTTTTCTGGACCGGAAGAAACAACATGGGCCAAAGAAGTACCAGAGGGGTGCCCCGAGGGGGGCACAACCCACCTGGGCGCGCTTGGGGGCCCAAGTGTGACCTGGTGGGTTGTGCCCACTTCGGTGGCCTCCCGCACCACCTCTTCGCCCTATAAATTCCAAATATTCCAAAAACCCTAGGGGAACCGATAGATCCGAAGTTTCGCCGCCGCACGCCTCAGTGACTGGTCCGCCTGCCCGAGCGTTCAAGATAGGTATAAAATGCCTGGCTGTAGATGCTCTTAGAGGCGAAGGTCCACCAGCTGGAGCATCTCGAGGGATCAACTGACGGAGGTGCGTCGAAAGAACCCGTCCGTAACAATTAGTATGTTTTTTTAGTAAAGAATTAGTATGGGTTTCTTATACCAGGGTGAAAGAGAATCCAATCACTAACGATTACAACCACTTTTCAACAAAAACAATCACACGATGGGGTGCCAAACAAAATATTGCTGAAGTTTTTAGATATAAGGCCCAAGGCCCTGACATTATATTAATAAATCCCTGAAGCAAACTATTGGTGAATGGAGAAAGCGGAGAGAATTAAGGTTTAAGTGACGTTGTAGGAAAACGACCTAGACCTTGTAGAGATATCCGCGTCACTTGTCACACCCTAAGAAGGTGGGAGTGATCTTTAAAAGAAATCTATATCTATAGCTACTATTAAAAGGAATAGGTATTCTTGATTTGGTTTAGTCCTTTTCGTTTGGTTTATACACGCTAAGCGATCTGGCCCAGGTACTTGTATGTCGATGGGTCTCTAATGGCTTTGGCGAAAAAAATATTTAGGTCAAAATAAGTTAACATTGTGGGCATTGAAGACATGACCTCATGTCTAGCTCACTAGTAGAAAATGGGTCATTAGTCCCGGTTCATAAGGGCCTTTAGTCCCGGTTTTCGAACCGGGACTAAAGGGTCGTTACTAAAGCGAAACATGTCCAAATTTAAGTTTTTAAATTTTCCTAAATAGTAGATGTAGTAATATAACTACCTCTCGAAGGATTTTATTTTTTGAAGTTTTTATCATTTTCTTTTAATTTTTTCAAAACAAAAAAGGCGATCCAGGGGGGGTAGAGTTTGAAAATGGGACCTTTAGTCCCGGTTTGAGACACAAACCGGGACTAAAGGGCATCGCACCCTTTAGTCCCAATTCGTGTCTCAAACCAGGACTAAAGATTTTAGTCCCGGTTTGAGACACAAACCGGGACTAAAGGGCATCGCACCCTTTAGTCTCGATTCGTGTCTCAAACCGGGACTAAAGGGCTCAGGTGAACCGGGACTAATGCCTTAGCCGCACGAACCGGGACCAATGCTCACATTAGTCCCGGTTTGTGACTGAACTGGGACTAATGTGAATATTGCCCTGTGACCAAAGCCCTATTTTCTACTAGTGGCTCTTTAATGTAACAACCAACAACCTATGTGCCTTTCACATTTACTAATCCAACTCGCTCTAAATATATGAGTGGCAACCGTCATGTTTAGGGCGAGCTTATTAAGCGGATAAGCTAATAAAGAAAGGATTGTGGGCTTAAATATAATATTTAAATGAATGTGGCTAATTAAAGAAAGGATTATGGGTAAACCGATGAAATAACTAAAAGAAAGATTACGGTCTTAATAAATTCTACATGGAGGATTTGAGGTAAAAAGGTAGGATAATTAAAAGGAAGGATCTGCAGGCTTCAATTTGTTGGGGCTGCTAAATTAGAAAAGGAAGGATTTTATTCCTGACTAAAACGAGTGAGGACGTCATGATAATTAATGAAAGAATTACACTTAAATATCATTAAAAAGGATTATAGTTAAATAGAATCAGTGGGAGATTATGCCCGGCAAAGAAAATATGAACACAGCTAAATTGCAACTTATTTTTTTATGTTCATTTTTTAGAAGGATGCTGTGTTGCAGCATGTTCTTCATAATGAATATGGTGCTGTGGGACATTATGCTTGCACAAAACATCAAATTTTCCGTTGCAATGCACGGGTGTATGTGCTAGTACTTCTTAATTAATGATATCGGAGATCCGCCGGCGACGCTCCCTCTCATGGATTCACTCTATGCTTCCCTCTCAGCTTCTCTTCGAAACTAATGTTAATCTTCTGTTCGGGAAAAAATGGCGTACACAGGCCGCTTGCTGCTTGGGCTCCACAAACTTGGATGACCCTTATCGATTGGGCTCCATCTTGTTCAAGGCAACCACCGCCTCATCCTCCCTCTCCCGCCGCCTCATTCATTTAATGTGTAAATAGTTGAAATATTATATGTGCGCACTGGCGGAGGAGACCGAGACATATTTAGATCCTGCGGCGTAGCCAAGGCTGGGCTACGCCTCGGGCCATCTCTCACAACTACGACACCTTTAATAGCTACTCCCTCCTTTCCGATTTATAGGGGTTATCTTAAAATTTTAGTTTTTCCATTTTATAAGGCTCAATTTGGTTGTTCCTCATCACATGTTCAGACTTCAAGGTGCATTAAATCATTGCATGCAAGTATTAAGAGAAAACTGACCAATGCATGCATTTTATGCATGCATGCATTGCAATTAATGCATTCATAAACATAATTTTTTGAGGAAAACGAAAGCATTAATTGGGTGCTTTTGCAAACTATAAAAAATATTCCACCACTCATCATCTACCTTAGTTGGTGAGATTTTTGAATTGAGTCGTATAAACCGGAAAGGAGGGAGTACAGTGGTAAAAGAAGCTACAGCGAACGAAGGATTATACAGCCACGCCGCAGGCCATGGCCCTGCTAGAACTACGCCCCTGTTTAGAACTACCCATATGCCACTCTAGTGATGAACTACAGGAAGCAGTTGTTCTGCTCGCGAGCACAGGTGAGCACCTTATCGAGACCAGTCGATACCGCATTGGGATGTGTGTCATTGAATTACTGAGCCAGCGCATCGAGCAGTGTTAAATCGCGAGGGGAGGGAATACAGTATACTGCCGCCTCGTACACCGTGTCAGGACGGAGCCCGCGGATGGCGCCGTGACAGAATTTCCCCTGAGCCGTGGCTCGGGGTGTCAGTTTCTCCAACTTTAGTTGAATCGAGTGTGTCTACGCCCGGTCCTTGCGAAGGTTAAAACAACACCAACTTGACAAACTATCGTTGTGGTTTTGATGCGTAGGTAAGAACGGTTCTTGCTCAGCCCGTAGCAGCCACGTAAAACTTGCAACAACAAAGTAAAGGACGTCTAACTTATTTTTGCAGGGCATGTTGTGATGTGATATGGTCAAGACGTGATGAGATATAAGTTGTTGTATAAGATGATCATGTTTTGTTGAAGTTATCGACAACTGGCAGAAGCCTTATGGTTGTCTCTTTATTGCATAAGATGCAAGCGCTAAATAATTGATTTACTTTATCGCTATGCGATAGCAATAGTTGCAAGAGCAATAGTTGGCGAGACGACCATCTGACGACACATTGATATAGATCAAGATGATGGAGATCATGGTGTCATGCTGGTGACGATGGAGATCATGACAGTACTTTGGAGATGGAGATCAAAGGCGCAAGATGATCATGGCCATATCATGTCACATATTATGATTGCATATGATGTTTATCTTTTATGCATCTTATTTTGCTTAGTTTGACGGTAGCTTTATAAGATGATCCCTTACTAAAATTTCAAGGTATAAGTGTTCTCCCTGAGTATGCAGCGTTGCCAAAGTTCGTCGTGCCCAGACACCATGTGATGATCGGGTGTGATAAGCTCTACGTTCATCTACAACGGGTGCAAGCCAGTTTTGCACACGCGGAATACTCAGGTTAAACTTGACGAGCCTAGCATATGCAGATATGGCCTCGGAACACTGAGACCGAAAGGTCGAGCGTGAATCATATAGTAGATATGATCAACATAATGATGTTCACCATTGAAAGCTACTCCATTTCACGTGATGATCGGTTATGGTTTAGTTGATTTGGATCACGTGATCACTTAGATGATTAGAGGGATGTCTATCTAAGTGGGAGTTCTTAAGTAATATGATTAATTGAACTTTAATTTATCATGAACTTAGTCCTGTGAAAGTGCAACTATCCCTGGGTGGTTTTGGTAATTCCTAACAACATATAGCTCATTGAGCTAACATTATTCCAAGATTAATATTTCAGGAAAAGCTCAATGAATGGCATGGCATGGATGAGGAAAGTGGATCCCTCAAAATTCTAAGGACAAAACGTTTTGCTCAAGCTTGAAGCTCAAGACTCTACATTATATATTTTAGTGATCCAAGATCACATTGTGTCTATAGGAAAAGCCAATACTATCAAGGAGGGATGAGGTGTTGCTTAATGGCTTGCTTGCTCAAAGTGCTTAGTGATATGCTCCAAAATCCTCAACTACCTTCCCACATCCACATATGACCTAAACCAAAAGTCAAACTCGGCCCCACCGATTCTTTCTATCCGGCGCCACCGAGTTTCAAATGTCATAGCCACTGCCACAAACCCTAGGCAAATCGGTCTCACCGATAGGGATCTCGGTCTCACCGAGATGGGATTGTAATCTCTCTGTTTCCCTTCGTAACGTTTCAGTCTTACCGAGATGAGCGATCGGTCCCACCGAGATTGCAATGTAAACTCTCTGTTTCTCTTTTGTAACATTTTGGTCTCACCGAGATGAGCGAATCGGTCCCACCGAGTTTACCTGACCAACTCTCTGGTTAGCTTATTACCAAAATAGGTCCCACCGAGTTTGTGTAATCGGTCACACGAGATTACGTTATGCTCTAACCCTAACCATATCGGTCCTACCGAGTTGCATCTCAGTCCCACCGAAAATCATAACGGTCACTAGGTTTGCTGAATCGGTCCGACCGAGTTTAACCATTCGGTCCCACCGAGTTTGGCAAATTGTGTGTAACGGTTAGATTTTGTGTGGAGGCTATATATACCCCTCCACCCACTCTTCATTCATGGAGAAAGCCATCAGAACATACCTACACTTCCAATACACATTTTCTAAGAGAGAACCACCTACACTTGTGCTAAGGTCAAGATATTCCATTCCAACCATATGAATCTTGATCTCTAGCCTTTCCCAAGTTGCTTTCCACTCAAATCTTCTTTCCACCAAATCCAAATCCTGTGAGAGAGAGTTGAGTGTTGGGGAGACTATCATTTGAAGCACAAGAGCAAGGAGTTCATCATCAATACACCATTTGTTACTTCTTGGAGAGTGGTGTCTCCTAGATTGGCTAGGTGTCACTTGGGAGCCTCCGACAAGATTGTGGAGTTGAACCAAGGAGTTTGTAAGGGCAAGGAGATCGCCTACTTCGTGAAGATCTACCGCTAGTGAGGCAAGTCCTTCATGGGCGACGGCCATGATGGAATAGACAAGGTTGCTTCTTCGTGGACCCTTCGTGGGTGGAGCCCTCCGTGGACTCGCGCAACCGTTACCCTCCGTGGGTTGAAGTCTCCATCAACATGGATGTACGATAGCACCACCTATCGGAACCACGACAAAAACATCCATGTCTCCAGTTGCGTTTGAATCCTCCAAACCCTTCCCTTTACATTCTTGCAAGTTGCATGCTTTACTTTCCGCTGCTCATATACTCTTTTGCATGCTTGCTTGAATTGTGTGGAGATTGCTTGACTTGTGCTAAGATAGCTAAAATCTGCCAAGAACTAAAATTGGGAAAACGCTAGATTTTTATTTGGTCAAGTAGTCTAATCACCCCCCCTCTAGACATACTTTCGATCCTACATCCTGGTAGTATTAGCATATCTATGTTGTAGGTCAATAGCTTGCGATGTTGCTCCCAGTTTATTGTGTTCCTAGAGAAAACTATGTTGAAAAATGTTAGTAGCAATGATGCGGACTTGGTCCGTGATCTGAGGATTAACCTCATTGCTGCACAGAAGAATTATGTCCTTGATGCACCGCTAGGTGACAGACCTATTGCAGGAGCAGATGCAAACGTTATGAACGTTCGGCTAGCTCAATATGATGACTACTTGATAGTTTAGTGCACCATGATTAACGGCTTAGAATCGGGACTTCAAAGACGTTTTGAACGTCATGGACCATATGAGATGTTACAGAAGTTGAAGTTAATATTTCAAGCAAATACCCGAGTTGAGAGATATGAAGTCTCCAACAAGTTCTATAGCTAAAAGATGGAGGAGAATAGCTCAAGCAGTGAGCATATGCTCAGATTGTCTGGGTACTACAATCGCTTGAATCAAGTAGGAGTTAATCTTATAGATAAGATAGTGATTGACAGAGTTCTCTAGTCACCATCACCAAGTTAGTAGAACTTCGTGATGAACTATGATATGCAAGGGATAACGGAAACGATTCCCAAGCTCTTCGTAATGCTGAAATCGATGAAGGTAGAAATCAAGAAAAATATCAAGTGTTGATGGTAGACAAGACCACTAGTTTCAAGAAAAGGGCAAAGGGAAGAAGGGGAACTTCAAGAAGAACGGCAAGCAAGTTGCTGCTCAAGTGAAGAAGCCCAAATCTGGACCTAAGCCTGAGACTAAGTGCTTCTACTGCAAAGGGGTTGGTCATTGAAAGCGGAACTACCCCAAATATTTGGCGGATAAGAAGGATGGAAAAGTGAACAAAGGTATATTTGATATGCAGATTATTGATGTGTATTTTACTAGTGTTCGTAGCAACCCCTTATTTGATACTGGTTCAGTTGCTAAGAGTAGTAACTCAAAACGGGAGTTGCAGAATAAACATAGACTAGTTAAGGGTGAAGTGACGATGTGTGTTGGAAGTGGTTCCAAGATTGATATGATCATCATCGCACACTCCCTATACTTTTGGGATTAGTGTTGAAAATAAGTGTTATTTGGTGTTTACGTTGAGTATGAATATGATTTGATCATGTTTATTGCAATACGGTTATTCATTTAAGTAAGACAATAAATTGTTGTTCTATTTACATGAATAAAACCTTATATGGTTACACACCCAATGAAAATGGTTCGCTGGATCTCGATCGTAGTGATACACACATTCATAATATTGAAACCAAAAGATGCAAAGTTAATAATGATGGTGCAACTTATTTGTGGCACTGCCGTTTAGGTCATATTGGTGTAAAGCGCATGAAGAAAATCCATGTTGATGGGCTTTTGGAATCACTTGATTATGAATCAGTTGATGCTTGCGAACCATGCCTCATGGGCAAAATTGCTAAGACTCCGTTCTCCGGAACAATGGAGCGAGCAACAGATTTGTTGGAAATCATACATACTGATGTATGTGGTCCGATGAATATTGAGGCTTGTGGCAGGTATCATTATTTTCTGATCTTCACAGATGATTTGAGCAGATATGAGTATATCTACTTGATGAAACACAAGTCTGAAACATTTGAAAAGTTCAAAGAATTTCAGAGTGAAGTGGAGAATCATCGTAACAAAAATAAAAGTTTCTACGATATGATCGCAGAAGTAAAATATTTGAGTTACAAGTATGGCCTTCAGTTAAAAACAATGTGAAATAGTTTCACTACTCACGCCACCTGGAACACCACAGTATAATGGTGTGTCCGAACGTCATAACCGTACTTTATTAGATATGGTGCGATCTATGATGTCTCTTACCGATCTACCACTATCGTTTTGGGGTTATGCATTAGAGACAGCTGCATTCACGTTAAATAGGGCACCATCTAAATCCGTTGAGAAAACACCGTATGAACTATGGTTTGGCAAGAAACCTAAGTTGTCGTTTCTTAAAGTTTGAGGTTGCAATGCTTATGTGAAAAAGTTTCAACCTAATAAGCTCTAACCCAAATCGGAGAATTGCGTCTTCATAGGATACCCAAAAGAAAATGTTGGGTAAACCTTCTATCACAGATCCGAAGGCAATATATTCGTTGGTTTGAATGGATCCCTTCTAGAAAAGGAGTTTCTCTCGAAAGAAGTGAGTGGGAGGAAAGTAGAACTTGATGAGGTAACTGTACCTTCTTCCTTATTGGAAAGTAGTTCATCACAGAAATATGTTCCTGTGACTACTACACCAATTAGTGAGGAAGCTAATGATGATGATCACGTAACTTCAGATCAAGGTGCTACCGAACCTCGTAGGTAAACCAGAGTGAGACCGGCACCAGAGTGGTACGATAATCCTGTTCTGGAGGTCATGTTACTTGACCATGACGAGCCTACGAACTATGAGGAAGCGATGATGAGCCTAGATTCCGCGAAATGGCTTGAGGCCATGAAATCTGAGATGAGATCCATGTATGAGAACAAAGTATGGACTTTGATTGACTTGCCCATTGATCGGCGAGCCATTGATATTAAATGGATCTTCAAGAGGAAGATGGACGCTGATAGTAGTGTCACTATCTACAAAGCTAGAATTGTCGCAAAAAGGTTTTCAACAAGTTCAAGGTGTTGACTACGATGAGAGTTTCTCACTCGTATCTATGCTTAAGTCTGTCCGAATCATGTTAGCAATTGCCACATTTTATGAAATCTGGCAAATGGATAAACAAAACTGCATTCCTTAATGGATTTATTAAAGAAGAGTTGTATATGATGCAACCAGAAGGTTTTGTCAATTCTAAAGATACTAACAAAATATGCAAGCTCCACCGATCCATCTATGGACTGGTGCAAGCATCTCGGAGTTGGAATATACGCTTTGATAAGTTGATCAAAGCATATAGTTTTATACAGACTTGCGGTGAAGCCTATATTTACAAGAAAGTGAGTGGGAGTACTACAACATTTCTGATAAGTATATGTGTATGGCATATTGTTGATCGGAGATAATGTAGATTTATTCCGCAAAGCATAAAGGAATGTTTGAAAGGAGGTTTTCAAAGAAAGACCTCGGTGAAGCTGCTTACATATTGAGCATCAAGATCTATAGAGATAGATCAAGATGCTTGATAAGTTTTTCAATGAGTACATACCTTGACAAGATTTTGAAGTAGTTCAAAATGGAACAGTCAAAGAAGGAGTTCTTGCCTGTGTTACAAAGGTGTGAAGTTGAGTAAGACTCAAAACCCGACCACGGCAGAAGATAGAGAGGGAATGAAAGTCATTCCCTATGCCTCAACCATAGGTTCTATAAAGTATGCCATGTTGTGTACCAGACCTATTGTATACCTTGCCCTGAGTTTGGCAAGGGAATACAATAGTGATCTACGAGTAGATCACTGGACATTGGTCAAAATTATCCTTAGTGGAATAAGGATATGTTTCTCGATTATGGAGGTGACAAAAGGTTCGTCGTAAAGGGTTACGTCGATGCAAGTTTTGACACTGATCCAGATGACTCAAAGTCTCAATCTGGATACATATTGAAAGTCGGAGCAATTAGCAAGATTAGCTCCGTATAGAGCATTGTTGACATAGAAATTTGCAAAGTACATACGGATCTGAATATAGCAGACCCGTTGACTAAACTTCCCTCACAAGCAAAACATGATCACACCTTAGTACTCTTTGGGTATTAATCACATAGCGATGTGAACTAGATTATTGACTCTAGTAAACCCTTTGAGTGTTGGTCACATGACGATGTGAACTATGGGTGTTAATCACATGGTGATGTGAACTATTGATGTTAAATCACATGGCTATGTGAACTAGATTATTGACTCTAGTGCAAGTGGGAGACTGAAGAAAATATGCCCTAGAGGCAATAATAAAGTTATTATTTATTTCCTTATATCATGGTAAATGTTTATTATTCATGCTAGAATTGTATTAACCGGAAACATAATACATGTGTGAATACATAGACAAACAGTATGTCACTAGTATGCCTCTACTTGACTAGCTCGTTGAATCAAAGATGGTTAAGTTTCCTAGCCATAGACATGAGTTGTCATTTGATTAATGGGGTCACATCATTAGAAAATGATGTGATTGACTTGACCCATTCCGTTAGCATAGCACTTCATCGTTTAGTTTGTTGCTATTGCTTTCTTCATGACTTATACATGTTCCTATGACTATGAGATTATGCAACTCCCGTTTACCGAGGAACACTTTGTGTGCTACCAAACGTCACAACGTAACTGGGTGATTATAAAGGTGCTCTACAGGTGTCTCCGAAGGTACTTGTTGGGTTGGCGTATTTCGAGATTAGGATTTGTCACTCCGATTGTCGGAGAGGTATCTCTGGGCCCTCTCGGTAATGCACATCACTTAAGCCTTGCAAGCATTGCAACTAATGAGTTAGTTGCAGGATGATGTATTACGGAACGAGTAAAGAGACTTGTCGGTAACGAGATTGAACTAGGTATTGAGATACCGACGATCGAATCTCGGGCAAGTAACATACCGATGACAAAGGGAACAATGTATGTTGTTATGCGGTCTGACCGATAAAGATCTTCGTAGAATATGTGGGAGCCAATATGAGCATCCAGGTTCCACTATTGGTTATTGACCGAAGACGTGTCTCGGTCATGTCTACATTGTTCTTGAACCCGTAGGGTCTGCACGCTTAAGGTTTCGATGACAGTTATATTATGAGTTTATGAGTTTTGATGTACCGAAGGAGTTCGGAGTCCCGGATGAGATCGGGGACATGACGAGGAGTCTCGAAATGGTCGAGACGTAAAGATCGATATATTGGACGACTATATTCGGACATCGGAAAGGTTCCGAGTGATTCGGGTATTTTTCGGAGTACCGGAGAGTTACGGGAATTCGCCGGGGAGTATATGGGCCTTATTGGGCCATACGAGAATAGAGGAGAGAGGCCAAAAGGAAGGAGGCGCGCGCCCCCCCTCTGGTCCGAATTGGACAAGGGGTGCATCCCACTTTTCCTTGTTCCTCTCCCCCTCTTTCCTTGTCTCCTACTCCCTCCGTTCCGAATTACTTGTCTTGGATTTGTCTAGATACGGATGTATCTAGACTCATTTTAGTGCTAGATACCTCCGTATCTAGACAAATCCAAGACAAGTAATTTAAAATGGAGGGAGTACTCCAACAAGGGAAAGAGCAGTCCTACTCCCGGTGTGAGTAGGACTCCCCCCTTGGCGCGCACTCCTCCTAGGCCGGCCGCCTCCCTCCCTTGCTCCTTTATATACGGGGGCAGGGGGCACCCCATAGACACAACAATTGATCATTGATCTCTTAGCCGTGTGCGGTGCCCCCCTCCACCATAATCCTCGATAATATTGTACCAGTGCTTAGGCGAAGCCCTGCGACGGTAGAACATCAAGATCGTCACCACGCCGTCGTGCTGACGAAACTCTCCCTCAACACCTGGTTGGATCGGAGTTCGAGGGACGTTATCGAGTTGAACGTGTGCAGAACTCGGAGATGCCGTGCGTTCGGTACTTGATCGGTCGGATCGTGAAGACGTACGACTACATCAACCGCGTTGTGCTAATGCTTCCGCTTTCGGTCTACGAAGGTACGTAGACAACACTCTCCCCTCTCGTTGCTATGCATCACCATGATCTTGCTTGTGCGTAGGATTTTTTTAAAATTACTACATTCCCCAACACATTTTCCATTGCCAACATGGTTTCTGTTGGCTGAATTTTTTACTGAGACAATCTGGTTATCTTTGGCTGCTGGATGGGCAATTGTGCTAAATGCTGGACAAGTGCATGCCTGTGTGAGGCCGTGCGCCCAGTGCTCGGCCGATCCATTTCTAATTGCACTACAAGAGCAGGGAAAGCAGAGGAGCAATTACATAAGTGTTCCTCCACCATGCGTGCCCCATCTGACTGATCCATTCCTTTTCATTTAGGTAGAAAAGACTGAATACTACAGGGCAGTTCTTGCCATGGCTCTGACCGTGCTATCCCTATGGGTGTCTGGCATTACAAAATCAGATGCAACTCGCAAGCTGGATGAAGTATCCGCAGAGGTGATTCCCCTTGCGCTGTAAACTCTGTTGTAGCATGAATTGGCAGGAACTTCTATTTAAGTTGAGCTGAAAGTTCAGTAAACCAGCCTGTAGGACTACAAGTTGTTGCGCTGACTTCATCTTCTGGAGTGTCTGCTGTCTTTGAGCAGGTAAGAAGATTCAGTCCACCCATGAATTCTGTTCCTGATTTTTCTCCTTGCTTATCTTGACGAGTTTCCTGCAGGAGACATGCCATGCAACCGCAGATCTGGAGACATAAGAGATGGGCCCGCAGGACGAAGTGCAGATGCAGGCGCTCCGTGCGGTGGATGAACGGTGCAGAGAACACGATCCGGAAAAGCATGATTAGCTGCTGTGTGAGCTTGCCGAGCCCCGAGCTTCAAGACGGCGAGCAATCTACGGCTAGGGCGTGCGGCGACTGGAGATAGCTGCCGTCGTTGGTCCAGAATCAGCGAGTTAGCGGCCCAGTCCGTGACGCTGTACCAATGGCCGTTTGCTAGAAGTGGGCCAATAAAACTGTTCATTAATAGATATACGACAGTAATACGTGGGCCTGTATGCGTCAGAATGGGAATCTCGAAGATCGCGAGCGGGAGGGATATCGCGAGCACCTACGATCGCGCTCATAAGAGCACTTTCGTGAACTACACGACTTGACAATCTAGGTAGAGTAACACCGACAGGACAACAGAGAGTTGTGGTGTATTCTCCTACAAGTAATAAAGAAGCGGCATTGGTTTTACACTCACTAGCTTTATCATCCGTACATGAACTATGTTTCTACTATTGTTCCCGATTCAAATTACCAATGCATCACATTCCCCGTTAGATCGTGCTATGTGACCATCGGGGTAGTTCACCTCGCTCATCACTTGTTATCTCTCCTCCGCACAATTTCATCCTCCTTTAGCCCTCTACAAACTAAAGTGTGGCCTGGTACATGACAAGTATGCGAGCTATTTATAGGAGGTCAGCTAGAGACCAATGTTTTGTGTGGCCAAGATATCATAATTGCTTCACCAAACATCACTTGGGAACGGTTGTGGTCCTTTAATTTTACAGAAAGTGGTGTAGCCGGGCTCCTCCCCCCCCCGGCTCTCGCGTCGCCCCGAGTGGGCGACTCGGGGGCGACCAAACCCTAGCCTCCCGAGCCCCTCTCTCGTTCGCCTCCCCTTTCCCCGCCGCCACCTGAGGGCGCCGCCGGCCGCCGTGCGGCCCCAGTGATGGTGGTGGCGAGGCCCTGCTGGCCTGCATCCGCGCAGGGAGCGCTGGTTCCCAGGGCGGCGGCCCTGGATCTGGTGGGTGGCGCCGCTCTCTCCGGTGGAGGGCGCTGTGGGTGCTGGCCGTCCCTCCGGCCGTGCGGGCGGCGGTTGGACGGCGGAGGTACCTCGTTGCTGCGGGCTGCTCCGGTGGCTCCGCCAGATCGGATCTCCGGCCCCTTCCGCCTGCTCTGCATCCCCTCTCCTGTCCGGATTCAGCGCGCCCGTGCTGCAAGATCTGGCCCCTGAGGTGCGGTGGAGGGAGCTTGGAACGGGGGAATCCCCTGGTCGACTCCGCATCGACCTCGACGTCGGCGGTGCATCGGCTCCGAATCCCCTCCTGAGGGCGCGTTGAGTTTCCCCCCCTCCACCTCTCCCTCCCCTGTTCTTCCCCAGGTGAAAATCTAGGCTTTGGCCGGCTGTCGACGGCGCTCCATCGTCGTGTTCCTCCTTGGAGGCGTCGGCTAGGGGTAGGGGTTGGGTTGGGTGCCTGCAGTTCTTGGTTGGTGGCGGCTGCGGTGCAGTGCTTGCTCGGGTTTCCGGTGGTGGTGGAGATGAGGTGCTGTGCCCTGCTATCCTTCAGTGGTTGCTGCCCTGCCGCGCTCGTGCTCCGTTGGCCGGTTTACGGCATCCCCGTGTTGTGGCACGGCTTGGATGTAGAGGAGATGGGTTCTCCTCTCTAGCATGTGCACGTCCGGGTTGTGGCACATCCAATGTTTTCCTCCCTGCAGGCACGATCCTCCTCTACTCTGCTTGTTCGGTGCCCCGTGGATGTCTTTGTATTCGTTGTTCTGGTCTGCGATGTACCTCCGGCGGCTTGGTCTTGTTTGCTTTGTAATGGCAAGTTTGCACTTTGGTCTGCCGAAGTGTGATCTCTCTTGTAATCTTTCAGTTTTTCTCCAAGCTTTGCCTTGTAATAATGAGCACCATGTATCCTAGCCGGTTGATGGCTTCATTAATTTGAAGTCGGGCTTTATGCCTTTCATCTAAAAAAAAGAAAGTGGTGTAGCCCTTGACGTCTGTAGCATGCATGGCACATCTAAATATGAGCAACCCTAAGGCCTTGTACAATGGGAGGTGCTTAGAAAGATGCTTAGAAAAATAAACCAGATTTTTCTGAAGCATAGGTGCCTATTTCTACAGGAGATACATTTAGTTAAGCGCCTATCCTATACAAATAAGCACCGATGCTTAAAAAAAGCCTGGTTTATTTCTCTAAGCACCTCCCCTAAGCACCTCCCATTGTACAAGGCCTAAGGGGAATGTTACTAGCAAACCATGGCAATGGAGCCATACCGAATTCATGCTGTCATGGATTATTCATCAAAATAAATACCACGATAAAAAAAAGTAAAGAGAGATCAGGGTTCAGAGTAGCTCAGCTCACCTAATAATTCAGGTGTACATGTGACGACCCAAGTTGTCACGGAGCATTTCATCATCACAAATGGTCTGTTTCTTCCTAATTGGGGTGAGAGGCTAGAATTCTCGACCTTAGGATCACTCACGTTGCAGCTATGAGATCTATGCGCTAGCCAACTGCACCACCACGGCACTACCCCACTGTTGGTTTAGTAGTGAAACAAGCATCTTTGTTAGCGACAAGACCATACCACAAATCCTCTCAATTATTTGTCCACTCAAGGCTGTAGAGAACAGTCAGGACTCAAGACAAAGCTCTCCTGGCAATGAAAATAACTCATCATAACCTAGCCTGCAGATCCAGCTTTACCCTCACATGGTGTATTTTTTTTTAGAAAAGGAGGAAGACCCCCGGCCTCACATGGTGTATTACAACCATGTATACGCTAATTAAGAATGCCTACGTACTTGCACTTGTCTGATCACTAGCACTAAATACTGCATGTATGACTGTCAGATCCAAGCACACTAATGTGCATATATTGGCAAGGCCACACTTTCAGTTACTAAAACCAATTCTGATCCTCTTTTTTTTTTGTTGAGAATCCACCAACCGTGATTCAGGAACATTCTTTTAGGTGATTCTTAGGAATCCACGCATCAACCATTGCCTACACTTCTGATCAGTCCTACCACGCTGACATTCTTCGTGCTCTTTTAGAACAAAGTGAGCCCTGGAAAGAAGGACATGCCAATTCACTGGCTTTTTGGTGATTCTTAAATGCAGTTCAAACAGTGACCATTCCCGCTTCATTTTATTGTAAAATGGAAGTTAAACATCCACAGAAACATTTTCTTCTCTGGTCCAAACAGGTAATTGCGTTCTAGCTCCTTTTGACAACAGAGATCGGCTTTTCTACTCCCAGTAAGGAGCAAGATTGAAGAACACAACTTTGAAAGCTAAATGCCGAAGCCAAACATCGTTTTACCATGTTCTAAGAACTCAAGGACAAACTTACATTGAAACATTCAGTACTCATCTCCTACCCAAGCTACAACGGCAACACATAGGTATCTGCTCTCTATTGCAAGGGGTACCTTTTACCAGGCGCTGGTGTTGCAGCAAACTATGGTTCTCGGTACCACTCCCACCAACGATCACTAGCCATCAACACAGAGCGTGGTAGGATACACTTAGACTGCCTCCAATGGGTGTTGGGTGGGTCTCCATTATCACCCAGCTCAAGAACTGTCCAAGGCTGCCAGTTACACGAGCAGCTGCACCTTCCTCCCCATGGTTCCGGGCTCTTGCAATACAACATCAGTAGAGCCAGACGAGGCTGCACCACCTACTCCTGCTTACCATAGGAAATGAAGATAACATTGTCGCCCTCGTCGTTCCTATCGTTGAAGTTGGAGACCTCAGAGAAAATTGCATCCAGGTCTCGCTGGTGCAACCCAGGAATACTATATTGGGAGTGCATATTCAATAGGTGCCTCAATATTTTTTTGGGGGTCGCTCTCTTTTTTCTCATCCATCTAATCAGCATCCAATGGCTCATGTCCTTTCCTCTTGGTCCCAACGGTGTCCTTCCTCTAGTCACTATCCAACCTTGATCCAACTCCAATCTCCTTACCATGCCGGGCGGGCCGTTTGAAACCACCAGTCTCGGCCAGCAGCACTCCCACACACGCCTTACTGCCCGCCCTCCCCTCAACTCCGCCCGCCGTCATGCTCCCGCCACCCAGACATCCCCACCGGCCAACAGATTATCCGGCGAACCCACACCCCTCAAACCATGTTAGGAGATAAACCACGAGTATGTCATGGCGTGTGAGCTAGGGTCGCATGCATGCGTGCGTGTGTGCCGGGGATGGCGCGTGAGTCCGAGGGATGCGTGCGCAGCGGAGGCTCGCTTGGACGCTACGTCCAGCAGCTACAAAATCGGCCGCATACGTTGGTTTGTTAGCGGGCTGCACGAGATAGGGATATGGATGTGCATGTAGTGGTTTGTTAGTGGATGCATGCAGGTCGCACGAGCTAGGGCTCACAGCGCCGTCCCCGTCTCTTGCGAAGTCGGCTCGGCCTTGCCATGGTCGAAGCTCGCCGCTATCACTCGCCACATGGACCCCACCTGAGATTAGCGAACACGTTCTTTACTTAGTGCTAGTACCAGAAGAATCGCCAGCAGAACACGATACATGTATTGCGGTCGCATACAATTACATGCAGGCGCACGCTCGATATGGTCTGGTCACACACTTATAGTATAACTCAGAGCTTGTCGCAGCGCGCAGGCGCAAAGACCATCTTGTCGCTCTCCAGGTCGTAGACGATGTGTGTGTTCTGCTGCTGGAAGTTGCCGATGGTTGTCTGGTCGCTCTTGCCCGCCGAAGATATCACCACGCACAGCTCCCTGCCCGCGCCGGTGCCGTCGTCGTCGTTATCCAGCACGTAGTTGTCCCGTGGAAGGTCCCAGTCTGCACCCTCCAGGTGGAGGATCAGCTTCGGCACGGCGGGCGCCTTCTTCATCGCCGGGAGGGAGAAGCACAGCCTGCCGTCGGCGTCGGTGTAGCCGTTGGCGACAGGTAGCTGTACTTGCGCCACGAACGCTTCACGGAGGCTCTGGAACACGGCCTGTGGGAAGGTCGTGATGGCCGTGCCGGAGTCGATGATCGTCCCGCCGGAGCCATCGCCCTTGAGCGCGAACGCCGACGCGTTGAACGGCAGCCGCGTCTTGCCGACGGTGACTCCTCTGAGGGAAAGGTAGTAGAATGGCGAGCTACCCACAGGCGCACCCGCAGGGCCTGGGGCGAACGGGGTGGACTGAATGGGCCCCGTGGCATGAGCTTCAAGGTTGTCCGGCCTGCCGCCCAGGAACACCGGGCTGGTCCTCGACTCTATGATGGCCGTGAAGCAGTAGGAGAACCTGCCGACCTTGAGCTGCGACGGCAGCGACAACGGGCCGCGCCCGAAGCCGGCGATGCCGGACTCGTTCGACTTGAAGAGGCCGACGTTGAGCATGCCGCAGCCAAACCGGAGGTTGGGCACGGCCACGGCGGCGTGCTTCTTGCCCCCGAGAGCATTGAATGTGAAAGTGTCCTCGACGACCTTGCCAGTGGTGACCGAATTGTCGCCGTAGCCGTAGGCGTATAAGCAGGACCTGTCTCTGGCGGCGCACCCGGAGACCGGGAGGTACACGGCGTGACCGCAGAGAGGGTCGGAGCACGGGACGCGGCGAAAGGTGCTGGAGGCGGAGGCGCGGAGGACCGGGAACGGCTGGTCGAAGCAGGCCGCGCAAGCGCACTGCGTCCAGACGAGGTCGCTGCCGGTGTCTAGCGTCAGCGCCACGCGCTGCGGGCGCGGCGTGCCGACGCCCAAGTGGACGAGGTACTCGGAAAAACCCACGTCCAAGCCGCCCCGGGCTACTGGCACGGTCACCGCCGGGGCGCTGCCCGACGAGCGTAGGGTCGCCATGCGGACCTTGGACCGGGCGGCCATCCGGCTGAGGAGCTCGTGCTTGGTGAAGCCGCGGCCGCTGTCCACGTGTGTAAGATCGGCGCGCATGGCCACCGGCTCCGCGACAGACGAAGCGAACAAGAACGTCAGGAAGAGAAGAACGCAGGGAAAAGGCGGCGACACTGGCCAGTCTTTCATGGTGGAGTTGCAGACGCTATACTGCATTGCCGTTGAGCTCACACACAACAAAGAATTTATCGTGTTCGGTTGCCATGACACAACAAAGAAGCACGCTAGCTCACACACGAGCATCGCTCGTATGCATGACACCTAGCGTGAATCGCTCCACATCTTGCCGTCGGTGTCGCGTATGCTTCCAGCACCACACTGAACCAGCGGCCACCGCTACGACCTGCTCTAGATATGCTTGGATGCATGCCTCACATCTCACAAGAGTCCAGCCAACAGCGTGAGCAAAAGGTGTACGCATGTAACCTTGGGCATAATGCTAAAAAAAAACACTAGCATAATGCCCCGGCGATGGTGCCTCTGGATGGGGTACATGCTGCTTTGGGCTCAATTTACCGGGTTGTTTCGTACCAATGGAGCTCGAGCTCAACATATAACACTTGCCAATTCTCGCAGAGTACCAAACAGAGGATCTTATATATATTGATGTTTAATTGGCTTATACACGTGGCCGCTGTCCACGTGTGTAAGATCGGCGAGCATGGCCATCATCTAAAAAGCGACCGGCCACCAACTAACAAAAATGGACGGCCGGACTCACATGTGTGTCTTTTTTGTCAGCTAGTGGATATTATTTTTAGGAAAAGCCTTGTTTTAAACCAGATGATTCCCCCCACCGATCCGCCGCCTTCGCGGGCAGCCACGTGTCCACATGGGGACTGCTGCTGTTTCCGTCGGGCACGCGCTGGTGCTATATTTTAGCTAGGGAAAGCGTTTAAAATTGCCCGACTGATTTCTGGCTGATGCAAACTGCCTCGCGAGCCATCCGATCAGAGCTGATCGTGCGGCGCTGCGCGTCCTTCTGGACCACGCACCCAGCGACTACCTTATCTTCACGCACAGCAACGAGACCCACTTGTTCTTCCACTTCCACCACTCACGCGATCCCGATTTTTCCTCTTTCTTTCTCCTCTTTGACCTTTCGCCATGGCCCTTGCCGGAGCTTCCGCACGCGGCGTGCAGCACTCCCGCGGTGAACCTGCAGCATCCCAGTAGCCGTCGACCCGCCGCACCCATGTCGTCTCCTAGCATCTGTGGCGCTTGTTGTTGTGCTCAGTGTTGCCGAGCGCCATCGGCACCGTCGGCCGCTGCTGCGACGCTGCATCTCAGCGCGCCGCCGTGCTGCGTAACAACTTCTGCCGCCGTTGCCGCGTGCTGCATCGCAGAACCCCGTCGGCGTCGTGCCCGCTACAGTGAAGCTTCACCAGCAGCCATCGGGGTGCTGCGGTGGAGCTTTGATGGGGCAGCCGCGCGATGCTGACGTTGCAGTGAAGCTTGGCGACGGCCGTCGGTGTGCTGCCACGGAGCATCGCCGTGACGGTGTTGGCGCTGCAGCGAAACATCGACGAGGTTGCAGTGAAGCACCGCAGGGGTCTTTGGAGCTCCGGCGAGGTTGCAATGAAGCGTCGCCGAAGCTGCAGTGAAGCACCGCGAGCTCCGGCGAGGTTACAATGAAGCGCCGCGAGGTTCGTTGGAGCTCCGGCGAGGTTACAATGAAGCGACGTCGAGCACCGCAGAAGCTGTAGTGAAGCGCCGCGAGCTCCGGCGAGGTTACAGTGAAGCGCTGCAGGGGTCGTTGGAGCTCTGGCGAGGTTACAATGAAGCCTCGTTGAGCGCCACTGAAGCTGCATTGAAGCGCCGCGAGTTCCGGCGAGGTTGCAGTGAAGCGCTGTGGGGGTCGTTGGAGCTCCAGCGAGGTTGCAATGAAGCGCAGCCGAACATCGTCGGAGCTGCAGTGAAGCACCATGGGGGTTGTTGGAGCTCCGGTAAGGTTGCCATGAAGCGCCGCCGGGCACCCGTCGGGGCTGCGAGCTGCTGTCATGAGTGCTGGCATGCTGCTGCGTGGTGCTATACATGGGAGCTGGCTGATTTGTACGGCTGTAGAGCGTTTGATCGGAGGGCTGTGGAGGCGGCTTAATTTTGACTAAAATCATCCGGATGATTTGTAGTAGGCTCCTTTAGCTAGCCCTTGTGGCTACACAGCTACTAGCTGATACTAGTATGCCCTTGAAAAAACTGATACTAGTACTAATCCTAGCGCAAGTGCATACATGCATGGCTGCATGCGGCCGCAACGAGACGCCCAGGTCCAGGAAGATGCTCTGCTGCTCTCTCTCATCTGCCGTCCACTGCCATCGTTTTTTTTTCGTTTTCTTTTAAAGAGTTGATTACATTCAAGTTAAAAAAAAAGTTGACTACATTCTCTTGGGATGATTCTAAGTGTTTGATGCAACTATGATCCATGCTGCAAAGTGTTTTTTCATGTGATATAAGTGTTTGGCTCGCCATGTTACATCAACCTAATATATTTTACTTTTTCTCCGACCAAATATATATTTGTTGCATCGGAAAGTTGGTAGCGCGGACGCTACAAAGGATGGTTGGCGCTACCGCATACACACGTCGTTATAAGACCGGTTGGCTGTAAAGCCTGGCGCGTGGTGCTGCGAGGCCCGGTCGGTGCTACTATAACCTAGACACGCAATGCTGCAACTCATGCAACTGATTTTTTTTGGCGGGCGCTATGCGTCAACTGGCTGACACGTGGCTCACGCCATTTAGCGGCGATCACCATTTACAACATGACTCATGTTGCACTCATCATTTGCAACATGACCCATGTCGCGCTCGGGAGGTTTGCAACAAGGTGAGCGTTGCAAACATTCATCGCGACACAACATCGACAATGTTGCGGCCGTCACAACATGCCCCATGTTGTAGTCGAAAATCTCCCAAGTTCTAGTCATCCCGCATAACATCGCCCAAGTTGCAATCGCAACATTGCGATCGCCACAACATGCGACATCTGCCAAGTTGCAACCGTCACCATACAACATCATCCATGTTGCGGTCGCAACATCGCCTACATTGTGGCCTTCGTAGCATGTCCCATGTTGCAGTCGCAACATCTCCCAAGTTGCACCCGTTGCTGCACAACATCGCGTGCGTTGCACCCCCAACACATCATTGACCTCATTGCTGCGAGGTGGTGTTGTGAATCAGGGCGGACTCATATTTCATAGCAGCGTTGGGGCGCCCTTGCATGAGCATGTCGTCCTTCAGCTGTCATCTTAGAGCATCATCTGCCACCCCAGCGACGCCTTGTAGCAACTGGTGCCCCCTCGTAGCACCAAATGAAGCTACAAGACCAGTCATGTTGTGGTTGAACGCTTGAATGTTTCAAACTGGTCTTTTGACACGCAAGGTCAGTCGCCTGGCGGTGATGTTTCTGTTGCCGCAAAGCCAACCGTGACGTTACAGAACTTATTGCCGCTCCTGATAATAATCGTTTCCCAAACACCTTTTTATTGTTACGATCATTAGAAAAGTGTTTCATTTAGAATTTTAGTAATTTTTAAAAAATGTGTAAGGGTGTAGCATGTTTTTTCTAAATACCAAATTGGTTTTTAATGATGCGTTTGCGTACTTTTGGTTGCAATAGCGAGTGGGTTTTACTATAAATCTACACCATTTTTTTCTTCTGATTATTATCTCTTTTCAAAATGTAACTCGACAATAAAGTTCGCCGTGGAAAAGAGCTGACATACATGCGCAGGCCACAGGGCAGAACTGCAGACAGCATGAACTCTGCAGTGTGACCCTCGCATGCATGTTCTTTTTTCCGAATCATATCCGGCCCATGTATGTATTGTGTGCCCACGTGATGCGTCAGCGGACAAACCCATGTGATAGTCAAATCAAATGGCTGGCTATGTTGTAAATCAACGGCTAGCGAGGCGGATGATATTTAGCTGGTATCATCCGATTGATGGGTAGCAGCGTCCTTATTGTTAGCATTAGATGCGTGCAGACTAGTTTAGAAAATAGATTCATGCACATTTATTTTAGCGTCTTAAATTTTTTAAAAGTCATATCTTCTAAACCACATGTCGGAATTCAGATTTGTTTTCACCGTTGGATTCATCGCGGCGAGATCTTCGAAACTAGATCACGCATGAATATGTTTCGATAAAAAAAATTTGATGCTAACTTTGGTGCTATATGGTGCAACTAAAATATTGCATTGTGCAACTTTAGTACTATATGGTGCAACTCTTTTTAAACCAACTTTGGAGCTACATGATCTAAATTCATATGAGGTTGCAACCTACCAATCATAACAACTTGATGTGCAAATAGTCTAGTACCCCGACCAACTATCTAGTAGTGGATTGCAAGCCTTGTCCTTACTTTGGGCCTCCTTCGACCCGTCCATCACCGAGCTCCGCACCATGGTTGTTGTCCTCCTCCGCAAACTCCTCTCTCCGACGACATCCTCCGACTCTGGCCCCTCCTCTTCCCTGAGAGCCTGACCGCTCAAGTTCAACCTCCTCAACGCGTCCGATAGTGCCGCAGCAGACCTGACGGAGTTTGATATAATCAGGAGTGTCTTATATTTAGCTACTTTGTGCTCAGTTGGTTTTTAATATATACTAGTTGCACACATATTGATGTTTAGTTGGCTTGTAATGTAGTCTAGTTGCACACACATTGATATTTAGTTGACTTATAATGTAGTCTAGTTGCACACACATTGATGTTTAGTTGGCAGGAAGACTAGTTGCACACACATATACTCAGTTGGCTTGTAATTTAGTCTAGTTACACACACATTGGTGTTTAGTTGACTTTTAATATAGTCTAGTTGCACACACATTGATGCTTAGTTGGCAGAAAGACTAGTTACACACACATATGCTCAGTTGGCTTGTAATTTAGTCTATTTGCACACATACTGATGTTTAGTTGGCAGGACACTAGTTGCACAGACATATGCGCAATTGACGTAGCAATGTAGTCTAGTTGCACACACATTGATGTTTAGTTGGCAGGATTATTGACACACATATGCTCAGTTGGCGCGGCAATGTAGTCTAGTTGCACACACATTGATGTTTAGTTGGCTTTTAATGTAGTCTAGTTGCACACACATTGATGTTTAGTTGGCAGAAGGACTAGTTACACACATATACTCAGTTGGCTTGTAATTTAGTCTAGTTGCACACATACTGATGTTTAGTTGGCAGGACACTAGTTGCACAGACATATGCGTAATTGACGTGGCAATGTAGTCTAGTTGCACACACATTGATGTTTAGTTGGCAGGATTATTGACACACATATGCTCAGTTGGCGCGGCAATGCAATCTAGTTGCACACATATTGATGTTTAGTTGGCAGAAGGACTATTGGCATACACATATGCTCAGTTGGCGCGACATGTAGTCTAGTTACACACATATTGATGTTTAGTTGGCAGGAAGATTAGTTCGTCGAAACATCTCCATGTGGGATCTACTTTTGAAAAACACGTCGCGAGGACTTCAACGATGAAAACGGATGTAAATTTCGACACACGGATTGAAAGTTATGACTTTTTAAAATTTTAAAATCATAAAATAAATGCAAATAAATATATGCACATGCATATACATGCACAGGAGAAGATGCATATGCCGGCATTTAATACGTAGAAGGAAAAATGACTACTAGATGACTATTCTAATTAAAAGGGGAGATAAAAAATACCTAAAATGGTGGGCCACTCGCTAAGCATCCCGGGCGGCCATTTTCCTATATATATATATATATATATATATATATATATATATATATATATATACACTAACTAATTGGAGGCATCATACGAAGCTCCATATTAATCCACATCATTAAAATATCTTAACTATTCTTTGTCGTTCGATCTATGTAATTGATGTACGCTACCCCAGTCGTGAGAAAAAGGTCCAATCTAAACGTAAACCTGACCCAACATGCACATAATTTGCAGCACAAAAAAAACAATATTTTCCTTAGAAGAGACCATGTCTCACAAGAAACAGGAACATCAGCACGTTTCCTAAAAAAGACCATCACCACGTTTCTCTCTTTCCCTAAAAAAAACACGTTCCTCTCCTGATTCAATCTGGTGCGCCCCTGCCAAGCCTGTTTCCACAACTTGAATACATGGTACCTCCTCCTTTTTCTTCCTCGAATACAACAACTATCCAAACCGAAGTAAAAGGCTCCTGCCGCCCAGCTGAGCAAAAGGTTCACATCTACTTAACTAGCACAATGCTCCCAAAAAAAATGCTCAAAAAAAAAAAACTAGCACAATACCCCGGCGAGGGTGCCTCTGGATGGGGTACATGCCGCTTGGGCTCAGTTTACTGGGTTGTTTCATGTCATACCAATGGAGCTCGAACTCAACATATAACACTTACCCATTCTCGCAGAGTTCCAAACAGAGGAGGATAGATTAATGGATTAAGAGGGAGGGGAATGTACTAGCAGGCGAGGGTGCAGGGGAACGGCTCGGGCCTTGTAGATTGTACCGGTGGCGGTAGTGCGCTCCTTCTCCTCCGCTCCGACGATGGCTCCGTTCTGCTCTGCTCTCCCCATGCTGTCGGCTGCTATGTTGAATTTTCTTTTACGTAATACTCTATCTGTTTCTTTTTACTCCACATATAAGATTTGTTTGAAGTCAAATATCATAAAATTTGAACAACTTTGTAGAAAAGAAGTATTAACAATCACCATACCAAATCAAAATCATTCGGTGTGTCATAAATTTAATTTTTATATTTTCTGACTCTAGTATTGCAGGCGTTGGTATCTTTTCATATAAACATGATCAAACTTTACATGTTTGACTTTAGCTAGACAAATATTATATAGGTGAAAAGGACCGGATGGGGTATAAAATGGACTCGATAGGGTACCTGCTGGTTGGGCTCCATTTACCGGAGCGCCGATAGAAATAGGGCTCAAGCTCAACATACAACAATTTCCTATTCTCTATATGTATGTACTGTACAGAAGCTCCGTCACGGTCACCGAGGCTTTGTGAACCCATTGATAAGGACACATACTGTCAAACCTATGAAGTCATCACAACCGAAGTACAAGGCTCCTGCCGCCCAGCTGCAACCCAGTAATGCAACTATGGATTGAGAAACTATAGTAGTAATATATGTTCGCATAAATTAGGAGGTGTGATGATTAATAGTTGTTTATTAATCAATAATAACTTGATGTCATCATGTGTTACTTTGTGATTCATGTAGCTAAACTACACCATGCCTTTTCAAAAACTTGGTCCTTGCGGATATAAATCAAAGACGGCTGTTCGGGACGACATGGTCACAAGGCGTAGTAGACTCTTAAATGCCACTTGACCGACCGAGGAAACCTATGGTTGGATCTCATCCTTACTCAATCGCACTGACTTGGCAACATAGATCGTGATGTGTTTGCCTAGAAAGTACTGAGAGACACTGCTTGTTTTGTGCTCGCTAGTTTCATTCATCATTGATGGACTCGGATTCTATATGTGCCTCCAACCCAAATTTCCAATAGACCCCATTCCCCATCTATATCGCGCTTTTTGAAAGTCAGTATGATTAACGTGCTCGTCATTGCTGCTCTCGTCCCCACACTTTGTCCTCCTCCGTTAGTCCCCTCCCCCCCCCTCCCCCCCCTTCGACCTAATTGTGATCCCGCTACATAGGTAATAAGCTAGTTATTTGTAGGAGGTCAGCTAGGGACCAATGTTGTGTGTGCGTAGTGGCCAAGACATCATCATTGCTTCACCAAACATCACATGCCAACGACATGATCATTTAATTCTTTTGTGAGTGTTGTGGTTGTCAACATTTTTAGCACACATAAACCTAATATAAGCAAGCCTAAGAGGAATGTTGCTAGGAAACAATGAGAATGAAGCCATTCCGAACTCAGTCATGTATTTTTTATCAAAAAAAATACAACAATGGATTCGTGTCTGGTGAGGCATTTGTATGACCCGAAAGAGTGGCGTGGATTCAATCATGTTCGACTATCTTATTTTTAGTATTAACTGTTTTTTTGTGCTGATTATTCAGTTTAGCTACCTTGATCTCCAATACTTATCAAAATCGAGAGATATCTGGTGAACTTAAACATGTGAGGTAGTTGCCATGTCATTTCAATAGTCCCCCTCAATCATAACTTCGAAGTAAAAGATTATTGAATTAACTACTAAGAAACTTTCTACAATAGGTTTTTCTGATTAACTAATATAAACACCTATTTATTAATGATTTATTACACTTCATATTGTTCTATTGAGAAGTAATATAATGAAGGGCTGGTTCGTGATGTGCATCAATAGATGCAGAACTCGAGGTTATCTATTTTTCGGGGGAAATGCATCTCAATACAGTGCTCCTAGTGTATAACTCTCATTGTACATGATGCATTTTCACACTAAATAGGCAGTTCTAATACAAAACCAAGCATGATATAAAAAGTACAAATATCACATTCACAATCTTTCACAAAGAGAAGAATGTCCGGATGCCACCGGCCATAGGTTAGCAAGATGTTGTACCATAGAGTTTTCATATTATAGACTCCTTTCTAAGTACTCAAATGTGAGGTGCCAATGCATAGCAAAGAACATGACATCAGAGTCCATGCCGAAGACCTGTCTTTCAAGGGCCACACTCATCTTGGCCATTCCATTGCAAGGGCTAGGCATGAACCACAGGTTTCTACCAACACTCCATAAGGAACCGTGGGGTCAATTTGTTACAAGGAGGTGTGGGTTGGGTGACACTAGAAGATCCCTGGGTCATTGAAGTAGACCTCTGTGTATTGTGATGGTGAAGCAATAACACCTACAAACACATGATGTATTGATGGAGAAGATGAAATTACCGTTAGAAGTACACACAAAGAAAATGCTATCCAGAGAACTCAAGGATCATTAATAACCAGAGAAAGAATAACTATGTGATCTGACAACAAAGGTGCGAGTTCTGGATGCCTAGATCATTGACGTGACAAGGTCATTTGTGGCCAAAGGGGCGATTACATGGAGAGCTATCAAGATCATTGGGATGGAAAAGGACAGAGGAGGAGAGTGTTGAGAAAGTAGATATCGATGGATATGAGGCAAAGGCATCACATCAAAAGCGACATGCTATAGTGAAGACAAGCAGGTGAGAGAAGAAGCCTAATAGTGGGATGAACAGGTATTTTGTCCGGTCTACTCAACCTTCTTGTGCACGTGGAAAAGATACAAACAAAATGACACTAGGTAAAACGGTTGTAGCTTATCTATGTCAAATTGTGACTTCAAAGAAAAGAAATAAAAAATTGACATGGATGCTCAGAAAGAAAATAGACTTGAAAGCTAATTAAGAAACATGGCAACGCACACATGGTTTCCAGAGATGTTGTATGTAAGCATCTTCTATCTTCTATCTTCTATCTTCTATCTTCTACTTCCTCCGTTCCTAAATACTTGTCTTTTTAGGCATTTCAACAAGTGACTACATACGTAGTAAAATGGGTGAATCTACACTTTAAAATATGTCTACATACATCCGTATGTAGTAGTCATTTGAAATGTCTAAAAAGACAAATATTTAGGAACGGAGGGAGTATTTACTAATTGGAGCCACCAAATGAGGCTCCACATTAATCCTGGAGGTTAGAAAATTTCATCCATTAGATTGAGTAATAATCAACTAACAACCATCGGATGATCATGAGGCCCGCTACACCTATTCCACATGTGTGAGGAAACCTGACTCCTCTCCTTACGTTTCCTTTCCTAATAAAAATAGTAGTAACGAAAATAAAAAAAACACATCTAATCTCTTTCCATCTCCTTCCATGATAAAAGGAAGAAATCGAGTAGAAGTTGCGTCCTTCCCCATATTGATTGGCAGGTACAAGTGGGAGGAGAATTCATCGCCTGTGTTCATGCGCCTCCACGCAAGGCTGCAACAGCTGATCTTCCATGGCACTTATCACCCATGTGCTCAGATCTGATTTGTAGCAACAACCCAACAAGATGCGGAGCAGGTGATGATTACCGATGGACTCTCCGGCACACATGCTTTCTGGATGCCCAAAATATTTGATAGAGGGTTTATCCGGTAAGCACCAGAATTTTGAGGTGTTAGCAATCTGCAATCAGCCATGAGGAACAAAATTCATTTTCCTTATTTATTTATGGATCTTAATTTCTTATTCTAGAAGAAGATGTGTGGATGATTTCTGGATTCTTAGAGGGAAATCAACCTAGAAGATCTCCACAAAATAAAAACACTAATCAGGCATGTACTTTAAGGAGAACAAAACTTGCAGATCAGTTGCAAAAGAAGCTCATGAGCATGTCGTACGGACAAAGTGAAGTGCCTAGGGAGGCACATGGTAGAAGACGTTGGCAAGTACTGCCGGCATCAGGCCATCCACTCCAAGAGCTTCTTTTCAATACCTGTACATGCCGGCTGCAGTAATTCCTCCAGACACGGACAAAGCTAGGCTTGATATTGCTTTGTGTGTGCTTTAGATTTGGGTAGTTCATATGTTTGGGTGCTGGCATGGAATTAGCTAATACTTTGACCCATGTCTCTGCCTCCCCCCATTGACTCTCCGTACAGCTGTGGCGCTGGCCAGCTGAGGCAAGTTCGATTTGGGTAGTTTATATTAAACTTCAACAGTAGCGCTGGCCAGCGCCAAGTTCGTACAGCTGTGGGCAGCAGCCCTGACCTGGTAAGCACTAAGCATGTCCACTTCCTTGCATGATCATGTCAGATCTAGAACAATTTTTTTAGCTATGCGTAATTGCATTGAATTAATCTGATAAGATCAATATGATTTTGACTTGCAAGTTCATGATGACCCAGATATTTTGGACTAAGTGGTTTTAGAATAATTGCCGGTCTCACAACATGAAACATTGGTATGTTCGTTAAGTACAACAAGAATTATTTAGTGAAGCCGATATGGCTAGGACGATAGTCTGTTCTGCAAGATTGCAATTGATTGAAAGAAAACGTGTTCCATACTCTCTAGCCTTTCAAATATTCTTAACTGCCAACCACGCACGAGCCAAACATCTATTTGTAGCTTATTCGAGCCCAATTTTAATGTAGGAGGAGGCATACCGATGTATACCAACCACGTTTGATGCAGACTTAATTTCCGCAGTCGTCGACGACGTAGCCGGGTGTATGCACTGTAGCAGACTGGTGCAACGGAAATGGTTTACCGGTTGTTTGAAGGAGGGCGCCATTGATATTTGAGGGCACACATGCCAGAAGTTAAAGGCAAGTACAGGCCGATGGCGGCTTCGTCATCTGCTCCTGCTCTGTTTGGTCTCGACAGGCACACACACACCTTCTCTGTTTTTTATGGGAAGTACTTATTTTTTGAGGAAAGTTCTTTCTTTTCTAGACCCTCTCCCAGGCAGAGCAAGCGGCTGCCCTTCCTCCAGATCGTCTTTGGTGATTGCGGAGCATGCCGCTTGCCTATTGATTACAAGGATTACATCATATCAATAGAGAACATTACACATGAAGATTTTCCTACCGGCCATGGTGACGAGCAACGAAAATTGTTTAATTTCAGCTGTTGTCCTTTACCCATGACCTAATTCAAGTAGTAGCAAGTAATCCCAGTTCCAGAAGTGTTCTCTGACCCATCGTTTCATTGTAGAAGTCTGCCAAATTTGCATGATTCCTAATGTAGAATCACAAAAAGATAAGTTCTAGATGTGCCAGGACTCGATTATGTGCTATACACAGAGTCCACGAGGATGAGGGTCAGCTTTGATTGTCACCATCAACTCCAGCGACGCAAGCAGCAAGGCTCCAGATGATGATGTTTCATATAAAAATGGAAATATTCATATGTGATCAGCTTGCAACTGTTACTAAATATTGAATGTATATTCTCTCTAACTCATTTTAAATAGTTAATCTTCTGCTACAATCTGCCTAAATTGTATCTTTACGTTCTTTTTATAATATATGAAAATGAGTTATACACGATGTAAATAGTTTACATATTCTATGTTAAATCTACCTGCACAAAAGGAGTGGATCTATGACTTTATCTCCACTGTGCGCACTGAGTAGAACTATGACTTTGGTTGTGCTTCCCAGCATAAATAGATTTGTATATGCATATATAATTTTTCAAAATGCACTTTGCGGAAACGTTCTCTTCAGACATATATTCATATCGACTTGAATAGAACACATACTTTTTGCATGTATCACTATTAATGGAACTGCGTAGAATTGGCACTGATTTATCTCTAGACATTTTTCACTCTTCCCGTTGAAAGCAACTCTTAGTAAATATTCAATATTTTTTAGGACGGGTGGTGAATCATGTTTTATTTCCAGAAGAATATAGTTGAAGACGTGTACCTTCAAGGTTTTATCTCTGCAAATAACATGCACTTATATGTAATTTCTGGATGATTAATCTTCTTTTTGTTACCAGATATGTGTAACTAGATAAGAGTTTCTTATTTACCTGACAGTGGCAGCATCTAGGGTAAAAGGCAATGGAAAAGGATCTCCAGAGGGCAATGCCACATGCTGCTGACAGCTGTTGCAAAAGGACAGTGACTGAGAGGCACATCCAAGACGTCTGGAGGCAAATGGAGCCAATGGTAATGAAAGGTGGAGCTTAATCCACTTACAAACAAGTTAAATCACATTAAGAACCATATACAGGTTTAGGAAAAATGGATGGAGAGTCAAATGTAAGATGATCCGTCCGAGTGCTTTGTGTATGAATGGAGGAATGGTAAACATGAGTAGTTAAATGAGAACGAGTAAATTACACAACAAGGCATTCTTATAGGAATTCGAAAATGGTTGATCTCACATTTTGACGTGATTATAAAGTTTGTTATGTTGTACGAGTAATGTTTTTTTGCTCGGTGTTGTATACTGTTAAGGAGTATTAGTATTGGTCTAGGAGTCCTTATTAGTCTATGTTTAGTTTCCTTGCACCTCAAGTCTTGTGTAATATATATATGCCCCTTGGGCCTTCAATAAAGATAAGTTGCTTTCCTAACATATGGTATTAGAGCCTAGGTTTAGGTCTCCGGACGTCGCAACTCGTCCTTACGATCCACTATTTTTTTTTCTCGGCCGATCTATACTTCTCTGGGTCGATCTCGTCTTCCGCTGTCGTTCGCGGGGCACCTGCCGCCCAGCTGCTTCGCTGGATCCAAACTGGTGACGAGTGCGCCCATGACGTGCGCCTGCACAGCCGTGATCGCCTGGTTGGCTACTGTGCTGCGTTCGCACCTGTGCGCCAGATCGGGTTACCTCGTCCAGCTCCAGATCGATGTGCGTGCTGCTGCGTTCAGGCTGCTGTGCTATAGCTGCTGCTTTGCTGCTGAGTTCGCTCCTGCATACTAGCTGCTGTCTTTCCGTTCCCATCTTGATTTCAACAACAAAAAAAAGGAGTCCAATGTCTTCTGCATACACGATGGATTTTGCATCTTTGTGTCGTGTATGCTTCCTAGATTTTACCTTCCTTGTTTTCTGCTGTGTCCACCAAATCCGTTGATATTTTGTGTTTCTCATGTCATGCGAGTCCACCAAACTTTTATCCGTCAGCCTTTTTCTGGTCATTGTCCTCTCTATAGGATTTCTGTGGCCTCTCTTTGCATTGTTGATCTAAGCTCATTCTCTTGCCGCCGAGCTTCTTTCGCCGTCGGTTTTCATGGGCCATGATTCTTTAAGCAATGCTTCTTCTCTTGATGGTCATCTTCTTTTGACAACCCATCTTCTCTTGATACTTCTATTGTATCTTATATTGGTGCGGTGTCTTCCTCTGATGTGCCATCTCTTCGTTATCCCCTTTGGGGACTCGACAGGTTTTGAAGACTCTTCATGCTACGACGACACTCTCAAGACGCGGATTTGGATTATCATTTTTTTTAGTATTACACTTCTTCAAATGCAATGCTATTGCATACGCTTTGCATTTGAGGGGGGGTGTTAAGGAGTATTAGTATTGGTCTAGGAGTCCTTATTAGTCTATGTTTAGTTTCCTTGCACCTCAAGTCTTGTGTAATATATATATGCCCCTTGGGCCTTCAATAAAGATAAGTTGCTTTCCTAACATATACATCCATTCATGTTGAACTCATAGTCGATTCTCACATTTTGTATTCTATTTACAGATTCTTTATGTCGCATGGTATGCTGAACATATTGCTGCGCTTCTAAGGTGTCATGATTATTGTCCTTGCGAGGTTGCCATCTATTGTACATTCACTATTTCAGCTAAATTATTAATTTTTTCCAAAAAAAAATATTTAGGAGATCCTACAGAAACTTAGTTCTCCCATGCAATATATGGCCACTCTTAGTGTAGTATGCATTCAAATGCAGCTGTATTATTAGATTGCTTCTTTGCTCACAACACCGTTTAACACGCTATTTATAGCTCCATTCATGACACTGGCATTATATTAGCACAAAACTAATTATACGCAAGTTTTATTTGTACCTAGAGAATTATCGTTCTAATGTATTCTAAATTGATTTGTTTTTCCGTTGAGTGATTCAGTATAAAAAGGTTATGTGTGTTGGTTGCCCTTTCATCTAATATCAAACTATGTTCACATTGTACAGAAGGAGAAAAATGTAAGATGTTGAAGAGGACTAAGGGTAACTACTACTGGTAGCATCTTACTGGGAAAATCTAAAGGTCCTATAAGTGATCATGGTGGAGATATCCATGCCCATGGTCTTTAATGCACTTGATTAGAAATCTCCTGATTGGATAGTGTCCTACTGTGTTTGAAGTACTACAGCCTTGGTCATGTTCACAACACCACTTTTTCATCAAGTATGTAGCCATTTCACCACAACTACAACAATTGTATGATGTTCGTTGTGAATCATGGTGTGTGTGTCTGCACTACGGTTTAGCCTTCATATTTCATCGTTGGACAATCCATTAAAATATCTGAGTTAAACTATACTGAGAAAAATAGAACATATGACATTCATTTGTTTTTTACTATTTAGTGTCTACAAAGTTTACTTACGAGAATAATAATGTAATCCATATTTATAAAAAGGGGTTAAATAAAAATACCTGGCCGGTGCAGATGCACGGGTTGATGACTAGTATAATGAAAGACACTACATGTTTTGCGATGAGAAAAACACAGTACATTGCATCATAAAAGAATCTAGTTACACAATAAACGATCTACATGTTGATAAGTAAGATTGTATTCAATTCATTTGATATAAATGGTCAATTTTTTTTATCAAGGCCACATGGTTCGCATGTCACTAGCATGATTTCTTTTCATGTTGGGGTGCAAAACTATAGCATGTGTATGCTCTTTTGAGTACACTCCAATCCATATAATATAACATCATCCGACCCGCTGTCGTGGTCTCCTAGCGCGGTCACCACCGAGTAGCTGGCGGACGAGCGTAGGCTGGCCACGCGAGTGTTGGACCGGGCGGCCATTTGGTGGAGAAGCTCGTGCTTCGTGAAGCCGCGGCCGCTGTCCACGTGTGTAAGATTGGCGCTTACGGCCACCGACTCGGTGACTGGCCAAGCGAATGAGAAGGCGAGGAGGAGAACATAGGGCAAAAGCTGCGACACTGACCAGCCCTTCTTCGTGGATTTGCACGCGCTACTGCACTGCCATTGAGCTGGAAGTGCTATAGGTAGCAGGTGGGTCACCATGGCACAACAAAAACAAAGCATCACAAACAATGTTAAAATAAAACCGAGGTCACCGTCGATCTACCGAGAATCAAGCAATCACACGAGCCACGACACTGAGATTTGTTAACGAGGTTCACCATCATGGCTACATCTCCGGGGCCTGACTACGGGCGCTCCTTCCCATGATACCGTTACAATACCGCACCCTGGCCGCCCGGGCGCCGACACAAAACCGCCGGCTTCCCTCTACTTTGTGCTCCCAACTTCCGGAGAATCCATTCAACACCATCACACACCGACCACTGTCTGCGTGAAAGTGAGCAACTCACGTATTGGACGTCACATATAAGAGTTACCTGAACTCAACATCACCGCTCTTCCTTGACCACCTTTCTGAAATTTGAATGAATTTCACCGTTGCCCTGTGTCACCCTGAGTCAAATTCACAGTTGTCTCATCCTTTTTTTCCCTGTTAGTCTTTGACATGTCCCACAGCTATAGCACTCCGCCTCCTTTTGTCTTGTCATCCGCACTTTGCCATGTGCACCGAACACCACAGAATATACGGCCATGTACTCTCTCTGTTTTGACAATTCCAGACTTCCCGCAACTTTCTCAAATTCCCCATGGTCAACTCTTGTCCATCAACCGGCACCGATAGACCCAGTCACCAACTCGAATCTGGTACTCATCAACACTGCTTCAACACCCTGCACATTTTGTGTGACCACATGTCTGACCACCAGTGCCTTGGCCTGTCGCTGTGCCCCGTGCTTGCCGCACGCCTCGCCGCTATCACCGCATCGAGCCTCTGCTGTCCTGGTCGAGTCTCCCGCGTAGCTAGCCCTCATTGCCTCAACCCCCACTGCAGAGAACCATCGATCATCACCGACCGATGCCGAGTATCACGTCTTCATCAGACCACTGGTACCCAGTCCGATCCACGTGTCTCTCGCTATCCCGCTGAAAATAGGCTTCGACTCTCCGAATTCTTACACCGTAGCCCCTCCATCAGCACAGAGTGAAGTCATCCATCAGACTCCAGCTCCACCTTCAACATGACTCCATGTAGCTGCGCCGTGCTACCCCACGCCCCGTCAACTTCAAGCTCTCTTGTGTGCGCACTGCCTTGAATCAACCCCGCGTCATAGTGTTGTCGAAGCCGCACAAGCCCTCAGGCCTGCACCATGTGTTTCCACGCCCTAGAAGTTGACCGCCATCAGCATCACGCTCATATGTCGTCGTCGCCGAAATCATCGTCATCTTCTGCTTTGACCAACATCCACGTCAGTCCATCAGACTGTCCTGTCTGACCCAGTCGAACTTATCCGACTGCAGCCATGCTCCACCTCGCATCATGTCCGCTCCACGCATCTCGTGCATTGCCTTGGACACCCTGTGTATGCATGATCCCGCACGACGCACTCCAGACTCCACGAGCCTTATATGCATGTCATCTGTCTTGATTTCCATTCGACCATCATGCCGAACAACACTGACACTGCATTCCAAACATCTTCACGATCCACATACAAAGCAAAGAATTCCAAAAGAAATAGCACCCAGATCGTTCTTGTTTCCATGTAGCAAGCCACCACACATAAGTTTTCTGAACTATTCTTTTCATCTTTCACACACGTACCCGATTGATCCATGGCCATCAATGTTCACGCCTTGGTGACGAGACAACACCAAGCGACACCCTTTGACTACAGCAGAACGGCATTTTTTTCTTTAACAAATCTCACGGTCGCCGCAACAGCGTGCGTACAGGAGCCCCGACACTGGTCCAACTTCATGCCCATGCACACCAGTCTGCAGCGCAGTCTGCACACGCCCGTGCTTGAGCCGCACCTGAGAATCGGCACCTGTACGTGCTGCCTTGAACTCCACCCGATCGCTCTCCACGCCAGCTTGGGCCCCTCCAGCAGCACACCAGCTTGGGCTACCCTCTGGGCTGCACCAGGCCCCTTTGCCTTCGACCACACGCCAGATCGATCTGGAACGCCGTGACGCTACGTGACGCCACCACGCGAACACGATCCGAACTCGATCTGAACTCGCCGAGTTCTCTGGTACACGCCGCCGCCGCGTTATATCGACCTGCTCGCACATGTTTAAACCGATCTCGTTCGATCCGCCGAGAGCCGCTTCCGGATCGCTTCTTGCACTCGTCCGCTTCCGATCGATTTCTCATCCGCCTATGCCACTCCATCCGCGACATCTTTCCTGCGATAAACCGATTCAATCCGAACTTTTTCTCCTCTAGATCAATAATCCATAACCTCAAATTAAACCTTGTTCATGATACCACTTGTTAAAATAAAACCGAGGTCACCGTCGATCTACCGAGGACCAAGCAATCACACGAGGTACGACACCGAGATTTGTTAACGAGGTTTACTATCATTGCTACATCCCCGGGACCTGACTACGGGCGCTCCTTCCCATGATACCGCTACAATACCGCACCCTGGCCGCCCGGGCGTCGGCACAAAACCACCGGCTCCCCCGCGTGCCTGTGCTATTATGTTGGCATAGGTTACATCGTGTGTCTACCCCCGATATATATGGAAGACCTAGGATACAAGTGTCCTATTAGGACACGACTCCATATTCTGTCTACACAACGTATGACTTCAAGTCCAACTGTAACCTAACTTATATAATAATATTCGACACAACTCTAACAAACAAAGTAGAACGCGAATGGCTCCAGATCTTGCCACCGGTCTCGTGAATGCTTCCAGCAGCGCACTCAACCAGCGGGCGAATGCTGCCACGGCGCCACCATCACGACCTTTTATGAATTGGATATGCGTTTCCAGATCATGCATGCATAGATGCATGTACTTAATATCCACAATTCTGAATCAGTATTACTACTTCACTAGATCCATCATCAAATATATTCTAATGTTATATTTATTTGATATTACAGGTGTGTTACTTTTTTGCTATAAACATCTGGAAGGTTTACTCACCCTTGGATTCCGGACACAGCAAGAGTGAAGTCCCCAATGATGACACTTCACATGAGGACAGAAGGGATCTCTGCAAGACATAGAAAATCGAAAGCAAAAAAATAGACAGATGTGATGCTAAAACAAGACAGCAGCAAACAGAGTATGAAGAAAAGAAAGACTTGAACAAAATTTATGAAGAACAAGAAAACTACACTACCCGATAACACTCCAAGCAAACTACATGAGGAAGCCCCTTGAAGTTCCCGGAGCTTCCTCACGTCTAGGCTTGTTTAGTTCTTAGACATGGGATTTATGTAGGTCGCATAATATTTTTTAATACTATGTTGACAAAGTCTTGAACTCAAGACGTCCTGGCTCGGATCTCATCTTGAATTCATGCTATAGCCAACCCATCCAAAAGTATGAACTAGTGAAAAGAGGCGGACAATATATTTCAACACTCTCAACCGTGAACGATCACTACGAAGTGACGAAGCCGTGTACACCAACCGGGTACTCCAAGGTGGTGTAACACTGGAGCGCCGCCACAGCCTGATCCAAGGATCATGGTTTCCCTTGAAGCAGCATGGAGGACGAAGAGTAACCGCGATGACGCCTTCACACTAAGAAAACCCTTACCAGTAGCGCTGGTTTTTTGGCTATTAGTAGCGCGGGCAGGCGCGCTACTGCTACTGCGCTATAGCTATTTTTTAGCAGTAGCGCTTGTTTGAACCAGCACTACTGCTACCTATATCTAGCAGTAGCGCGCCTCTGTCCATCGCTACTGCTAATACTAGTAGCGTGCCCCTACAACCAACGCTACTGGTAAGCAGCGCTGCTACTACTCCAATACCCCACGCTACTGCTAGTATTTTCTTTCTTTTATGTTGGTGTATTCGTAGTTTTACAAGTTTTATACAATTACAACATACACATACACTGAAACTATATGAAAAAGGAATGTCTCATCATCATCATCGAAGTGGTACAACATAGTCTCATCATATCAACATAGTCTCAACACAAATGATGTCGATCTCATCATCATCTCGAAATAGCGATACAAGTTAATGATCACATGTCTCTTACATTGTCACCGTAGACACATGTTTCATCATCTACCTAAACTATGACATAGGAGATAAGAGCGATCACGATGATCAAAAGCGGTATTATGTAGTAGTTTTTGCAGTGGCGCTGGTTCTGAATCCCCTGTTGTGCTATGAATCTCAAGTAACTAGCTTCGGCTTCCGCTCTGCTATCAAACCCTTTCTGGCTTCCGCCGGAGAAGCCAGAGACTTGGGCCTGACACTCTGGCCACTCATCACACACACCCCAAACATGCCCTACATACATGACATACCACTTCCTCGCCATCGTTGATCTATATACATGTCAGAGATGCACACACACACACACACACACACACACACACACACACATATATATATATAGATATATATATATATATATCATGAAGAGAATTCAACGAAACAGTTATGAAATAGAAGCAACATATGTACTAAACATAGTTAACAAATTTCATCATACCGGAAGTAATTAACTAGAGCGCGGCACCATACATCTAATAGTTTCGTCGTACTGAGAAATTCCAAGTTTCATCGTATAGAAAGTAACAAGTAACTAAACAGACACATTGTTTTTAAGTAGTGCACTCTGCCCATCTGTCCATATCCGGAAGGGTGCACCCAAGCTTAGTGAAAGGTGTCAGCTCGTGATATTGGGCCGCCGTAGAACATCCCTTTCTCTTCGAGGACATCTTTCATGATGATGGACGCAGTTTCCTGCTGGATCCGGTAGAAATCATTTCAAAGTCGATTATCCGGCACGGCTCCAAAGGCTTCAGCCCATCTCTGGATATGGGTATCGGATGAAGATTTCATGCAAAGTGATTGCACATCCCTTCTGTACTCCATCATTAGATGGATGACGTAGAATCCATCATTCTCACTTCTTGCCGGTTGCTGGATGCAATAGAAGTCAGTCTTGTGGCCGAAACAAAGTTCGGCCTTATTTGTTTTTTTGCATTGGATGTAGGCACCCCGCATGCTGAAGCTCAACATAGCTCTATCCAAAACATACTTTATATGTGTGTAATCTTTCTACTGTATGTTCTTTGAAGGGTCCAAATATAGAGCACGGGAGTAACGCGAGTAAAGAACGATGAGAACGACACGACACCCCCCGCTGCGCAAAATACACGATCAAATTAGCCTCCATGCGTGCAAAGTAACTATTGAAATGCACGTATGTGTTATAGTGCTATCCGCGGATGACAAGGTAGGAGAATCGTGTCTTTGTCCTTATAGCGCTTGCCAAGCCAAAACGCGCTGCTGCTAACTTTTTCTTTTTATTTTTTATTTTTCTTTTTCATATTCCACAAACTTCCTTTATTTTTATTTTATTTTTATTTCTCTTTTTACTTTTATTTTTCTTTTTCTTTTTCTTTTTCTTTTTCTTTTTCTTGTTCTTTTTCATATTCCACAAATTTTCTTCCTTTTTATTTTATTTATATATAGCTCTAGCTAGCTAGGGTTTAATTTGGTCTGTCGTTGGAGCAATAACACTGTTACCCTCTGGATTATAATTAGTATAATATATATTACATCATTTGACCGGCCGCTATCGGCGGTATACAAAATAGCTAGACACACACAAAATTTATGGATTAGTTTGTCAGTTTGGGCGACAACGACGCTTCAGACTGATTTTCTTCCCTCTTTTGTTCGTTGTCGAATAATTGAGCCCATGGTCGTGACTTTTCCTTCTCCAGGGATTACGATCTTTCGTAAGTAATGTAGTCTTCATTCTTCTTTTGACGTATGTTTCATCGTCATCAGCATCATCTTCCCTCATCGGATCACCGTACTGGTCGTAGTCTTCCTCGTTGGCGACTCCATCCATTCTGGCGATGCTCCTTTTGCTTCTCCTCACAACAACATGGCTGGGATTGATCGGATTAGTTATGAAGAAACATTGTGTCATGTGTTTAGCGTGTACCCATGCCTCATTTTTGGCGATGGCGTTGACGATAATGTTATCGGAGTCGGGTATACACATGGTAGTGAAATGTCAGTTTTCTCTCTGTACATTCTTATCCCATCTGACACGGAACATCGTCGCGCTATGCAATCCAGAGTAGTTAAGCTCCCATATCTCTTCGACCCTTCCTTAATATCTTTCAATTACATTCCCGGTCATGGCTTCCATCGTCACCCTTGAGTTTTGGTCATCACTGTTTATATCTTTCTCCTCCATGTAGAACATGTATCCGTTGATATCGTATGCTTGATAAGTCGCGAGGTTGGTCGAGGGGCCATGTGCTAAGGCGTATATGAGCGTTCCGTTCGGACAACCCTCTTCCGAGGGATTTGCCAGAACTCGCTCTTTGAACCAACGCAAGAAAGTGGAGTTGTGCTCTCTAATAACTTCAGCATCCGTCCTGTGCACCCCACGGTCACGGTACTTTGTGCAGTGTCACGAAATCTTCTAGAACATCTAGGTGTTGTAGCACTACTAATTAAGTTTGCCCTGTCAAGGTCATTTTGTCGGCCCGAGCGTAACACATTCACATCCCTATGACCGTTGGTGTGACCTACGCCTTCGAGCCTTCCACAGTGCTTGTTGACGGGCAAACCAACAACAGGGTCTCCGGTGCCTACTAGATAACTCTCACAGAAAGAGATGCACTCTTTGGTCAGATATCCCTAGGCTATGCTTCCATCTGGCCGGGACATGTTACGAACAAATACTTTGATGACGCCATTCATCCTCTCGAACAACATCATGTTGTGCAGGAATGCCAGCCCTAGGTCGATGATGTCGTCCATGATGTGGACACATAGATGCACCATGACATCAAAGAACGCGGGTGGGAAGTACATCTCTAGCTCATTCAGTATGACAACGATCTCTTCCTGTAGCCTATGGAGTTGCTTCACACTGATCGACTTTCAAGAGATAGCATAAAAAAAGTGGCATAGGCCAGTAAGCGTTTCACGCACATGTGTGTCCATAATCCCTCTAAGTGCAACCGGGAGTAAATGCGTCATCATCACATGACAGTCGTGAGACTTCATCTCACTAAACATTTTTTCTTAGTGTCTAGATATCTGCTTATCTTCACACAGTGTCCAGAACTAACTTTGATTCCGGCAAGGCACTTGAACAATTGATCGACCTCCTTTGGATCTAAGGTGAAGCAAGAGGGGGGGGGGGCAATATTGTTCTTCCTTCTTGTTTACTTTTTTGTCCCTATCTTCCGTCTTCGTCTCCGTCTCGGTCTCCTCTGACGACCTTTTACCGGGCATTTGGAGATCTTTCCTGATATTCAAAAATTCCAAGTCTTTTCTTACCTTCGGCCCATCCTTAGTCCTCTCCGCATGTTCATAAATGTTCCAAGCAAACTCTCAAGGATATTTTTTGTGATATGCATTTCATCAAGGCTATGAGGCGTGTCGAGTATGGGCCAGTATTCCAAGTACCAGAAAACAGATCATGTCTTCCATACCTTCAGCAGGGGCTCCGACGCCTTTTTTTCGTCTTTCCCGGCGGGGGCTCCAGCGCCTTTTTCTTCGTCTTTCCCGGCGAGGGGCACTCTTCCCAATTCTTCAATAACTTATATATTTCCGCACCGCTACGCTTACGTGGAGGACCTCGATGCTCAGCCCTACCATTGAATAGATCTCCACGCTTTCTACAGGTCATCCTTCTCGAGCCATCTTCGATGCCCCATGTAAACGATTTTCGAAGACCCGCCACCTTTCGATAGCTGCAGAGAAGTTTTATCATCCCTGCACCTCGTGCATCCGCAATATCCGTGGCACACCTGACCGGAGAGATAGCCGTAACCGAGATAGTCTTGCACCGTCGTGATCAGCGCGGCTCTCATGTAGAAATACTCTCCTTTGCTTCCATCCCATGTCTTGGCCGGCGTTGTCCATAAGGTATGTAGCTCCTATTTCACTAACCCTAGATACAAATTTATATCATTTCCCGGTTGTCTCTGGCCTTGAATAAGCATAGCCATGTGTATGTATTTTTCCTTCATGCACAACCAGGGGGGAGGTTGTACATCCATACAAACACGGGCCATGTGCTAAGATTGGTGTTCTGGTTGCCAAATGGATTCATGCCATCACTACTAGCGCCAAGCACGACGTTCCTTGGATCATTTGCGAAAAAATCAAATTCAGCATTTAATGCTCTCCACTTGCTAGCATCTGTGAGGTGTCTCAGCTTCGGTTCATCTCCGTCATCTGGCTTCACCCTCTCCGCGTGCCAGCGCATAAGCTTTGCTTCCTTAGGCTCTACGAAATACCGCTGTAGACGCGGAGTGATTGGAAAGTACATACAACTTTCTGTGGAGCCTTTTTCTTGCCTTTTTATATCGTGAAGCATTGCACTTTGGACAGATGGTTTTTTCCGTGTTCTCGTTCCGATATATGATGCAATCATTGATGCATGTGTGATTTCTAATGTGTGGCAGATCAAGAGGGCAGATGATTTTCTTTGCCTCCTCGACACTAGTAGGACACAGGCTTTCCATGGGAAGAACCTTCTTTAGATACTTCAGAAGCTCATCCAGGCTTGTATCTGTCCATTTGTTTTTTGCCTTCGTCTTTAGAAGTTCTAGCATGAAACTCAAGCGGGTCACCTCAGGATTGCAACCATCATACAAAGGAGTCATCGAGTCTACCTCCAGTTGCGCCAGTTTGGCCTCCTCTCTAGAAGCAGCTCTGTCACTAGTCGTCTTCTTGCGAAGCAGGTCTGGAACATGCGGGTCCCGCATGGCTGAACTTAGTAGCGACGAAGACGGCAGCGTGTCCGCGTCTTATCCGCCTTGAACTGCCTCTTTGCATTCTGAGCGCGTCTTCCTCTTCAGGCACATAATCGGTCATCTCTTCGTCTGGTGGCCCCATGTCATTATTTCCCGCCCCGTCGACATCCTCATCATCATCATCATCTTCACTTATCCACCGAGTATGGACATGCATGAAACCATGCATGAGCAGGTGCGCCTTGAATGTGCCACCCTCAAAGGGGTCGAGCCTGACTATTCCTTTGCATTTTCGACACGGACATAAAACATCCTTCAGTCTTTTTTCATACATGTCGTCCACAGCGGATTGGCAGTATCTTTCCACCATCCTTCCATTGACCTTCATGATCACCTGCGCGCGGAGCAAATATTATAACCACATATATATGCATGCATGGATCAAATTCATACATAAATTCGGCATGACCTTCCCTAAACATAGGTCATATTGAGTTTGCCCGAAATTCACAACGGAATTGAATTGATATTTCTGCAAAACATAGGCAACTCACGTCACCCAGATTATTTCATCAAATACACAATGTAGGCAACTCAAATTATGACACACACAATTCGGTATATACATTCTCATATCGCCCATATATATATATAGTTGCGGTCCCATCCACACAAACACCTTTTTTGCTCACCTATTTGTTGAGAGGGATATCAAGCACCTTTCTTCTTAATTACCTTGTAGCTCTAGATATATAGCTCTAACTAGCTAGCTAGCTAGGGAGAGAGAGAGAGAGCTAGCTAGCTAAAGAGATAGTGGGAGAGTAGAGGGAGAGAAGAGGGAAGGCATTAATGGAAGGGGGTGGAGGGCAAAGAAGAGGGGGAGGGAGGGCATTAATGGAGGGGGTGGAGGGCAAAGAAGAGGGGGAGGGAGGGCATTAATGGAGGGGGTGGTGGTGGAGGGCACAAAGAAGAGGGGGTGGTGGAGGGCAAAGAAGAGGGGGAGAGAGGGCTCTAATGGAGGGGGTGGTGGAGGGCAAAGAAGAGGGGGCGGGAGGGCTCTAATGAAGGGGTGGTGGAGGGGGAGCATTGAAAGGAACAAGCAAGGTGCAAGGAAAGAGGAGAAAGGAAGGGGGAGAGGAAGAAGAATGGGGAGGAAGGAGGGGAAAGCTGGTAGATGGCTAGCGACCATAGCAGTAGCGCGGGGTGCCAAAGCACGCTACTGCTACGAGTGCCAGCCAAAATATCTACTGATACGTAAAACTAGCTATAGCGCTTGTACAAAAACAACGCTACTGGTATAAGTTTACCCATAGAAGAAATAGCAGTAGCGCGTCTAGGTGCACAGACGCTACAACTACTTTCTTAACAGTAGCGCTGGTTAGACTACAAACGCTGCTAATATTTTTTGGTCGGGTGGTGTGCTGTGGCAAACTTACCAGTAGCGTGGCCTCCATAAACCCACGCTGCTACTATGTTGTATCAGTAGCGCGCTTTATAACAGACGCTACTGGTAATTATCAGTAGCGTGGGGTCCATAACACACGTTACTGGTAAACTTCTTTGTATAAGCCTTTTTTTAATAGTGTCAGGTAAAAAATGACGCCCATATGCACCCCCATCGCCGGTCTGGCGGAACCAAGGAAGGTTTTCACCCTGTCAAACACTTCTCCTGCGGAAAGTCGTACGACAAACCACGAATGTCTGCCGCACCAACTCCACCGACCATCGTACCTTGGCCACCATGCCGCCCGCACGACTAAGATACCAAGCCAACACCTCAGCCGCAAGCTCCGCCCCCAAGCAACACGGCTCCCACCACCAAGGCTGATGCCCATGCACCCATGGATGCAACTCCATCCCCTCCACAAGCTTGCAACTAAGACAAGGAAGGCACCTCCTTCCCCACCCCTTAACAACCCCAGGCCAGCCAGCTCTAGTCAACACCGCCCCGCTTTGCCCCTCCCGAGTAAAGGCGAGCTCCTTTGTAGCGAACGGCCATCAGATGGGAGGCAAGGCTGACGTCGTGGCCCTCCCGCCGATGAATCATCCCTCAATGATGATCAGAGCTGGGAAAATTCTAGCACTTTGGTGCATCTTGCCAAGCACGGCTTGGGAATGGAGTGGATGCACTCTCGGACTGACACCACTGCTAGAAAACCACCTGCAGTGCCATCAACCACCGCCGAAATCAGCAAGTGCTCACCACCGTCTTGCTGCCGGAGCAGCCAAGGACGACACCCATCAGCATCAGCGATGCCCTGCTGCTAGGAAGCTGGTGTCCTCTCCGCAGTGGCCACTACAACCCATGCGCTCCATGGGATGGCATAGTGAAATGTTGGATGAACTGCTGGTAAGCGTTCGTCCCTAGAAACGTCAATGGAGAAGCCTCTATCAATTCAATGTACGCCATGTTTACAGGGTGTGGTTCTTAGGGTTGTCGGGACAACGAAAGACTGAATTTACATAGTTAATGGCGGCCAGGAATATCAAGACGTTCCCATGACGGTTTGCAGTCATGAGTGTAACTACATGGTGGCGCCTCGCAAGGTGCAACCGTATGCATGGTGCTCCAACTGTGATCTTGCGCCAGCCCCAACCATGATTGGCCAATTCCCTTTTGTGTTGATGGAAATGTGAGCTGTAGGTTTCAAATTGTTTGAAAATTAAAAAGATGTTTATATTTCTCTACAAAATATCTATGCTGGAATTTTTTTTTATATCAAAACTTCCTTTTGAATAATTGGAAGGAACCATTGTCGAATTGTGGTTTCCCGTACTATGCAAATTGAACAAGGTAGCATTCGGGATTACATGGGAACAATGGTATACAAGACTCATGTATGATCTACCATCTCGACAAAACAGAGCCTCTATCTTTGTGCCCAGAAAGTAATAAGAAACGTGGCTTATTCGGCAGGTTCTAGTTCAACTATGTCACCACAGGCTATGATTCTATGGGTGCTGCTAACTCAATTTTTCAATACATCCCATTCCGCCGCTAGATCAGGATGTGTGACTCATAGTGCCATTCACCTGACTCGTTATTGATGCTCTCCTCCCCTCCCTACCAACTAAATTTGATCCTTCTACGTGTGGAAATAAGCTTGTTATTTATAGGTGGTCACCGAGTGATCAACATTTTGTGTAGCCAGGACATCATCATTGCTTCACCAAACATCACATGCTCTAATGGTTGTGATTTTTTAATTCAACTTTGAGTGGTGTAGTTGCTGACATTCATAACACGCATGTCCTATTTAAGTATGAGAACCATTCTTGTGTGAATAAGCAACACAACTTGAGTCTCTTTCCCCATAAGGAAAGCCAGATGATGGGTACCAAACATAGGATCAATTGATAGAGGAAGGGAAGGGGGAAAACTAGGATTCAGGTGAGGGTGCATAGGAACGCGGACATGAGATTAAAACGGTTGAGGATTCTAACACTCCTTGTTGGCATATCAATATTATGAACTATGAAAAATCCACTTGTTTGATAGAGGAATACAAATTCAATCAGTGAGGTGCTAACAGTGTTTGAAGAGATCCGCATACCATTTTACGCGGCACCCTAGGACCATCATACAAAATCAAAGTGGAGTTACTCATGCTAGGGTTGTAGCCACACTAGTCAAGGGAGGTGCACGCTGCTTCTTTGCAAAACCTGCTTGACCAATCAATCAGTTGGCCAGTCCCACCCATTCGAGGTTTTTGCATTATCCTAAGGCTAAAGAGAATCCAACCTAGCAACACAATTCTAGTGGGTCTCTTTCCTCTTAGGACAATCGCACCACGAGTAGCAAATAGAGGTCAGACATGTGGATGGAGGAAGGGATGCGATGCGAGAGCCCCGAGGAACAACGCGGACCTTGTAGAGCGAGGTTGCGCAAGCGGTGGCGATGGTCGGCCATGAACAGTGATGTGGTGGTCAGTGGCAGCGATCTTTCTCGACTCGTCGGACGATGGCTTCACGCGGCTCTGCTCTACTCTTCCCACTGTTGTTGCTTTTGTTTACCTATAAAAAGTTGGTATGGATGAGGGACCTGTTGCTTGGGCTCATTTTACCGGGCTGGTCCATACAAGTCGGGCTCGACTTCAACATACAACACATGTCAATTCTATCAATATGGTAGAGTAGCTCCACTGGATACATAATTGTTATCCATCCTCTTTTGTCGGAAATGTGATGCGTGGATTTCAATCGTGGTATCTCTCTTTTGTCCAACCTCAAGTAGTTCTTTTTTTAGGGAACCAAACTACTAGAGGGGATTTCTCCCTACCATATTTTTTTAATATTAATTGATTCAAATCAAGGAATAAAGGAAAGCCGTGGGTAACTAAGGGAGGTGACAGTGACAAAAAAGGAGAAACAAAAAACAAATAATGGGGCGCCAAGATGAATCCTCGCTGAGAATCCATGGCCTATTTTCAAACTCAGGTACCACTTCCTTTTTTTGCGACTGAACTCAGGTACCACTTCCTCTTGGGCCTATGGATGAGTAAATGGACCTCTTAAAAATAAATGTGCAAGAGTAGTGGTTCGAAGAAGTTAGTTTGAATATGAAATCATTCTTTGTAATCCTAATTGCCCAAGCCACCACAATGATTATCTTCCTAAGAAAGTTCAGGCTCAGGCGGTCCTTAAAAGAGGTGATCTGATCTTGGATTGGTCTACGCAGAGGATACCAAGTTCGGCACATGTATTTCTAGGAGGCAACAGCAAAAGGGCACCCAAAGAAAAGGTTGTCTCTAGATTCAGCAGCCCAATCCCCACACAGAATGCATGAATAGTCTGAGATGAATTTATTCTTCATCTAGATCATTTACCTAGTATATAGCCTATTATCCAGTAAGAGCCAGAAAAAGAGTTACTTTCGTCAAGTTACCATTCCAAAAGATCTTTTTATTCAAACAAGAAACCAAACCTCCCCGCCCCAAGAAAACGACATCAATACGTCGGAGCTCTGTCGACAACGTCCAGATAGATGAACTCGAGAAGGATCGGAGCCCGCAAGACAAACTCGAAGAAGAAGCGCTGCCATCCGGTAGAGCGACGCACCTGTGAGGACTAAAGAGACTTAACTAAATTACTAACCGGAGTGCAGGCACCGGGATTCCTCTCCCTGCCTGTCGTGGAATTGTCACGGCAGATGTCCTTAGTGTGAGGACTTAGTCGCGAGGCCAACGCATCTATGTGGTAGCTTGAGAGGGGTTGGGCGGAATCGAGAGACGCAACATAAGACAAGGATTTAGACAGCTTCGGGCCCCGGGAAACATCATCTGGTAATAACCCTACATGTTGTTTGTGGCTAGGTCTTATTATAATCATGAGAGAGTCACCGTATAAGCCGGCTCCCCCTTTGTGTCTAGCCCTAGAGATTATTTTCTGTCCCTCTATGGGGAGCCCTGCCCCTCCTTATATATGTTGAAGGGGCGGGTTATATGTGGAGTCCTAGTAGGACTAGGATTAGTCTATCCTTTCTCACAAGTTGAATACAAGTCCGGGTCTTGCTTCCTTGTAAAGGAAATATTCGTCATCCCTTTCCTCTTAAGCCGGCCCACCAGAGTATAAGCCGGCCTGCTGGGCCTTGGGTCTTGTCATCCGTCTAATTCGCCCGCCGGGTCTCCAATGAGTCACAATGTCCAGGCGGGTTACATGTAAAGCGCCATGTCCGGGCGGATCGCCAGTGAGTCGCCAAGCTCGGCCGGGTCATACCGCGGGGTATATCCCCGACATTAGCCCCCAGTTTAATTTGGATTTATCCATGTTAAACTGATCCTCTAAAATAAACACAAGAACAAACTTGATAGGTTGTGCTTTGGGTTAAATACTTTCCTGAACCGGCACCTGATTATCTTTAAGTCCTTGTCATTTCCTCCTGGATGCATACTCAAAGATCTTATAGCAAATCTCCTTTAACAGATATGTCCAAACCTTGCCAGTGCAAAAATCCAGATACTTCTTTTGAGAAATCCGGGTCAATAGGTCAGCTTCAGAGCCAATTTGCAGACATTGGTATCTTTATAGAGAAATATTGTAATAAATAATCCACTTGAATCGGCTTCCAAAGTGCCGGCTTAAAAAATATTGGTCTTGAAAAAACTCATCTGACTTTCAGCCGGCTTGTAGAATTTGCCGGTTTATCATTACCAAAATATCCGGTTTGTAAATATTGATAGCACCAGATCATAATTGTTGCCGACGCCGGGTCATAGTTATTGGTGACGCCGGGTCAATCTGGTTTACTCAAAACTGAGAATTTGAAAATTTTTCTCCCTTATGTCCATATTACCTGCAGCCCCCAAGTCTTGAGCAGAAATAAAGTGATGACTTAAGACTTGCTTCAATATAAATACTGCCACTTTGAAGAAATCCATGTTGTTCATCTTAGTCACTAGTAAAGACTGAATACTCCATATATGTAGCCCTCAAGTACCGGGTTGTCATGCTCGCAGCAACCCGGGACTTGTAATTGCCTTATACTCATAAAAAACTACAACCAGTATAGCCCCCAAGGGCCGGCTCAGTAAGATAATATTGAGCTGGGCCTTTATATATACTTCTTTTGAAAAGAACATCATATGATGTAACCCCCATCATGGGGCTTGAACCCACGTCCACAAGGTTAAGAGCTTTGTGCTTTACCAACTAAGCAGTGGATCTTTCAATATAATGAAATAAAACTTGTGTACCTTGAATTGTTGATAGGAGCAATTGGTAGCCCCCAAGGGCCGGCTCATTATGATGTGATGAGTCGGGTCTTTAATAAGGCCAGTAAAATTGTCTTTGCATTAGCCCCAAGTGCCATGGTGCATGCTGGCAGTGACATGGGACTTGAATATTTGATGTGATCTCAACTTGAATAATGTAGCCCCCAAGTGTCGGTTCGTAAGCCTGCAGCGACTCGGGACTATTCCTTTCATTGTAGAATAAATCATATCCATTAATAAAACAATAGCCTTTGCGCTGAAGCACCTTTGAAAACCTCAATCATAATATTTAGTTACTGATAATCATAATAAAAATCCAGCCATGTTGGCTATTAAAGATTTGAATAACCCGGTTTGAAAACCTCAATCATTCAATATCATAATGAAAATCCAGCCAAGTTAGGCTATTTAAAGATTCAAATACCTTATCTATTGACAAGTAAATCTGGAGTTTAAATACCCGACGGCTCTTGACCGATGGCGATTTAATACGCCTATATTGTAAACCGGAATTTTTATAACCCGGCGACTTATAACTTTTGAGAAAATCAAGAATTGATAACCCTTTTGAGACACCAATTTCAATCTTTGATGATGGGCCGGAACTTAATCATTTATGTAAGTCATAGCTTTGTAAATCCTGCACAGAGTTTAAACAACATATGCCCTGGCGACTTAACGTCAAAAGCCAGGGCGGGTAACTACTCAAATATAGTCTTATCCTGCACATAAGTAAATCACAAGATCCCCTGGCGGTTTACCACTGGGCGGATCATAATATCCCACATATAACCATTGTGATATTTAATTTGTACTGCCGGTTTGCATGACCTGTGCAGTAAGGGTGATAACCCAATCCTTAGAAGCTAATACTTCCAAATATATGATGATTGTCACATGCTGGCGAATTATCGTCCAAAGCCAAGCCGGGTTTAAACGAAACCACACTTATATGCTTCAGATATGAGCAAAAAGTCTCAAAACCCAACAGATTGTTTGCAAAAACTTAAACCAAATAAAAATCGAGGTTTCTGATTCGAATACGATCAGTAAACTGTTCCAAAGGGGTTAAGCTAGGATTCGAATACGATCATGTAGCCCCAGTGGCTTCGGCATTGCGCCGATCAAGAGGGTACCGACAGCTATGTTCTCTTTGGTTCGAATACGACCTATGTTTGAACAGGAAGCCCCCAAATGACCTTGAGAGGTTTTTAACGACTCTGATTCGAATACGATCCAAGTCGGACCCAAAAGGGGTTAAGCTATGATTCGGATACGATCAAGAAGCCCCCTAGTGAGTTTGGCTTTGCGCCGATCAAAAGGGTTACGATAGCTATGTTCTCTTCGGTTCGAATACGACCTATGTTTGAATAGGAAGCCCCCAAATGACCTGTAACTGTGGCTATGAGCCGGATCAAAGGGTAATCATAGCTTAGCTCAATAAGCTGGAAGCCCCCAAGTGATATATTTCTGAGCTGTGCTCGCCGGATGCCTATGTTCGAGTTGTGCTGTGCAACAAACTCTCTTTGGTCCCTGTAATTTTTCTGAAAAACTCGAGCTTGCTGGAAATGAATTCTTTTTAAACCGGAATTTCAAACCGGATATTGAAAGCATCAGAGCTTTGTGGGAGGCAGGTTTACCTTGAGTCGGATTGTAAACCGGAGCATCCTTATGAGCCGGAAATTTTCTGAGGGCCTTTAAATTTTCACCAATATGGCGGTAGCCTCCGGCACTAGGTTATTTTCTCTCCAATGACCCGGGGTCTTAAATCTCACGATATTTGCTAAGTCATGTTATCGTAGCCCCCGAGTCTCAAGATGACTCGAAGAGTTGGCTTGAGATTCTCCATCTTTGACCTTGATACAAACCGGTATGAGTCATTCAACAGCTCAGTGATATAACTTGCTCTGCATTGAAGAACTTGTAAGACAGAGTAATTGCTATTTTAAAGAAAGTATTACATAATATAAAAACATACTGGATGGATTTCACCTGATATATTAGGTCAGAAATTATCCACCGCATAATTGATGATCAGCATGGTGAAGCTGAAATCAATCACGAGCGAGTCGGGCGTGGGAACAGATAGATGAGTCGGCCGCAGCGTTGTAAGTCGGTGCAGACGAGCAAGTTGTCCTCCTCGTTGTAAGCCGGTGCGGATGAAGAGAGTTGGTAGCGGCATTGTAAGTCGGCGCGAACACGGGTAAGTCGGCCGCGGGCATGGACGGCGAGTCAGTCGCGTGTGTTGATGTAATGCAGGCCGCAGAAGCAGCGATTTGCACAGATATTCATCGAGCATAATTAGTCATTGCTCTTGCGGTCAACAATTGTCCTCGATTAACTTCAACAATGATTGAGCTATTCTCTCAAGGCCACGGCAAAAATGGCGGCTCAGAACAAGAACGACCGGGCGTGACTTAGCACAAAGTCACAGCGGTGACAGCCGTAACCGGCTGCTTGAAGTGTCCCCGTAGCAGAACCTGGACCCGGGCGGCTTAGAACGGACCCGCCGGGTCGTGTTTGACTAATCCCTCTCTTTTTATCCACTGTCGTCACATGGACTCTTCATTCCTTTACATGACTTTCTTTAAATATGACGCCTCCATTGCTTTGTTTGCTTTGCGCATACCCCAGAACCCTCATCTTTTGCTCATCTCAAACCATCAACGTGCTCCTCTAGATTTGTCTGCAAGGCTCTAAGCCGCACCATCTCATCTTGATACTTCAATTCTGCCTCACTGATCAAGGATGACTATTTACGTAAATCACCTTTCACTCCCTCAAAATCTTCCATTACTGAGCAGCTGACTAGCTTGCTAACTCTTTCATTAAAAAGGTTCTCCAATTCTCCTCCTTTCTTCAGTGCAGGCATTGTACTTGCTTTCACAAGTTCTATGTTCCTCAACAAGTGTTTCAGATATCACTAGTCTTTCCATGAGTAAAGCATTTTCAACCGAAATATCCTTTTGCTTCTAATATTTGGTTCTTCACTATCAGATCATCAAACTCGAAAACGTATCCTGATTCACTTTCTCCACAAGCAGGCGCAGGTCAACACGCGCTCGCAAACAGGAGTGGCGGCGCTCGACTTTGTTTGCCGTTGATGCAGGTCGACAGCCGGAGTCTGGAGAAACGGCGGGGACCGAATGGTTGGAGAAGCACGAATCCGGTGATGAAAAGCCCGTTCCCAGCTGACGGAGGTGTGTGAGTCGAGTAGAGGAGCTCGGGGTCGATCTCTTTCCAGTAGTCTCTCGAAACGTGGCAACCCACGACAGGGGCAAAGGCTCTCGGGCGGCGCAACGACACTGGATCAGCGAGAGGCAGCCGCTGGCGCGGGGATAGTAGCGGCGCATCGACAGACTGAGCGGATGAGGGGGAGGCGTGCCGGCGGTTCCCGGCAGAGACAAGGCTGTGGGGAGGGCGGCTCGGCTGGGCAGCGGCCGGCAAGTTGGAACCATGGAAACGCAGTGGCTTCAGAGTCAGAGGAGAGCAGGTTAACACGGCGCCTTGGCAGAGCATAGGCGAGGCCAGCGGAGGAGATGTAGCTGACGGGTAGTGGCAGAGGCAAACCGAAGTGACCGGCGGCTTGCGACTTGCAGCGTGCCTGCAGCCACATCAGCAGAGGCGAGCTGACACAGGGTGGAGCCTGGGCAGAGGCGAAGACCACGGCGGCTCGGATGGCCACTAGGCCGGTTCTCAGATGTTCCAAGGCAAGGCTAAGTGCAACACGCGGAGCAGCAACGGGTAGCTTCACGGCGGCAGCGGTTTGGTGCAGCGGTAACAGTTACCTGAAGAAAACCAGAGCCGCTCGTCCGCGGAAACTGTGGGCGTAAAAAGGTAGATGACTCAGAAGCGGAGTCCGGGGTCAAAGCGACTCAGAACGGGCCCTGAAGGCGGCTCGTGACAGAGCAAAGCCAAGGCGGCTTGGAAAATGCGGTGGCGGCGACTCGGGCCGTAGCGTCAGCGAACGGCTTCACGCGAGGGCTCTACGGTGGCTGACGGGCAAGGCAGACCCGGCGTGCTGTTGCTTCAGACTCGGTCAGCTGAATCCTTCCTTTCCCAATAGCTATCCATCAATTTCCTTATTGATCTTCCCAAACGATACCCAATCCATAATCTGATTATGACTCGGTTTGGGAATTTGGCTTTGTATATGGCTGGTGAAGTGCACCCATCCGACTCGGCGAAACAACGTTGAACAAAACGGAGATCCCAACCACGTGATTTACATATCAAGATTTAATCTGCCGGCGAAACAGGCCATAGTCAAAGATGACGGTGTAGGCAACTCTTGATAATATTGAGCTGGGACTTTATATATACTTCTTTTGAAAAGAACATCATATGATGTAACCCCCATCATGGGGCTTGAATCCACGTCCACAAGGTTAAGAGCTTTGTGCTTTACCAACTAAGCAGTGGATCTTTCAATATAATGAAATAAAACTTGTGTACCTTGAATTGTTGATAGGAGCAATTGGTAGCCCCCAAGGGCCGGCTCATTATGATGTGATGAGTCGGTTCTTTAATAAGGCCAGTAAAATTGTCTTTGCATTAGCCCCAAGTGCCATGGTGCATGCTGGCAGTGACATGGGACTTGAATATTTGATGTGATCTCAACTTGAATAATGTAGCCCCCAAGTGTCGGTTCGTAAGCCTGCAGCGACTCGGGACTATTCCTTTCATTGTAGAATAAATCATATCCATTAGTAAAACAATAGCATTTGCGCTGAAGCACCTTTGAAAACCTCAATCATAATATTTAGTTACTGATAACCATAATAAAAATCCAGCCATGTTGGCTATTAAAAATTTGAATAACCCAGTTTGAAAACCTCAATCATTCAATATCATAATGAAAATCCAGCCAAGTTAGGCTATTTAAAGATTCAAATACCTTATCTATTGACAAGTAAATCTGGAGTTTAAATACCCGGCGACTCTTGACCGATGGAGATTTAATACGCCTCCATTGTAAACCGGAATTTTTATAACCCGGCGACTTATAGCTTTTGAGAAAATCAAGAATTGATAACCCTTTTGAGACACCAATTTCAATCTTTGATGATGGGCCGGAACTTAATCATTTATGTAAGTCATAGCTTTGTAAATCCTGCATAGAGTTTAAACAACATATGCCCTGGCGACTTAACGTCAAAAGCCAGGGCGGGTAACTACTCAAATATAGTCTTATCCTGCACATAAGTAAATCACAAGATCCCCTGGCGGTTTACCACTGGGCGGATCATAATATCCCACATATAACCATTGTGATATTTAATTTGTACTGCCGGTTTGCATGACCTGTGCAGTAAGGGTGATAACCCAATCCTTAGAAGCTAATACTTCCAAATATATGATGATTGTCACATGCTGGCGAATTATCGTCCAAAGCCAAGCCGGGTTTAAACGAAACCACACTTATATGCTTCAGATATGAGCAAAAAGTCTCAAAACCCAACAGATTGTTTGCAAAAACATAAACCAAATAAAAATCGAGGTTTCTGATTCGAATACGATCAGTAAACCGTTCCAAAGGGGTTAAGCTAGGATTCGAATACGATCATGTAGCCCCTAGTGGCTTCGGCATTGCGTCGATCAAGAGGGTACCGACAGCTATGTTCTCTTTGGTTCGAATATGACCTATGTTTGAACAGGAAGCCCCCTAATGACCTTGAGAGGTTTTTAACGACTCTGATTCGAATACGATCCAAGTCGGACCCAAAAGGGGTTAAGCTATGATTCGGATACGATCAAGAAGCCCCCTAGTGAGTTTGGCTTTGCGCCGTTCAAAAGGGTTACGACAGCTATGTTCTCTTCGGTTCGAATACAACCTATGTTTGAATAGGAAGCCCCCAAATGACCTGTAACTGTGGCTATGAGCCGGATCAAAGGGTAGACATAGCTTACCTCAATAAGCCGGAAGCCCCCAAGTGATATATTTCTGAGCTGTGCTCGCCGGGTGCCTATGTTCGAGTTGTGCTGTGCAACAAACTCTCTTTGGTCCCTGTAATTTTTCTGAAAAACTCGAGCTTGCGGGAAATGAATTCTTTTTAAACCGGAATTTCAAACCGGATATTGAAAGCATCAGAGCTTTGTGGGAGGCAGGTTTACCTTGAGCCGGATTGTAAACCGGAGCATCATTATGAGCCGGAAATTTTCTAAGGGCCTTTAAATTTTCACCAATATGGCGGTAGCCTCCGGCACTGGGTTATTTTCTCTCCAATGACCCGGGGTCTTAAATCTCGCGATATTTGCTAAGTCATGTTATCGTAGCCCCCGAGTCTCAAGATGACTCGAAGAGTTGGCTTGAGATTCTCCATCTTTGACCTTGATATAAACCGGTATGAGTCATTCAACAGCTCAGTGATATAACTTGCTCTGCATTGGAGAACTTGTAAGACAGAGTAATTGCTATTTTAAAGAAAGTATTATATAATATAAAAACATACTGGATGGATTTCACCTGATATATTAGGTCAGAAATTATCCACCGCATAATTGATGATCAGCATGGTGAAGCTGAAATCAATCACGAGCGAGTCGGGCGTGGGAACAGATAGATGAGTCGGCCGCAGCGTTGTAAGCCGGTGCAAACGAGCAAGTTGTCCTCCTTGTTGTAAGCCGGTGCGGATGGGGAGAGTCGGTAGCGGCATTGTAAGTCGGCGCGAACACGGGTAAGTCGGCCGCGGGCATGGACGGCGAGTCAGTCGCGTGTGTTGATGTAATGCAGGCCGCAGAAGCAGCGATTTGCACAGATATTCATCGAGCATAATTAGTCATTGCTCTTGCGGTCAACAATTGTCCTCCATTAACTTCAACAATGATTGAGCTATTCTCTCAAGGCCGCGGCGAAAATGGCGGCTCAGAACAAGAACGACCGGGCGTGACTTAGCACAAAGTCACAGCGGTGACAGCCGTAACCGGCTGCTTGAAGTGTCCCCGTAGCAGAACCTGGACCCGGGCGGCTTAGAACGGACCCGCCGGGTCGTGTTTGACTAATCCCTCTCTTTTTATCCACTGTCGTCACGTGGACTCTTCATTCCTTTACATGACTTTCTTTAAATATGACGCCTCCATTGCTTTGTTTGCTTTGCGCATACCCCAGAACCCTCATCTTTTGCTCATCTCAAACCATCAACGTGCTCCTCTAGATTTGTCTGCAAGGCTCTAAGCCACACCATCTCATCTTGATACTTCAATTCTGCCTCACTGATCAAGGATGACTATTTATGTAAATCATCTTTCACTCCCTCAAAATCTTCCATTACTGAGCAGCTGACTAGCTTGCTAACTCTTTCATTAAAAAGGTTCTCCAATTCTCCTCCTTTCTTCAGTGCAGGCATTGTACTTGCTTTCACAAGTTCTATGTTCCTCAACAAGTGTTTCAGATATCACTAGTCTTTCCATGAGTAAAGCATTTTCAACCGAAATATCATTTTGCTTCTAATATTTGGTTCTTCACTGTCAGATCATCAAACTCGAAAACGTATCCTGATTCACTTTCTCCACAAGCAGGCGCAGGTCAACACGCGCTCGCAAATAGGAGTGGCGGCGCTCGACTTTGTTTACCGTTGATGCAGGTCGACAACCGGAGACTGGAGAAACGGCGGGGACCGAATGGTTGGAGAAGCACGAATCCGGTGATGAAAAGCCCGTTCCCAGCTGACGGAGGTGTGTGAGTCGAGTAGAGGAGCTCGGGGTCGATCTCTTTCCAGTAGTCTCTCGAAACGTGGCAACCCACGACAGGGGCAAAGGCTCTCGGGCGGCGCAGCGACACTGGATCAGCGAGAGGCAGCCGCTGGCGCGGGGATAGTAGCGGCGCATCGACGGACTGAGCGGATGAGGGGGAGGCGTGCCGGCGGTTCCCGGCAGAGACAAGGCTGTGGGGAGGGCGGCTCGGCTGGGCAGCGGCCGGCAAGTTGGAACCATGGAAACGCAGTGGCTTCAGAGTCAGAGGAGAGCAGGTTAACACGGCGCCTTGGCAGAGCATAGGCGAGGCCAGCGGAGGAGATGTAGCTGACGGGTAGTGGCAGAGGCAAACCGAAGTGACCGGCGGCTTGCGACTTGCAGCGTGCCTGCAGCCACATCAGCAGAGGCGAGCTGACACAGGGTGGAGCCTGGGCAGAGGCGAAGACCACGGCGGCTCGGATGGCCACTAGGCCGGTTCTCAGATGTTCCAAGGCAAGGCTAAGTGCAACACGCGGAGCAGCAACGGGTAGCTTCACGGTGGCAGCTGTTTGGTGCAGCGGTAACAGTTACCTGACGAAAACCAGAGCCGCTCGTCCGCGGAAACTGTGGGCGTAAAAAGGTAGATGACTCAGAAGCGGAGTCCGGGGTCAAAGCGACTCAGAACGGGCCCTGAAGGCGGCTCGTGACAGAGCAAAGCCAAGGCGGCTTGGAAAATGCGGTGGCGGCGACTCGGGCCGTAGCGTCAGCGAACGGCTTCACGCGAGGGCTCTACGGCGGCTGACGGGCAAGGCAGACCCGGCGTGCTATTGCTTCAGACTCGGTCAGCTGAATCCTTCCTTTCCCAATAGCTATCCATCAATTTCCTTATTGATCTTCCCAAACGATACCCAATCCATAATCTGATTATGACTCGGTTTGGGAATTTGGCTTTGTATATGGCTGGTGAAGTGCACCCATCCGACTCGGCGAAACAACGCTGAACAAAACGGAGATCCCAACCACGTGATTTACAGATCAAGATTTAATCTGCCGGCGAAACAGGCCATAGTCAAAGATGACGGTGTAGGCAACTCTTGATAATATTGAGCTGGGACTTTATATATACTTCTTTTGAAAAGAGCATCATATGATGTAACTCCCATCATGGGGCTTGAATCCACGTCCACAAGGTTAAGAGCTTTGTGCTTTACCAACTAAGCAGTGGATCTTTCAATATAATGAAATAAAACTTGAGTACCTTGAATTGTTGATAGGAGCAATTGGTAGCCCCCAAGGGCCGGCTCATTATGATGTGATGAGTCGGGTCTTTAATAAGGCCAGTAAAATTGTCTTTGCATTAGCCCCAAGTGCCATGGTGCATGCTGGCAGTGACATGGGACTTGAATATTTGATGTGATCTCAACTTGAATAATGTAGCCCCCAAGTGTCGGTTCGTAAGCCTGCAGCGACTCGGGACTATTCCTTTCATTGTAGAATAAATCATATCCATTAGTAAAACAATAGCATTTGCGCTGAAGCACCTTTGAAAACCTCAATCATAATATTTAGTTACTGATAACCATAATAAAAATCTAGCCATGTTGGCTATTAAAAATTTGAATAACCCAGTTTGAAAACCTCAATCATTCAATATCATAATGAAAATCCAGCCAAGTTAGGCTATTTAAAGATTCAAATACCTTATCTATTGACAAGTAAATCTGGAGTTTAAATACCCGGCGGCTCTTGACCGATGGCGATTTAATACGCCTCCATTGTAAACCGGAATTTTTATAACCCGGCGACTTATAGCTTTTGAGAAAATCAAGAATTGATAACCCTTTTGAGACACCAATTTCAATCTTTGATGATGGGCCGGAACTTAATCATTTATGTTAGTCATAGCTTTGTAAATCCTGCATAGAGTTTGAACAACATATGCCCTGGCGACTTAACGTCAAAAGCCAGGGCGGGTAACTACTCAAATATAGTCTTATCCTGCACATAAGTAAATCACAAGATCCCCTGGCGGTTTACCACTGGGCGGATCATAATATCCCACATATAACCATTGTGATATTTAATTTGTACTGCCGGTTTGCATGACCTGTGCAGTAAGGGTGATAACCCAATCCTTAGAAGCTAATACTTCCAAATATATGATGATTGTCACATGCTGGCGAATTATCGTCCAAAGCCAAGCCGGGTTTAAACGAAACCACACTTATATGCTTCAGATATGAGCAAAAAGTCTCAAAACCCAACAGATTGTTTGCAAAAACATAAACCAAATAAAAATCGAGGTTTCTGATTCGAATACGATCAGTAAACCGTTCCAAAGGGGTTAAGCTAGGATTCGAATACGATCATGTAGCCCCTAGTGGCTTCGGCATTGCGTCGATCAAGAGGGTACCGACAGCTATGTTCTCTTTGGTTCGAATATGACCTATGTTTGAACAGGAAGCCCCCTAATGACCTTGAGAGGTTTTTAACGACTCTGATTCGAATACGATCCAAGTCGGACCCAAAAGGGGTTAAGCTATGATTCGGATACGATCAAGAAGCCCCCTAGTGAGTTTGGCTTTGCGCCGTTCAAAAGGGTTACGACAGCTATGTTCTCTTCGGTTCGAATACAACCTATGTTTGAATAGGAAGCCCCCAAATGACCTGTAACTGTGGCTATGAGCCGGATCAAAGGGTAGACATAGCTTACCTCAATAAGCCGGAAGCCCCCAAGTGATATATTTCTGAGCTGTGCTCGCCGGGTGCCTATGTTCGAGTTGTGCTGTGCAACAAACTCTCTTTGGTCCCTGTAATTTTTCTGAAAAACTCGAGCTTGCGGGAAATGAATTCTTTTTAAACCGGAATTTCAAACCGGATATTGAAAGCATCAGAGCTTTGTGGGAGGCAGGTTTACCTTGAGCCGGATTGTAAACCGGAGCATCATTATGAGCCGGAAATTTTCTAAGGGCCTTTAAATTTTCACCAATATGGCGGTAGCCTCCGGCACTGGGTTATTTTCTCTCCAATGACCCGGGGTCTTAAATCTCACGATATTTGCTAAGTCATGTTATCGTAGCCCCCGAGTCTCAAGATGACTCGAAGAGTTGGCTTGAGATTCTCCATCTTTGACCTTGATATAAACCGGTATGAGTCATTCAACAGCTCAGTGATATAACTTGCTCTGCATTGGAGAACTTGTAAGACAGAGTAATTGCTATTTTAAAGAAAGTATTATATAATATAAAAACATACTGGATGGATTTCACCTGATATATTAGGTCAGAAATTATCCACCGCATAATTGATGATCAGCATGGTGAAGCTGAAATCAATCACGAGCGAGTCGGGCGTGGGAACAGATAGATGAGTCGGCCGCAGCGTTGTAAGCCGGTGCAAACGAGCAAGTTGTCCTCCTCGTTGTAAGCTGGTGCGGATGGGGAGAGTCGGTAGCGGCATTGTAAGTCGGCGCGAACACGGGTAAGTCGGCCGCGGGCATGGACGGCGAGTCAGTCGCGTGTGTTGATGTAATGCAGGCCGCAGAAGCAGCGATTTGCACAGATATTCATCGAGCATAATTAGTCATTGCTCTTGCGGTCAACAATTGTCCTCCATTAACTTCAACAATGATTGAGCTATTCTCTCAAGGCCGCGGCGAAAATGGCGGCTCAGAACAAGAACGACCGGGCGTGACTTAGCACAAAGTCACAGCGGTGACAGCCGTAACCGGCTGCTTGAAGTGTCCCCGTAGCAGAACCTGGACCCGGGCGGCTTAGAACGGACCCGCCGGGTCGTGTTTGACTAATCCCTCTCTTTTTATCCACTGTCGTCACATGGACTCTTCATTCCTTTACATGACTTTCTTTAAATATGACGCCTCCATTGCTTTGTTTGCTTTGCACATACCCCAGAACCCTCATCTTTTGCTCATCTCAAACCATCAACGTGCTCCTCTAGATTTGTCTGCAAGGCTCTAAGCCGCACCATCTCATCTTGATACTTCAATTCTGCCTCACTGATCAAGGATGACTATTTACGTAAATCATCTTTCACTCCCTCAAAATCTTCCATTACTGAGCAGCTGACTAGCTTGCTAACTCTTTCATTAAAAAGGTTCTCCAATTCTCCTCCTTTCTTCAGTGCAGGCATTGTACTTGCTTTCACAAGTTCTATGTTCCTCAACAAGTGTTTCAGATATCACTAGTCTTTCCATGAGTAAAGCATTTTCAACCGAAATATCCTTTTGCTTCTAATATTTGGTTCTTCACTATCAGATCATCAAACTCGAAAACGTATCCTGATTCACTTTCTCCACAAGCAGGCGCAGGTCAACACGCGCTCGCAAACAGGAGTGGCGGCGCTCGACTTTGTTTGCCGTTGATGCAGGTCGACAGCCGGAGACTGGAGAAACGGCGGGGACTGAATGGTTGGAGAAGCACGAATCCGGTGATGAAAAGCCCGTTCCCAGCTGACGGAGGTGTGTGAGTCGAGTAGAGGAGCTCGGGGTCGATCTCTTTCCAGTAGTCTCTCGAAACGTGGCAACCCACGACAGGGGCAAAGGCTCTCGGGCGGCGCAACGACACTGGATCAGCGAGAGGCAGCCGCTGGCGCGGGGATAGTAGCGGCGCATCGACAGACTGAGCGGATGAGGGGGAGGCGTGCCGGCGGTTCCCGGCAGAGACAAGGCTGTGGGGAGGGCGGCTCGGCTGGGCAGCGGCCGGCAAGTTGGAACCATGGAAACGCAGTGGCTTCAGAGTTAGAGGAGAGCAGGTTAACACGGCGCCTTGGCAGAGCATAGGCGAGGCCAGCGGAGGAGATGTAGCTGACGGGTAGTGGCAGAGGCAAACCAAAGTGACCGGCGGCTTGCGACTTGCAGCGTGCCTGCAGCCACATCAGCAGAGGCGGGCTGACACAGGGTGGAGCCTGGGCAGAGGCGAAGACCACGGCGGCTCGGATGGCCACTAGGCCGGTTCTCAGATGTTCCAAGGCAAGGCTAAGTGCAGCACGCGGAGCAGCAACGGGTAGCTTCACGGCGGCAGCGGTTTGGTGCAGCGGTAACAGTTACCTGACGAAAACCAGAGCCGCTCGTCTGCGGAAACTGTGGGCGTAAAAAGGTAGATGACTCAGAAGCGGAGTCCGGGGTCAAAGCGACTCAGAACGGGCCCTGAAAGCGGCTCGTGACAGAGCAAAGCCAAGGCGGCTTGGAAAATGCGGTGGCGGCGACTCGGGCCGTAGCGTCAGCGAACGGCTTCACGCGAGGGCTCTACGGCGGCTGACGGGCAAGGCAGACCCGGCGTGCTGTTGCTTCAGACTCGGTCAGCTGAATCCTTCCTTCCCCAATAGCTATCCATCAATTTCCTTATTGATCTTCCCAAACGATACCCAATCCATAATCTGATTATGACTCGGTTTGGGAATTTGGCTTTGTATATGGCTGGTGAAGTGCACCCATCCGACTCGGCGAGACAACGCTGAACAAAACGGAGATCCCAACCACGTGATTTACAGATCAAGATTTAATCTGCCGGCGAAACAGGCCATAGTCAAAGATGACGGTGTAGGCAACTCTTGATTTGACCGCTCACTTAGACTAGCGGCGGTTTGAATAGATCGCCGGCGGCGTACAGAACGCAAAATCCTAATGTCTTTTAACCTCAATCTTGTATGTCGCTCCGACTGCTTGATACAGAGACGATGTATATCTTTCTGCGCCGGCTTTTTTTCATCTAACACATCACGATCTTCTCAATCCCTATGAGAAATCCCTCCAAAAACTCCTCACCACCATGCGTAGGCCCCATGGTGGGCGCCAACTGTCGTGGAATTGTCACGGCAGATGTCTTTAGTGTGAGGACTTAGTCGCGAGGCCAACGCATCTATGTGGTAGTTTGAGAGGGGTTGGGCGGAATCAAGAGACGCAACATAAGACAAGGATTTAGACAGCTTCGGGCCCTGGAAAACATCATCTGGTAATAACCCTACATGCTGTTTGTGGCTAGGTCTTATTATAATCATGAGAGAGTCACCGTATAAGCCGGCTCCCCCTTTGTGTCTAGCCCTAGAGATTATTTTATGTCCCTCTTTGGGGAGCCCTGCCCCTTCTTATATATGTTGAAGGGGCGGGTTATATATGGAGTCCTATTAGGACTAAGACTAGTCTATGCTTTCTCACAAGTTGAATACAAGTCCGGGTCTTGCTTCCTTGTAAAGGAAATATTAGTCATCCCTTTCCTCTTAAGCCGGCCCACCAAAGTATAAGCCGGCCTGCTGGGCCTTGGGCCTTGTCGTCCGTCTAACTCGCCCGCCGGATCTCCAGTGAGTCACAATGTCCAGACGGGTTACATGTAAACCGTCATGTCCGGGCGGATCGCCAGTGAGCCGTCAAGTTCGGCCAGGTCATACCGCGGGGTATATTCCCAACACAGCCGCCGTCCGCCGGAGTGTCAGACAGAGGAAGAGTTTGCCGTAGCCATCTAGGGTTTGGTTTTTTACTTTGTCCTGAATTATACTATTAGATTTCCCTATATAAACATAATTGACGGACAGATGCATGGTCTAAGCTTCAATCCATAAATAGGCGATGCCAATATATGTGTTCATGATATACTGCAATATCTCTGAACAAAATCTGTTAGTTTGCTCTGAATATAGAGTTTTCCTTGTGAACGTTTATAATGGGCTGTTATTTTTATAAACGGGTTGTATCTGTTTGTTATGGATTTGAAGGCTGACTTGTGGACCCACTAGCTTGACGTATACGCAGGGCTTTGTCAATTTAATCAACAAACAATTATGGAAGCATAAGCCTTTGATGCCAATCCAATGTATTATCCCTCGTGGATTCACCCTTTTATCTTACAGGCCTTGTTAAAACAACGAGTAAGTGTTACGAAGTAGTGTTCTTAGTCCACACCTATTTACCGGCCACGTTGAGGGACTCCACGCACAATCTTCTATTTCCGCCGTAATTGTCTTTGGACTGAGCCTAGAGCTAAGGCATGGTGTAAGGATTATATGCTTGATCTGTGATGGAATGCTGTGATATGCAACAAGGTTTGATATGTCATCACAAACTTTGAGTGCTAGTTATTGATTCGGAACTAGCACACTGAATCATGGAGATTCAGATCTGGACGGGTCTGGAGTAGTCACGGTTCTACATATATGACGTTGAAGCTACCTAGCTATCTATAACATCCACTACCAGAAAAACTTGCGTTGCCGACGGCCAAATCTATGCCGACGGCCCCCCTTCGCATAGACGGGCATAACCCGACGGCCAGCTAAAGCCGTCGGCGTAGAAAGGCCGTCGGCGTATATCCATCGATGCCGACAGGGGCCGTCGGCATAGATTAGCCGTCAGCATTGCTTCAAATATGCCTACGGCGGCCGTCGGCATATCACATGGGCACGTCTACCCGGGCGGCGACGGCCGTTTGACGGCGTCAGGCTACGCCGACGGACTAACGATGGCCGTCGACATAGCTATGCCGACGTCATCGATCCGCGTCGCTCCCCGGTCCCGTGGGGTGGCATACCTATGCCGACGGCCTTACCGTCGGCATAGGCCAGGCCCATGGATTTTGCCACGTCATCGATCCCCGCCCTACGCCAAGTCATCGATCCAAGGCTCTACCGTTCTGTGCCCGTAGCTATGCCGACGGCTTTGCCGTAGGCATAGATTTCTAATAATATTTTAATATTTTATTTATTTTCTCTCTTTTTATTTTTTTCCAAAGCTAATTTCATTAACTTAAATGTACATTAAACATATATCAGTTGCCCTCCACACGGGCCTTGCTTCCGTCGTGTCATGGAGAGGCTAGACAGGACGTGGTACCTGTGGGGGGTAGCAATGCCGCCCGGTGTTGCGGTGGGCTCTCCTGCGGTTGTGGAAACGTGGTGGCAGGCGCAGGCACCCGGCACGCGGCTCCAGGGTGTGCCCTCCTCACGAGCGTCGCTGCAGCCGTGCCCCAGAGTGGGGAAACGATCACGTCGGGCCGACGCAGAGGGAATCATGGGGTGGTTTGTGCTGGGACTGTGTTGGGGCCGGGGGTGTAGCTATGGCTGGGCTATGACAACCAGGTGAAAAGGTCCACCGGTCAAACTACGTCCAACGAAAGTCAAAGGGCTAGACCCGGCGATCATCTATGTCAGGGTTAGACGGGACGGGGTACCTAGGGGGTAGCAATGCCGCCAGGTGTTGCGGTGGGCCCTCCTACGGTTGTGGAAGCATGGTGTACCTTCATCGTCCATGAGGGGGGCCACACCAAGGAGACGCGTGCCACCTCTTCGGACATGCCACCACACCGTACGACATGTATGAGGTCCCGGTGCGACGCTCCGGTGGAATTGCTACCCCCTAGGGCCCCCGTCCCGCCTAACCCTGGAGAGTTTGACCACGGGATCTAGCCCTTTGACTTGGCAGGACGGGCTTTGACTAGTGGACCACTCCACCCGGTTGTCTTAGGTCAGCCCATAGGAACACTTTGGAGCAACATCCGGGCCAAAGCCATAGCAAGATCCCCTCCGTGTAGACCCGATGTGTCCGTTTTCCCCCTCCAGGTGTCGGCGGCTGCACCGTCCGTGAGGGGGGCCACACCCCGGAGACGTGTGCCGGGCGTTTGCAACCGCCACAACACTTCCAGACTTGTGAGAGGCCGCCTACCCAAGATTTGGCGGCATGCTAGCCCCCGGAGGCCGCCGGCCACAGTCGTAGACACGCGAAGAGCAATCCGCGTAGAGAGAAGTGTTCAGATACTTCTCCATCACCAAAAATTATGAAAAATTACCATTAGTCCTATAGCACATGTGCCCACATCATGTAAAAAACTCATGATTTTGTCGCGCTCCGAGTATTTAATAATATTCATGCGGCATCGTTACCACAGAACGTCTACTACGGTGTCATCACCGTCCGTGAAGGGGGCACTCCCCGGAGACGCGTGCCGCCTGTTCGGACATGCCACCACACTGTACGGCATGTATGAGGTCCCGGTGCGACGCTCCGGTGGCATTGCTACCCCCAGGGGCCCCGTCCCGCCTAACCCTGTAGCGTTTAACCACGGGATCTAGCCCTTTGACTTTGCACGGACGGGCTTTGACCAGTGGACCTCTCGACGGTTGTGTTAGGTCATCCCATAGGAATACTTTGGAGCAACATCCGGGCCAAAGCCACAGTAAGATCCCCTCCATGTAGACCCGACGCGTCCGTTTCCCCCCTCCAGGTGCCGGCGGCGCCGCCGTTCGTGAGGGAGGGGGGCACCCCCCGGAGATGCGTGCCACCTCTTCAGACATGCCACCACACCGTACGGCATGTATGAGGTCCCGCTGCGACGCTCCGATAGCATTGCTACCCCCCCCCCCCCAAGGGCCCCCGTCCCACCTAACCCTGTAGCATTTGACCACGGGATCTAGCCCTTTGACTTTGCATGGACGGGCTTTGACCAGTGGACCACTCCACCCGGTTGTCTTAGGTTAGCCCATAGGAACACTTTGGAGCAACATCCGGGCCAAAGCCACAGCAAGATCCCCTACATGTAGACCCGACGCGTCCGTTTCCCTCCTCTAGGTGCCGGCGGCGGCGCCGTCCGTGAGGGGGGCCACACCCCGGAGACGCGTGCCATGTGTTTGCAACTGCCACAACACTTCAAGACTTGTGAGAGGCCGCCTACGCAAGATTTGGCGGCATGCTAGCCCCCGGAGGCCGCCGGCCACAGTCGTAGACACGCGAAGAGTAATCCGCGTAGAGGGAAGTGTTCAGATACTTCTCCATCACCAAAAATTATGAAAAATTACCATCAGTCCTATAGCACATGTGCCCATGTCGTGTAAAACAACTCATGATTTTATCGCGCTCCGAGTACGTAATAATATTCACGCCGCATCGTTACCGCAGAACGTCTACTACTGTGTCATCGCCGTCCGTGAGGGGGGCATACCCCGGAGCCGCGTGCCGCCTGTTCGGACATGCCACCACACCACCCCGCATGTATGAGGGCTCGGTGCAATGCTCCGGTTGCATTGCTACTCCCCAGGGCTCCCGTCTCGCCTAACCCTGTAGCGTTTGACCACGGGATCTATCCCTTTGACTTTGCACGGATGGGATTTGGCTAGTGGACCTCTCGACCCGGTTGTGTTAGGTCAGCCCATAGGAACACTTTGGAGCAACATCCGGGCCAGACCCATAGCATTGCTACCCCCAGGGCCCCCGTCCCGCCGTGTAGACCTCACGGGCGTGGCTGCCGTCGTGTCCCGGAGGGGGGAAACGGCCACGTCGGGCCGACATGGAGGGTATCTTTGGGTGGGTTGGGCGGGGATGGTGTTGGGGGTGCAGCTATGGTCTGGGATACGACAACCAGGTGAAAAGGTCCACCGGTCAGACCTAGTCCGGCGGAAGTCAAAGAGCTAGATCCGGCGGTTGTTTGTGTCGGGGTTAGACGGGACGGGGTACCGAAGGGTGGGTAGCAATGCCTCCAGGTGTTGCGGTGGGCCCTCCTACGCTTGTGGAAGTGTGATGGTAGGCGCTGGCACCCGACACGCGGCTCCGGGTTGTGCACCCCTCACGGGTGTCGCTGCCGCCGTGTCACTGAGGGGGGAAATGGCCACGTCGGTCCAAAAACTATCTATTCCGACGGGCAGAATGCAGTCAAGTTTTTTTGTGAGAACTTATAAACATGTGTAATATTTATGTGTTAAGAAAAATGCACCTTAAAACAATGGAAAAAAGAGAATATACCTATGCCGACGGCTTGGCCGTCGGCATAGGCGTACACGTGGCATACAGAGCTATGCCGACGGCTAAGCCGTCGGCATATACTCACCTTATCCACATTGGCCACCCTTGGCCACTCATTCTCTCTGCCCCCTCGTCCCCGACCCCGACCCACCCGCGCCGCCCGACCCCGACCCCGACCGCCACCCTCATCCCCTCCCCCAACTCCGGCGCCGCCCCGTCCCCGCCCCAACACCACCGCCGCCCCCATCCCTTCCCCTACCGCCTCGCGCTGCCCCGCCCCAACACCACCGCCACCCTCATCCCCTCCCCTACCGTCGTCGCACCGCACCATCCCCTCCCCCATCGCCACTGCACCGCCCCAAATCCGCCCTTCTCTGCCCCGTCGCCGGCCTGCCCTGCTCTGCCCCGCCTCTGCCTCCTCGCCCCGGCCCCGCCTCGCCCCGCCTCACCTCGGCCCTCCCTCTCCCCGCCGGTGAGACCTCCACCTTTTTTTCTTCTGTTTTTAGATACATAGATAGATCAATAGGTAGATAGATAGAGATAGATAGATTGTTAGATAAATAAATGAATGTTGCAAATTTTTTTGGTTCGATGAGATGAATCGATAATGATGATGATGATGAATATATTGTTGATATTGTTAGTTGACATGATGATGATGAATATTTATTTAATATTGTTAGTTGTGATGATGATGATGATGATGAATATGTGATGAAATAACCCTACATGATTCAAGAATAAATGAATGCATGTTTATATGTTTTAAATATGCTTTATGAGTTGTGATGTTCTAAATTTTTGTAGCGGAATTTGCAGGTTTTGTAGAGTTTCATGTCGGTGGAGTGATCGACATCGGAGTTGTTGGCCATTGATCGTCCCTTCTCTGTTCAGCTACTTCCTCTACAGCCGAGGGTGAGCTACGAATCCACCTACACCTCCTACGCTCTTTTAATCATGTCACTAGATTTCATTCTCAAGTCAACTGGCGTAACTTAGGCGTCTCCCATCCGAAAGGGTTGCATCGATAAATATGCATTCAATTACATATTTATCACCGCAACTCTTTTGGATTTTCCAGCGTTTTCCACGGACAGCCCGAGGATGTGTAGATTGGGTATGTTCTCCATGTTCTACCCCGTTACGAGACAAGATTTTGGCGGCGCCTCCCAATTGTTCTCCGGAGCACATTCTCCCGGCTATTTGCCGGGACGTGTATATGGAGAACAGCGGGGAGGTGCTGCCGAAATTTTGTCTCGAAACGGGGTAGAATGGATAACGTACTCAATCTACACATCCTCGAGTGGGATTAGGACCCATCTTTACCTATTAGAGATGTAGGTGGATTCAACACGGTAGAAACTGAAAATTTGATGTGATTAATTTAAGTGAATCCTTAATTATGTTGTGTGGCTTGCAAAAAAGCAGAGGATGGCATATAATCAGTGGATGTACTGTGGTTTTATCCGTCGGAACCGAGTAACATCAGTGGATCACAAAAACCAATGTGTATTTGAAGGAGATATTCCGTCGTCCAATGAGAATTATCCCACCATGCCCCTGTGCGAGATGTGCCAGACGTCACCGTAGAAATCAGACGGACATGAGTGAGCACCTTCGCACGCACGTTATATGCCAAACTTTGACATGCCGCCAATAAACATAGCCGAGTAGGACCGTGATAGAGATGAGGTGATGCGACAACACATCGATGAATATGAGGACGACGGGGTCAGGGACATGCAGAAACGGCAAATGCGACACCTTCATAGAATGAACCGGAGGAGCAGGAGGCAGCCACAAAGGCCTTCTTGGAGGTCTTGGCCTCGTCGAAGAAACCTATTTATGCGTGTGCGAAAATATCTCAGCTGGATGCCATCTCGCAACTGATTGCAGTCAAGGCTGAGTATGGTTGTAGCCATAAATGCTTCGAAGCATTCCTGGGAGTATGGGCTAACAGCCTCCCTGAGGGTCATGAACTGCCGAAAATCATGTACGATATAAAGAAAATCATGAAGGCACTCTCTATGGATTATGAGAATTAGATGTTTGCCCGAAGAATTGCCTTTTGTTTAGGAATGAGTATGCAGATGACAAGTAATGTAGGAAGTGCGGTTCGTCTCGGTACATTGAGGTGGTCGGTGAGGATGGTGAGAAAAAGCACCTAACCATCCCCGTTAAGGTTCTTCGGTATCTTGATTTTATAAAAAGACTGCAACGCCTTTTCATCACGAAGGAGTCTGCCAAAATGATGAAGTGGCACAAGGATGGTATAAGGTACAATCCAAAAAAAATTGTACATCCATCGGAAGGGGAAGCATGGAAGTCGTTTGATGAAGAATACTCCGAGGAAGCAGCCGAGGCTGGGATTGTCAGAATAGCCATATCGGGTGATGGGTTGAATCCATATGGTATGTTGTCCAATCCATACAGCTGCTGGCCCATGTTTGTAATTCCGCTCAATCTTCCTCCTGGTGCCCTAATGCAACGCAAGACCATGTTCTTGTCGCTCATCATTCCAGAGCCTGAATACCCCGGGAAGCAATTGGGTGTGTTTATGCAGCCGCTGGTGGATCCTTTGCACCATTCTTGGTACTTTCCGAGTTTGACATACGACCGGGATCTGCAGAGAAATTTCTTGATGAAAGTTTTGTTGCACTATTGCATGCATGACTTTCCCGGCTATTCTCTATTCTGCGGATGGTGTACAAGTGGGAAGATGCCATGCCCAGTGTGCATGCAGGCTCTGCGTATGATTTGGCTGAGTAAGGGTGGCAAGTATGTAGCCTTTGACCTGCATCGATAGTTCCTCCCTCTAGACCATCCAGATAGGGAAGACAAGAAGAACTTCACGAAAGGCCGGGTTGTTCATGAAGTAACCGAGATTCCAACAATTTTGGGGGCATATGTTCTTGCTCAGCTAAAAGCTCTCAAGTCTAAAGTCAAAGGCAAAGCCAAAGCCAAAGCCAAAGGCTTCGAGGGATATGGTGAGACGCACAATTGGACTCACATTACCCCCTTCTCGCAGCTTCCCTATTTCAAGGACCTCAAACTTCCTTACAATATTGATGTGATGCACACCGAAAAGAATGTGGCAGAGTCCCTTTTCCACACGATCCTCAACATTCCTGATAAGACGAAGGATAACGTTAAAGCTAGAGCCGATCAACGGAGAATTTGTGATAGACCACATCTAAACATGAAGCCTCCCACAGGCGGTCGAAAAACTGGTTCAAGCCAGATGCTGATTTTGTCTTTAAACCGCCAGAAAAAGGAAGTACTTATCTGGCTGAAACAAATTTTGAAGTTCACTGATGGTTATGCATCGAATATAAGTAAGGGAGTCAATCTTTCAACGGGCAAAGTGACCGGCCTGAAGAGTCATGACTCTTATGTATGGATTGAGCGGATAATGCCGGTGATGGTTCGAGGCTATGTCCCCGAGCATGTCTGGCGAGTGCTTACCGAAATAAGCCATTTCTTCTGCACGCTCTGTCTAAAGAAGTAAGTAAAGAGGTGATTGAAAAATTGCATAAGAAGGCACCAGAGTTGATAGTCAAGCTAGAGAAGATCTTTCCTCCAGGCTTCTTTACTCCGATGACACATCTCATTCTGCACCTCGCGAATGAGGTATTGTTGGGGGGGGGGGCTGTGCACTATCGCTGGCAGTACGGCCCTGAGAGACATAACAAGCATCTCCGACAGAAATGTGGAAACAAAGCTAAGATTGAAGCTTCCATAGCTGAGGCAGTTATCCTAGAGGAGGTGTCAGACCTCAGGACATCATACTATCCAGACCACGTTCCCCATCTGCATAACAAGGTGCCTCGATACAATATAGAAGAGCCCAAGTATCAACCCAAGCTCCATCTATTCAACGCGCAAGGTGGGAGGGTTGGGGCCTCGAAATCTTATAACATTCCACGACAAGAGTGGGAGGACCTCATGTTCTATATCACGCACAACATCAAGGAAGTTGAGGGAGTGTGGATGAGGTAATACCACTACACCATTTCTTTATGTCTTCCACATCATCATGTTCTATGTTCACTTAGTCCCGGTCTAACACCGCTTTTCTTTTTTTAGTGATTTCGTTTAAGAGGAATGGACGGGAATGAATCCTCCTACTGAGGCGGAGGCACTTACTCTTCTCCGTCATGGAAACCCTGGACGTAAAAATTTTGTTGCTTGGTTCATGGAGAAAGTAATTTTCCACACTCCCCTATTAAATACCTTGTTCAACATTTATTAGTTAACCGAACTAATGCACACAGAAATTTCAATTATACTTGTAGGGAAAAGATCTGAACATATCTATGGATGATGAATTGAGATGGGTTTCCATGGGTTTTGACCCTACCGTCATGACATGTAAAAAGTATGATGTGAATGGGTATCGCTTCCATACAGAGGAGCACCAGAACAGCCGGCCCCATCCCAAAACTATAAATACCGGAGTGTACACCCCTGGTCAAAATTTAGTAGACTACTACGGAAGCGTAGAAAATATGTACAAGGTTAAATTCCTCCAGGGGCGCGAGACCCTAAGTCTGCCTGTGTTCAAATGTCGATGGTTCGATCCGCGGGAGGGGGTAAAACATACGCCTTCCATTGGTTTGGTCGAAGTTAAACCATCAACTGTCTATGCCGGAGCCGATCTCTTCATTGCGGCTACCCAAGCTACACAAGAATATTATCTGCCTTACCCATGCCAGAAAGAGTACCTAAAGGGTTGGGAAGTTGTGTTCAAGGTGTTGCCACATCACTAATAGGGAAAAGGCTAGCAGCAGCGCGGGTTTTAGGTGTATCAGTGGCGCGGGGACCGGCCCTACTAATAAGGCGCTACAGCTAACACGTAGCAGTAGCGCGTGCTCACCAGTGCTACTGCTACACAAGTGTAGCAGCAGCGCGCTTAATGGAAGCTCGCTACTGCTAATAGCTATAGTGCGCTTCTCCTGTGCGCGCTACTACTACTACCGCGCTGCTGCTAACTTTTCTCCACTCGCTACTGCTAATTTTAGTAGTTTTTTGTTTTTTTCGGCATATTTGTTTGTATTTGAATAGCCTTTATAGAAGAATCTTTATCACATATAAATGTCATCATGATACACATAGAAATGCCCGCGAGACCACAAATGTAATCATAGCATATACATACAAATAGTCTCATAATAATCATCATCCCGCACAAAGTGGTATCTTGTCATCATCTCGAAAATAGCGATACATGCAAGTCTTGAATACCTGCAACTACAACGTCATCCATCTAAACAAAGGTATACGCGAGAAGAGCTATCACTCTGAGTGAGAGCGGAACTATGCAGTACATGAGGTGGCGGTTACGAGTCCTCTCTCGCGCTAGCGTGAACATCAAGTAACTAGCTTCTCCTTCTTGTCTGCTTTTGAAGCCTTTATGGCTGGCACCCGAGAACCCATTCACTTGCGCCTGACACTCATGCCACTCGTTGTACACCCCCGGAACCTTCCCTTTGTACACGACATAGCACTTCCATCTCGCCATCAAGAAACTAGGTACCTGTTAGAGATGCATGTTCATGAAGAGGATGTACAAACATATATATGCAACAAAATATACTAGAGCAACACCGAAAAAGAAAGGGTTAGCAACTAGATGCAACATACAGTACGCAAATTAATTAACTAGAGGTACGCAGGTCATCGTACGCAAACTAACAAAGTAGCGTTACACAAGTTCGGCAGGGACCTTGGACATCACAAAGTTTCATCGCTACAAAAAGTATACAAGTTCAACCGACACATATCATCACCATCGGCATTATAAATCACTAGAAGTTCCATCCTTCCATATCATCGAGGATGCACCATAGCTTCTTGGACGGCGTAAGGTCTAGACGTTGCATGCCTATGCGAGTTCGGACGTCAGCTCGCGATATAGGGCCGTGGTGGAACATCCCCTTCTCATCGACGACTTCTTTCATGATGATCGTCGCAATGTCGCTTTGGATGCGAAAGAAGTCATCTCTAAGTTTATAATCTGCTTCTCCATGAGATTCTAGCCACTTGTGGATATGATCATCATTTCTGCTTCTCATGTGAAGCTTTTGGTGATCCGTGTTGAACTGAATCATGAGATGGACGATGTAGAATCCATCCTTCTTGCTTGGTTTTGGGACATGGATGCAGGAGAAGTTAGTTTTATGCGCGAAACGCATCTTCTTGTTCCTTTGTTTCATGATCTGCATGTGGCCACCTCTAATGCTGAAGCCTTGGAGAGCATCATCTAGAATATTCATTATGTGGGTGTAGTCTTTTTTCTCGCAGTCTCTGGAAGGGTCAAAATACACGGCGTGGGAGACCTGTGGGTAAAAAATGATAAGGACGGTGCACCCGTTGCTGCGGGGAAAAGACACCTCAAATTATTCCCCATATGAGAGAGAAGGAATGATTGAAATGTACGAAAGGGTTGTCCGAAACTGACTTACTTTGGATGATAAGGCACGAGGACAATTTCCCGGTCCTTATTCTGTACCATGAAGTTTTGGAGGTACTCTCTAGCAGTTTCACGCTCAAAGTCGCCGAGACTCAAGAAAGACTCGTGCATGTAGTACGGATCCGCCACACAGATTTGCGAGACTTCTTCACTCTTCATGACGGAGCTCATATGTAGCGCAAAAAGGCGGACGATTGTAAAATCGAGCCGCCTTGTCAGAAACATCTCAAAGATATGGTCAAACCGCAGGAAGAACACCTCCGGGGACTGTGTCTCGACCTAGCACTTCCCCTCAGGCACACGAGCCGCGTATGTCGGATATCCTGGATCCTTTGAGGCTAGTAGGCTTTTCTCAGTCGACAGCACATGGTCGTGCAGTCTCCTGAGATCCTGTGATAGTGCCTCCAGCGGTTTCAGCGGTAGCATCGGCTCGCCCGTGAGATGGAACATGGCCGCACCTTTCACGGGTACACGCTTTTCAGAATGCATCGTCTGGCTGCTTTGTGCTCTGGCTTGTTTGGAGGCAGTTATCTTCCCCAATCTCTTCCTCTCCTTTTTCTTGGGCACACCTTCCAGACCCTTCCTTAACCCCTGCCCCAGGGTTCCCGGGCTAAGCACTGTACGACCCCCGGCTAGTTGAGCCTGTGTTGAGGCGACATCTTCAGGCGTGTCCTGTGAGGAATTCATGAAGAGAGACTTTTTGCAATCCTTCCAACGACCTTCCTCCCCGGGCATATCATCTATATCCTCATTAGCATGCTGATAGCCCGATTCGTCATATGGTTGACTCATCATATCTATGTCACAGTCATACGCGTTTGTATTGAGGAAACCCATAGGGTCGACCTCCGTCTCATCACCCGTTCTCTGTTCTACAGGACTGATTACATCAGCCAGTACTATTGCACCCCCTTCATCATGTAACACCCTCGATGCGACTATAGCTCCCACGTGTCGAGGCACGACTTAGAGGCATAATCGCATTGAAGGCATATGTCGCAAGTCAGGCAATCATCACAAACATCCCATGTAACATAGATAATGAAAAGGGATAACATAGTTGGCTTACACTCGCCACATCAATCAAGTATATAAATAACATACATCATCCAAACACTCATGGCCCGACTACGGCGCCAAAATAAAAGATAACCCAACATGCGACATGGTCCCGATCACCCCCAACAGGGCACCACTACTGATCATCAGGAAAAGAAACATAGTAACATTGAGAGTCCTCGTCGAACTCCCACTTGAGCTCGAGCGCGTCACCTGGAGCGGAATCATCTGGACCTGCATCTGGTGTAATAGTAATCTGTGAGCCACAGGGACTCAGCAATCTCGCACCCTCGCGATCAAGAATATTTAAGCTTACTAGGTAGGGTAAGGTAAATATATGTGGAGCTGCAGCAAGCGACTAGCAAGTATGGTGGCTAACTTATCCGCAAAAGAGAGCGAGTAGAGGAGGCAAAGCACGAGCGAGAAACTAGAGAGCAACCTGCACAAACATTACTCCAACACCGTGTCCACTTCCCGGACTCCGCCGAGAAGAGGCCACCACGGTAACACACTCGATTGATTCATTTTAATTTAGTTAAGGTTCAAGTTATCTACAACCAGACATTAACAAATTCCCATCTGCCCATAACCGCGGGCACGGCTTTCAAAAGTTCAAATCCCTGCAGGGGAGTCCCAACTTAGCCCATGACAAGCTCTCATGGTCAACGAAGGAATAGACCTCCTCCCGAGACGTTCCGATCAGACTCGGTACCTCGGTTCTTCAAGACATTTCGACAGGTTAAAACAAGACCAGCAACACCGCCCGAATGTGCCGACAAATCCCGATAGGAGCTGCACATATCTCGTTCTCAGGGCACACTCAGATAGGTCAAGCTACGAGTAAAACCAACCCTCGAGTTTCCCCGAGGTGGCCCCACAGGCTGCCTGGTTCGGACCAACACTCAGAGGAGCACTGGCCCGGGGGGGGGGGGTTAAAACAAGATGACCCTCGGGCTCCGGTAACCCAAGGGAAAAGAGGCTAGGTGGCGAATGGTAAAACCAAGGTTGGGCATTGCTGGAAAAGCTTTAATCAAGGCGAACTATCAAGGGGTTCCCATTATAACCCAACCGCGTAAGGAACGCAAAATCCGGGAACATAACACCAATATGACGGAAACTAGGGCGGCAAGAGTGGAACAAAACACTAGGCGAGAGGCCGAGCCTTCCACCCTTTACCCAGTATATAGATGCATTAAGATAACATGGCAATATAATGATATCCCAACAAGTAAATAAATGTTCCAACAAGGAACGGTCTCCAATCTTCACCTGCAACTAGCAACGCTATAAGAGGGGCTGAGCAGAGCGGTAACATAGCCAATCAATGGTTTGCTAGGACATGAAGGGTTAGAGGTTTGACATGGCAATTTGGGAGGCTTGAAAGCAAATAGTAGGCATCGTAGCATTGGCATAGCAAAAGAGCGAGCACACTAGCATAGCAAAGATAGTAGTGATTTCGAGGGTATGATCATCTTGCCTGCAAAGTTGTTAGAGTTGACTGGATACTCGAAAGCAAACTCAATGGGATCCTCTTTAGCAAACTCGTCTCCTGGCTCTACCCAAACAAGACAAACAAGCAACAAGGACACAATCAACCACGTGCAAGGATCAAACAATATGGTGCAATGATGATATGCTATGCGGGATGCATATGCAAGAGTTGACAAGGGATGCATGAACCTGGCCTCAACTTGGGAATCCAACTGTGCCACTGGAAAGATGAGATGAAATCGCTTGAAAACGATATAAAGAACGCCGGAATCGGAGTCACGGTTTGGAAATGGCAAGCGATTCAAATATGACACCGGTCTGCGATTTACAGTAAGTAGCCATCTAAATGCAACGAAATGAACATGCTACAACACTCAAACATGGCATCAAAATACATGGAAGGGATTCATTCAAGATGCTTAACAAAAGTCTAGCACTGAGCTACGGCCAATTCATCCATTAACGGGTTCAAACAAGCATGGCAAAAATGCATATGGTAAACAGATCTCAGACTTAGTGAAATTAACACTTGTCTGGAATTTCAGACCAAGTAGCACTCTTTGGAGCAACGAAACAACATGCTACAGGACCTGAACAAGACAAAGTAAGACATGGCATGGAGCTACTCAAATAGCTTAACAAAAGTCCCTTAGTGACCTTGAGCCAAAAGGGATCAGAAAATATACTAACAAGCATGTGAAATATAACTCAAGTAGGCATGTTTACGAGCTCGATGCACTCATTACGTTGCAAGTCATGATAAGATAAGCACACATCTATCAAGAACACACAAAATGCAAACTATAAATGGCAAGAACAATAGCATAGCATGCACGGATCAACTACAACATCATCGACAAAATTGCGAACAAGTTGACAATCTGCCCAGATTCACAAAGTAGCAAAAGTAGAGCTCGATTGACTCAAGCTAGGGTGCTCCATAATTGCAAACAAAGACATGGATATATAGAGCACTACAAGATTAGCAAAACTCCTTTACTGATCATCCTCAAAAGAGGCACGGATCACTAGTAAACAACATGAACATATGGCATCATGAGATAAACAGCTCAAGGACTTAGTGGAATTGCTAAGTCCCTGAAATCAGAATTACCAAGTGCCTCACTTGGCAAGCTTGCACTAGTCACCACACACATCACAAAAATACATGGGTTGCACCTCTGGAAAGATGACAAACCCCTTAACAAAACATATGTAGAGGATCAGGGCATTTCATGCACACAATAATCATGGCAAAAATGACAAAACTCTAAATGGAGTAGCAGATCTGACAATTAACTCAAGTAGCCCTCTCCTAACAGAATTTCGGGCATCAAGATGAACTCAAATGAAAATGATGCAATGGAATGAAATGATGTACTCTCTGAGGCGAACATTTTGATATGCTATATGCATGAATCGGAGCTACGGATGCAAAGTTACGAGGACAATAACAGGAGCACTTGGATCTGGAATTTCTGGGACTTAGAGGAAAAATCAACCTCGCGGAAAAAGTCAACTCCGACGGGGGCGGTCGGATCTGTCTTCTCTGGCGGCGGCGAGGCCCGGACCTGGCGAGGGAGGCCGGGGAGCGGTCGGACTCCGGCGGGGGTGGCCGGATCTGGCTCCGGGAGGCGAGAGTGAGGACGGGGCGGCGATGGGCGAAGGCGGTGGCGGCCGGGCGCGTCGAGGCGACGCGGTTGGTGGCCGGGCCGATGCGGCAGCGCGGCGGCCGGCGAAGTCGCGACGGCGGCGGAGGCGGCGCGGTGGCGGTGACGCGGTGGATCGGGCGACGGGACACCCGGACGAGGCGGGCGGTGCGCGCGGGCCTAGGGAGGCCTGCCCTGGGCTCCCGCGGGCCGCGATGGGAGGCGGCGGCGATGCGGTCCCATGGGGCGCGGACCAACGGCGGAGTGCCACGTGGCAGCGGGAAGGCGGACCGGACAATGTGTGCCGGTGGCAATATGTCCGGCGGGCGCGGTGAGGGTGGATCTAGGGTTTCGGGGAGGCGGATCCGAGATTTTTGAGGAGGACCTATTTATAGGCATAGAGGGAGCTAGGAGAGTCCAAATGAGGTGTGGTTTTCGGCCACGTGATCGTGATCGAACGCTCTAGATGATGGAGCAGAGTTAGGTGGGTTTTGGGCCAAATTGGAGGGGTGTTGGGCTGCAACACACACGAGGCATTTTCGGTCCCACGGTTAACCGTTGGAGTATCAAACGAAGTCCAAATGATACAAAACTTGACAGGCGGTCTACCGGTAGTAAACCAAGGACGCTTGGCAAGCCTCAGTCCAATCCGGAAATGTTTAATCCCCACACACGAAAGAAAGCTAGAAATGACCACCGGAGGAGAACGAAGCGCCGGAATGCAAAATGGACAACGGGGAAAATGCTCGAATGCATGAGATGAACACGTATGCAAATGCAATGCACATGATGACAAGATATGAGGTGCATGACAATGATAACAACACACGGAGAAAAAAACCCGAACCCGAGAAAATAAAATAACTTAACACCGGAAATGGCAAGAGTTGGAGTACAAATTGGGAAAGTTGCATCCGGGGTGTTACACATCACGTCGTCCGCCGCTCTCACTTGGCACTACAGGAGCTGGTAATTACACAGGCGGGGTGGTGGTCTCCGCACATGCTTGTTGCTGTGTGGTTATTGGTGTGCTCTCGGCCGACTCCAGACGAATAAGATTCTTCGGCCATAGCAGCACCCAACCCTTGCATCTTCCAATCCGCGGCGGGGTCTCGTCATCCTCTCCCACATGCTGTACTGGAGGAGACAACGCCTCATGCCCCGATTTCACACTGGACAAGCTAACCCTGAAGTGCCCAGCAGGGATCGGCTGGTTGTGGAACGGGGGTTTCAAGGGGTTCAATATCATCCCCTTTCCCACATCGACCTTCTGGCCTTTCATCAAGTAGAGTATGGTGCACGGGGTTTCTTCGCCCTGCAAACACATATGTCTGTGGCGTAAAACATCTGAAAGGCAACGAAAATGGAATATATATATGTTGGTGCGACATGTAATTACCGTGACGGCGATGAGGTCAGCCAAAGACGAAGGCCCACCTAGCGCGCCAGAGACTGAGGACGGGCTGCTATGAGTGGGAGCGACCGCGAGAGGAGGCCCGGTTGCGTGAGCAAGTGATGGTGAGTGTTGTTGTTGCTCATGGATTTGCTCCCGACGAAACTGGGCATCAGGAAATCATGTACCATCTTGTCTAGATTTTCCTTCATCCATTTGATGATAGCTGGAACCAAGTTAGTAGCGAAATCATTTCTGCAGGCAGTTACAGCTGCATTGACTGCCTGCTGTAGCAACTCATTTTTCTCCTCGGCTGTTTTTTCCGCGTCCTCGGCTGCTTTTTTCTCGACCGCAAGCTTCACCTTCGCGTCGATGTCCGCCTTACTAAACTTCTTTTTCTGCTTGTTGGCCTCTGGGCCCTCGTTGTAAAATACGTTCCACATGGTGCCGTCTCCAGCGCCGTGCACACGACCATATTGCGGCCGCTGGCCCAAAGGGAGCCACTTAAGTTCGTTCAAGGCCCGGTTGAGTGGGGTGTCCCACTTGGGCCTCGTCGGAGAAGTAGGGCTTTCGGCTGCAAGATGGTGATGCTTCTCTAGTAGTCTAATCAATTTCCTCGTGATCTGGTCAGTGTAAAAAACCTTTTTCTCCTTGTCCCACTTGTAGAGGGCCCTGTAGAAGTCACGCTCCAAGGGGTTGGTGAACTTCGTGAAGGTGTCTAGGAGACCCGCGGCTTCACGTTCCGCGTCCTCCTTATCCCATATGGGCCTTTTACCGAAGTAGCCACGGCTTCCAAGGCGATGCTTCCCCGTGTTCCTTTGCTGAAGGCTCTTGAATTTCGCAGCCTTAGCCTTGGCTGCCTCGGTAGCGCAAGTGTCCTTGAACTTGTCGAACTCCTCTTCCGTAAGTGTCGGATTTTCCTCCAGAATCTCGGACAGGGGTTCCTCAGCCTCAATAGCTCATTTCACCCTCCCTTTCCAGGAGGCCAAATCATTGCTAAACACGCCCATGGCGTGATTGTTAATCTTTTTCATCTTTGGATCATCCCACGGTTGTTCTATGTTATCATCCCGGTCGGGGAACTTGAATCTCTTGTGCAACTTCGTTAGGAGCAACTGCGTCAAATGTTCTTTACTCCTTAAGTCATCGTCGTTGATGCTCGCGCATTCCCGTAGGATGCATCCTAATTGGTTCCCATAGCACTTGCGAGGTTCTTCCGGCTCTAATGGCTCAAACTTGCGAGATGCCATCTTTGTGATCACAAGTCGTCCAATCCCTAGTCTGTTAGGTTTTCGTATCCTCTACTTCTTATGCTTCCTCTTTTCGGTAGCGGCATCGGCGCCGGTACGTTCCCAGTTTCTTCGTTGTTCGACATGTTTCCTATGATTAAGTGTCCTCGTTTATTTCTAAAAGTATGAATAAATGAGAAATGACATAAAAAAGAAATCTATGTGCCAGCACTCGATATGCCAACTATGTAGCACAAATCATGCCTTTATTCACGGCAAATTTCGGCATGACCTTTGCTAAAAAATGGACATATCGAGCGCCTGAAATTCACCGGAACGGAAATGAATCAACATTCCGGCGTAACATAGGCCACTCGGATCATTTACCAAAATTGAACCAAAACATCACATGTCCAAATGACATGTTCAAATTCCAAACATGACATGTCCAAAACATGACATATCCACATATCACATGTCCAGTTCAAATTTACATATAAATTTAGCCTACCTAAATTTGCTTTAACAAGGGATGTTGATTTGGACAATTGCTTTAATGCTGCCTTTTCTTTTAACTACAATTTCTTAACCCTAAATTTTTGTCCTATTTTAAAACCTAGCTAAATTCATAACTAAATAGATAACCTAATTAACCTACTGCCCTAACTAAAACCTAAGTAAATTAACCGTAGAACCCTAGCTAGTAGAGAGAGGGGGGTTTATAGAGGGTGCAGGGATGAAAACCAAGGTTGGGAGGGGAGGAAGCAGAGGAGGAAGGCGAGGGCCGACGGGTCGGGGGCGAGCGCCGGGTCGGGGGCGAGCGCCGGGGTCGGGGGCGAGCGCCGGGGCGCGGTGGTGCGACGGGGAAAGAGAGAGTGGGGATTTGGGGGGGGGGAAGAGGCGGGATGAAGCAGGGAGAGTGAGAATTTTGGGTTAAGTGGACGTAGCAGTAGCGCGTTTAGACAAAACGCGCTGCTACTACCTTCACTAGCTGTAGCGGTTTAGATAAAACACGCTGCTACTACCTTCACTAGATGTAGCGGTTTAGATAAAACACGCCGCTACTACCTTCACTAGTTGTAGCGGTTTTATAAGGAAATCGCTACTGCTAGCTTGACTGTAGTTGTTTTATAAAGAAATCGCTACTGCCAGTTTCCCTTTTTCTTTTCCTTTATTTTCTTCCACTTTTATTTCCCGAGAGTAGTGAACGAAGGGAAGGCAATATATATTGCATCATTTGACGATTAAATATGTATACAAAATAGGAACATATATATTACATCATTGGACTCATGCATAATAATGGCTAAGTGTGTATACAAAATAGGAACATATATATATTACATCATTTGACCAATAACATACGGTTCCTCAGCGCTGACATTTTCGTTTTTGAGTCAGCTTCTTTCCCTTCTTGTTCATTGAATAATAATTGAGCCCCTCATTGTGACTTTTCCTTTTCCATTGAGTACAATTTTTCTTAGGTAATGTAGTATTGATTCTTCTTTTGACGTATACTTCATCATCATCGTCATCTTCCCTCATTGGGTTGCCGTACTGATCATAGTCTTCCTCGTTGGCGACTCCATCCATTCCAATGATGTTCCTTTTGCCTCTCCTCACGACAACACGACTGGGATTGCATGGGTCGGTTATGAAGAAGCATTGTGTCACGTGCTTAGCGTGTACCCATGGCTCGTTTTTGGCGATAGCGTTCATGGTAGCGCTCTTGGCGTCGGGTATAGTCATGATAGTGAAAATCTGGTTTTCTCTTTCATCATTCTTAGCCCATCTGACATGGAACATCGTTGTGTTGTGCAGTCCAGAGTAGTCAAGCTCCCAGATCTCCTCGACCCTTCCATAAAATCGTTCAGTTGCGCCGTTGTCGCTGCCGGTCATGCATTCCATCGTCACCCCTGAGTTCTGATCATCACTGTCCATATCTTTGGCCTCCGTGTAGAACGTGTATCCGTTGATATCATATGCCTGATAGGTTACGAGGTTGGGCGAGGGGCCATGTGCTAAGGCGTATATGAGCAATCCGTCCTTAGAGCCCTCCTCTGGGGGATTAGCAATAATATGCTCTTTGAACCAATGCCGGAAAGTGGAGTTGTGCTGTCTAGTAACTTTGGCATCCGTCCTGCATACCCCCGTCTAGGTGTTGTAGCACTACCAAGTTTGCTCTGTCAAAGCCGGTGCGTCGATCTGAGTATGCCATGTGCAGTTCCCAGCGACCGTTGCAGTGACCTTCTCATTCGAGCCTCCCATCGTGCTTGTTAACAAGCAAATCAACACTAACACTAGGTGGCTGGTCTGCGCCATATAGAAAATTCTCATAGAAAGAGATGCACTCTTGTGTCACATAGCCCTGGACGATTCTTCCATCCGGACGGGACATGTTACGAACGAATCCTTTGATGGTCCCATTCATCCTCTCAAACGGCATCATGTTGTGCAGGAATGACGGCCCCAGGTCTATTATGTCATCCACAATATGGACACAGATGCACCATCACGTCAAAGAACGCGGGCGGGATGTACATCTCAAGCTCATTCAGTATCACAACGATCTCTTCATGTGGCCTTCGGAGCTGCTTCACATTGATCGACTTTCGAGAGATGACGCCAAAAAATTTGCAGAGACCAATAAGCGTGTCACGGACATGCTTGTCCATTATCCCTCTAAGGGCAACAGGTAGTATCTTCGTCATCATCACTTGACAGTCATGGGACTTCATCCCGCTGAACCTTTTCTGTTCTGTGTCTAGATATATGTTTATCTTGCCATAGTAACCGGAACTAACTTTGACTCCGGTAAGGCACTTAAAGAATTGATCGATCTCAGCCTGACTTAAGGTGAAGCAAGAAGGGGGGCAATAATCCTCTTTCTTTATTTTCTTGCCCTTCTTCTCCCATGCCTCTATCTCCGTCTCTGTCTCGTCTGACATTTTACGGGGCGGCATGTGCAGATCTTCCCTGATTTTGAAATCTTGCAAGTCTTTTCTTGCCTTCGGCCCATCCTTGGTCTTATCCGGCATGTTCATCAGTGTTGCGAGCAAGCTCTCAAGGACATTCTTACAGATATGCATTTGATCAAGGCAATAAGGTGTATCGAGTTTGTGCCAGTACTCCAAGTCCCAGAACACATACCTCGTCTTCCATACCTTCAGCAGCAGCTCCCGCACCTTTCTCATCGTCTTTCCCGGCGCGGGGCAGTCCTTCCAGTTTTTCAACAGCTCATCGATTTCGGCACCGCTCCGCTTACGCGGAGGTCCTCGATGCTCAACGTGACCATTGAATAGATCTCCACGGTTTCTCCACGGGTCGTCCTGTTCGAGCCATCTTCGATGCCCCATGTACCGCGTGCATCCGCAATATCCATGCACACCTGGCCTGCCACATATCCGTAACCGATATAGTCCTGCACTGTCGTGATCAGCGCGGCTCTCATGTTGAAATACTCGCCTTTGCTGGCGTCCCATGTCTTGGCCGGTGTTTCCCATAACGTGTCTAACTCCTCTTGAAGTAGCCCCAGATATAAATTAATATTATTTCCTGGTTGTTTTGGCCCTTGAATAATCATGCTCATGTGAATGTACTTTGATTTCATGCACAACCAGGGGGGAGGTTGTACATCCATACAAACACGGGCCATGTGCTATGGTTGGTGTTCTGGTTGCCAAATGAATTCATGCAATCGGTACACGCGCCGAGCACGATGTTCCTTGCATCACATTCAAAATACCAATAGAAGCTGTTCAACGCTCTCCACTGGCTTCCATCCTTGACGTGTCTCTGCTTCGGATCATCTCCATCGTCGGGCTTCTTCCTCTCCGCGTGCCAGCGCATTAGCTTTGCTTCCTTGGGATCTACAAAATACCTCTAGAGACGGGGAGTGATTGGTAAGTACCATACCACTTTCTGGGGAAATTTCTTCCCGGCCTTGTTGTATCGAGAAGCATTGCACGCCGGACAGCTTGTTTTTTCCGCGTGCTCCTTCTGATAAATTATGCAATCGGTGATGCATGCATGGTATCTAACGTGTGGCAGATCAAGAGGGCACACGATCTTCTTGCCCTCATCAACACTACTAGGACATAGATTACCCGCGGGAAGAACATCCTTTAGGTACTTGAGATGCTCATCGAGGCTAGTGTCGGTCCATTTGTTTTTAGCCTTCGTCTTCAGGAGTTGGAGCATGAAACTCATGCGGGCCACCTCAGGATTGCAACCATAATACAATGGAGTGTTCGAGTCTACCACCAGTTGCTCCAGCTTAGCCTCCTCTCTAGAAGCAGCTCTCTCAGTACTCGTCTCCTTCCGAAGCAATGCTTGAACATGAAGGTCCCGCACAATTGCACTTAGTACCGACGAACTCTCCTGCGTGGAGTCCATGTCGTTCTCTCCGCCTCCATGTCCGGCCCCTTCCCCGCCGCCATTATCGATCATCTCTTCGTCTTGCCCCATGTCATCATTGCCTGCGCCGTCGGCATCCTAAACATCGTCATCCTCATCTTCAATTATCCACCGAGTATAGCCATCCATGAAACCAGTCATGAGCAGGTGCGCTTCGACACGACCATCGTCATGGGGGTCGAGCCAAACTATTCCTTTGCATTTTCGAAACGGACATAAAACCTTTGTCCGGTTATTTTCTTTCATGTCCTGCACCGCCGACCGCAACCACCTGTCCACCATCGTTCCACTAACCATTGTCAACTCTGCACGGTAATAATAAACAAATTGATTATAAAAATGCGTGCATGCATCAAAGTCATACAAAAATTCGGCATGACCTTCCTTAAAAATAGGACATATATAGATCTAGAGTTTGCCCGGAATTCGCCGAAACAGAAATAAATCGACATTTCGGCAAAACATAGGCAACTCAAAAGCACAATTTGGCATCAACTCATGCCACACACACTATTTCCATAAACATATCACACACACATAAACATATTTCCATTTTGCAAAAGCATGAAATTTTAATCACCTATATCTCGAGATCGAGCACACGGTGGAGATGATGATGTAGGGAGATCAAAAGTGCACAAAGTTCTTCTTGACAAAGATAGATCTAGTTAGGGGGCAAATAGGTCACTTAACTAAATGCTACATCTACCTAGCTACCTAATTTGGGAGGAGACAACATCAACTAGTGGGGGGGGGAAGGAAAAAGAGAAAGGAGATGCATTAATGGAGGTAGTGTAGTTAGGTAGGAGTAATGAAGAGAGAGAAAGGTAGGTAGAAGAGGGAGAGTAATGGGGGAGAAGTATTGAGGAAGAAGAAGAGTGAGACTGGGAGAGGTAGGGGAAAGGGAGAGGAGGGGGAGGGGGAGGGCGGGTGGGGAAAAGGTGCTGGGTGCGGATTAGCAGTAGCGCGGGACGTAAAACGCGCTGCTGCTATGAAAGTAGCAGCAGCGCGCTTTCGGTACAAGTGCTACTGCTAACCGGGACCAAAAGTGTGCCCGATTTGAAAATTACCAGCAGCGACCTCAAAAAAACCATGCTACTGCTACAACTATAGCAGTAGTGCGGCTCGCGGCACCGCGCTGCTGCTAAATGGAGTACGGTGGGCACTGTCGGTCCATATTTGTAGCAGCGCGGGTGTAACACCCCGGATATGATTTACCTAATATGTAATCCGACTCTTGCCGTTTCCGGCGTTAAGTTATTTTATTTTCTCGGGTTCGGGTTTTTCTCTGTGTGTGTTGTTATCGTTGTCATGCATCTCATATCATGTCATCATGTGCATTGCATTTGCATACGTGTTCATCTCATGTATCCGAGCATTTTCCCCGTTGTCCGTTTTGCATTCCGGCGCTCCGTTCTCCTCCGGTGGTCATTTCTACCTTTTTTCGTCTGTGGGGATTAAACATTTCCGGATTGGACTGAGACTTGTCAAGCGGCCTTGGTTTACTACCGGTAGACCGTCTGTCAAGTTTCGTACCATTTGGACTTCGTTTGATGCTCCAACGGTTAACCGAGGGACCGAGATGGCCTCGTGTGTGTTGCAGCCCAACACCCCTCCATTTTGTCCCAAAACACACCAAAACCCTCTCCATCATCTAGAGCGTTCGATCACGATCGCGTGGCCGAAAACCGTACCTCATTTGGACTCTCCTAGCTCCTCCTATGCCTATAAATAGGTCCTCCCCCGAAATCCTCGCGCAAACCCTAGCCCCCTCTCTCTCCCCTCACCCACCGGACATATTCCCGCGGGCCGGACATTGTCCGACCCGTGCCGCCGCTGCCACGTGGCAACACCCGACTCGCCGCCGCCCGGTGCCCACATCACCGCCGCGCGGTCCCGCCTGGGCCCGGGGAGAGCCCTCCCGGCCCACGCGCGTGTCGCCGCCCGCGCCTTCACCCCACCGCCACCATCCTCGGCTTCGGCGACCGAGCCGACGAGCCCAGCCACGTCGTCGGAGGCCGCGCCGCACCGCCGGATCCTCGCCTCGCCAGCTCCGGCCTCCTCCTCCTACTCACGCCGGCGAGCTCTTCCACTCTGGCGCCGACCTCCCCGTCGAACCTCGGGAACCGCGCCGCTGCTACAGTACACTCGGGCTGGATCTGGAATTGCTTCGGTTGACTTTTTCGTCCCTAACCCTGATTATGTTGCTATGTTCATCATGTCGTATCTCCGCATCCGTAGTTCCGTTTTGGGCATATAGCATATCAAAATGTTCGCCTCAGAGAGCACATCATTTCATCTCATTGCATAATTTTCATTTTAGTTCATCTTGATGCCCGAAATGTTGTTGGAAGAGTGCTATTTGAGATAATTGTCAGATCTGCTGCTCCAATTAGATATTTGTCATTTTTGCCATGATTATTGTGTTCATGATATGCCCCTGAGCTCTACATGAGTTTTGTTATATGCTTTGCCATCTTTCGAGAGGTGCAACCCATGTATTTTTGTGATGTGTGTGGTGACTAGCACAAGCTTGCAAAGTGGAGCAATCGTTAATGCTGATTTCAGGGACTTAGCAATTCCACCAAGTCCTAGATCTTTTTAGTTCAATATGCCATATGTTCATGTTGTTTCCTAGTGATCCGTGCCTCTTTTGAGGATGATCAGTAAGGATGATTTGTTAATCTTGTAGTGCTCTATCCATCCATGTCTTTATTTGCAATTATGGAGCAACCTAGCTTGAGTCAATCGAGCTCTACTTTTGCTATTTCGTGAATCTGGGCAGATTGTTAGCGATTTTGCCGAGGATGTTGTAGTTGATCCGTGCATGCTATGTTATTGTTCTTTCCATGTCTAGCTTGTATAATGTGTTTTCTTGATGGGTGTATGCTTAGATTGTCATGACATGCTCTGTAGTAAGTGCATCGAGCTTGTAAACATGCCTACTTGATATCTGATTTGCATTCTCCAGTTTTTCACTAAGTCTGTGATCTGATTATGTTTTTGCCATGTTCACATGCTTGCAAATGTATTTTCTGATCCCTTTTGGCTCAAGGTCACTAAGGGACTTTTGTTAAGCTCTTTGAGTAGCTCCATGTGATGCTTTACTTCGCCATGTTCAGGCCCTGTAGCATATAGTTTTCATGCTCCAAAGTGTGCTACCTGATCTGAAATTCCAGACAAGTGTTAATTTCACTAAGTCTGAGATCTGTTTACCAAATGCATTTTTAACATTCTTGTTTGAACGTGTTAATGGATGAATTGTTTGTAGCTCAGTGTTCATCTTTTGTTAAGCATCATGAATGGATCCCTTCAATGTATTTTGTTGTCATGTTTGGGTGCGGTAGCATGTTTAACTTGTTGCATTTAGATGGCTACTTGCTGTATATCGCAGACCGGTGCCATATTTGAATTGCTTGCCATTTCCAAACCGAGACTCCGATTCCGGCGTTCTTTATATCGTTTTCAAGCGAAATCATCTCACCTTTCCAGTGGCACACTTGGATTTCCAAGTTGAGGCCAGGTTCATTTCATTCCTTGTCAAATCTTGCATATGCATCACATATCGCATCCCGCATAGCATACCATGTTTGCATCATGTTGTTTGAGCCTTGCACGTGGTTGATTGTGTCGTTGTTGCTTGTTTGTCTCGTTTGGGTAGAGCCGGGAGGCGAGTTCGCTAACGAGGAGCCCGTTGAGTTTGCTTTCGAGGATCCAGTCAACTCTGACAACTTTGCAGGCAAGATGATCATACCCTCAAAATCACTTCTATCTTTGCTTTGCTAGATGCTCACTCTTTTGCTATGCCTATGCTACGATGCCTACCACTTGCCTATCATGCCTCCCAAATTTCCATGTCAAACCTCTAACCCGCCATGTCCTAGCAAACCGTTGATTGGCTATGTTACCGCTTTGCTCAGCCCCTCTTATAGCGTTGCTAGTTGCAGGTGAAGATTGGAGACCGTTCCTTGTTGGAACATTATTTACTTGTTGGGATATCATTATATTATCTTGTTATCTTAATGCATCTATATACTTGGTAAAGGGTGGAAGGCTCGGCCTTTTGCCTAGTGTTTTGTTCCACTCTTGCCGCCCTAGTTTCCGTCATATCGGTGTTATGTTCCCGGATTTTGCGTTCCTTACGCGGTTGGGTGATAATGGGAACCCCTTGATAGTTCGCCTTGAATAAAGATTTTCCAGCAATGCCCAACCTTGGTTTTACCATTTTCCACCTAGCCTCTTTTTCCCTTGGGTTTCCGGAGCCCGAGGGTCATCTTATTTAACCCCCCCCCCCCGGGGCCAGTGCTCCTCTGAGTGTTGGTCCACCTGTTAGCTGCCGGTGGCCACCAGGGGCAACTCTGGGCTGGCCTACATGTACCTAGGACAATCTGAGTGTGCCCTGAGAACGAGATATGTGCAGCTCCTATCGGGATTTGTCGGCACATTCGGGCGGTGTTGCTGGATTTATTTTAACTTGTCAAAGTGTCTTGTAGAACCGAGATACCGAGTTTGATCGGAATGTCTCGGGAGAAGGTCTATTCCTTCATTGACCGTGAGAGCTTGTCATGGGCTAAGTTGGGACTCCCCTGCAGGGATTTGAACTTTCGAAAGCCGTGCCCGCGGTTAGGGGCAGATGGGAATTTGTTAATGTCCGGTTGTAGATAACTAGAACCTAAACTTAATTAAAACGAATCAACTGTGTGAGTTACCGTGATGGTCTCTTCTCGGCGGAGTCCGGGAAGTGAACACGGTGTTGAAGTAACGCTTGCCGCAGGTTGTTCTCTAGTTATTTGTTCGCGCTTTGCTTTCTCTTCTCGCTCTCTTTTGCGAAAAGGTTAGCCACCATATATGCCAGTCGCTTGCTGCAGCTCCACATATTTTACCTTGCCTTACCTATAAGCTTAAATAGTCTTGATTGCGAGGGTGCGAGATTTCTGAGTCCCTGTGGCTCACAGATTACTTCCAAACCAGATGCAGGGCCGGATGACTCCGTTCCAGATGACGAGCTTGAGCTCAAGTGGGAGTTCGATGAGGACTCACGTCGTTACTATGTGTCTTTCCCTGATGATCAGTAGTGGTGCCCAGTTGGGGCGATCGGGACCGTGTCGCATGTTGGGTTGATCTTTTATTTTGGCGCCGTAGTCGGGCCATGAGTGATTGGATGACGTAATGCTATTTATGTACTTTGTTTGACATGGCGAGTGTAAGCCAACTATGTATCTCCCCTTTTATTATCTATATTACATGGGATGTTGTGAAGATTGCGTAACTTGCGACATTGCTTTCAATGCGGTTATGCCTCTAAGTCGTGCCTCGACATGTAGGAGATATAGCCGCATCGAGGGCGTTACAAGTTGGTATTCAGAGGCTTCCCCGACCTTAGGAGTCCCCACTGCTTGATCGTTTTTAGCAGCCGAGTTTGAGTCTAGAAAAAAAATGTTTTGAGTCATTTAGGAATTATATATCGGAGAGTTTAGGAATTCTTTTTACTCCCCAGTCTCCTCATCGCTCTGGTAAGGCATCCTGACGTAGAATTTCTAGGATCACGCGGGTATCTTGGAATCGTTCCGATGGTTTTGTGATGAGAACATTGTTCTTGGTGCCTCCTGTCATTTAGGGGTTGTGGCAGTGTCCCGGGGAGTTGAGCTCGGAGGTGTTGTCGTCACAATTTTATCGTTGCAGTTCTGGAATACCTGAGTTTAGTATACCGACATCGAAAATCTATTTTATGCAGTTCGTTGGTGAGATAACCTCGACGCCACCCAGTACTGGGGCGGGAGTTCGGGAGTATTGCCATAACTAGTATAACAGATGCTTTTCGAAGGTTGAGGTAGATGGTTTCCGAAGTTTTTCTCGGTTATGTGTTGAAGGATGGATACAGCTGGATGTAGGATTTGCTAGATTTGGGTGAGATATTATGCTTCCCCTGTATCCCCAACACCTGATTGCATAACCGGAAAGGTTCGGGAGTTTCATAGGTGGGAATTCTTGTAGCTCTAGTTCTTCTTCCACGAATATTTGGTTTGAGATTGGGATTTCTTACCGAGTATTTGTTCTTGATCTGTACCTTGTTGATTTATTCCTCTACCTAAATTCTAAGTGGCTTCTCAATTTATGGATATGTGACCATTTGAAGTGGAATGCATTCGTTCATTTTGTTCGGATGTGAAGACTATATGCTACAATTTCATTCCATTGGATTCAGCTTCAATATTTATCTATCAGTGTGCTAATGGGTGTCAACCTCTTCAGGATGGCTCCTCCAACGCGCATGACTCCGAATCCTGATCCGCCACCACCTCCATCTCCTCCGGAGGCATGGCAAGCTGTGATGGCCGCAACCAATGCAAACACGCAGTTGATCATGCAAATTCTTCAAGAGCGCAACCAAGCGAACCAAGGCAACCAAGGCAACAATCAGAATCACTTTGCTACACTCAATCAGTTCCTTGCAAATCAGCCAAAGACTTTCAGCAATTGTATTGAGGCAACTGATGCTGACGATTGGCTCGTGGATCTGTGCAAGCATTTTGAGTGCAGTAACATCCGGCCTGAGGACTTTGTTAAGTTCGCTTCCTTCCAACTCAAAGACCAAGATGCAGAATGGTTCCAGCAGTACAAAGATTCCAGAGGAGGCCGTGTGATTACCTAGGATGAATTCCGTCAAGATTTCAAAGCTCATCATATTCCTCAGAGTGTGGTTGAAAGCAAGCGTGAGGAATTCCGCAACCTGAGGCAAGGCTCTTTGTCTGTCTATGACTATAACAAGTTGTTTTAGAAGCTCGCCCGCTTTGCTAAGCAGGACGTCCCTGACGAGAAGAGCATGATATACCAGTTCAGGGGTGGTCTCAGAGAAGAAATCCAGCTAGCTCTTGTTCTCTTTGAGCCCTTGAGGTACGATGAGTTCTACAACATGGCATTGAAGCAAGAGGCTGCTCAACTGAGGTGTGATGCTTCCAAGAAGCGAGTCAGAGATGCTACTCCTTCTTCCTCTACTCAAGTGGCCAAGCAGCAGAAGTATTGGCTTCCTCCTCCTCCGTTCCATCAGCCGTATCAGCAGAAGAGCAAAGGTGGCAGTGGATCTTCCCACCCACCCAACCCTGGCTTTCAGAACAAGACTTCGTCTCAAGCTCCAAGATCGAGTGCTCCATATCACCGTCCACTTTCAGAGGTCACGTGCAACAAGTGCCAACAGAAGGGTCACTATGCCAACAAATGCTTCAATCAGAGGCGTCTCCCTCCTCCTCCTCCTGTGAGATCGGCAAGTACAGCTGTGGTCAAGCATAACCGCAAGCACGCCAAGGTCAACTTGATGAATGGAGCTCAGGCAGAGTACTCGTCAGATGTCATCATGGGTAACCTTCCTGTTAACGATATTCCAGCTAAAGTTCTTTTTGACACTGGTGCATCGCATTGTTTCATCTCGAGACCGTTTACATCTAGGCATGAATTGACTTCGCAAGTTTTGCCTAGTCCATTAGCAGTTGTCTCTCCCGGTAAGCGCATGCATGCTAACTCCATCGTTCTGGATGTTACTATCACCTTGGGTGACTACAAGTTTCTGGCTTCTCCAACGGTTCATGGTGACTCGGACATTGATCTTATTCTCGGAATGGATTGGCTTTCTAAGCACAAGGCTCAGCTTGATTGTGCAGCCAGGCAGATTCAATTGACTCATTCGTCTGAGGATGTAATTGTCTTTGCCGCTCGTGATGATACAATCCATCTGTTTTCCCTCAGAGAGAAGGGTGAACTGGATGCCATCTCGCAAATTCCAGTCATTTGCGAATATCAAGACGTCTTTCCAGAAGAGCTTCCAGGAATGCCTCCGCACCGGCCAGTTGAATTCGTCATCGATCTTGAGCCTGGCACGGAACCAGTGTGCAAGCGTCCTTACAAGCTCGGACCTGAAGAGTTGAAGGAGCTGAAGAAGCAACTCGATATTCAAAAGCGAATGGGTCTCATCCGACCTAGTTCCTCTCCGTGGGGTTGTGGTGTTCTTTTTGTGAAGAAGAAGGATGGAACGGACCGACTTTGTGTTGATTACCGTCCATTGAACAAGAAGACTATCAAGAACAAATACCCACTTCCCAACATCAACGAGCTGTTCGAACAACTCAAAGGTGCCCAGGTATTCTCCAAGCTTGATCTTCGTATGGGTTATCATCGGATTCGTATCCGTGAGCAATATATTCCCAAGATGGCTTTTAGGACAAGCTATGGTTCATATGAATAAACTGTCATGTCTTTTGGCCTCGTCAACGCTCCTCCGACTTTCTCTCGCATGATGAACTTCATCTTCAACGCCTATACCAATGACTTTGTTTTGGTCTATCTCGACGACATTTTGGTCTTTTTTAAGAACAAGGAAGATCATGCCAAGCACTTGCGTTTGGTGCTCGATAAGCTCAGGGAACACCAGTTCTACGCCATGTTCTCCAAGTGCGAATTTTGGCTCGATGAGGTTCTTTATCTTGGGCATATCATCTCTGCTAAGGGCATTGCGGTGAATCCCGAGAAGGTGTCTGCAATTGTGAATTAGGAACCACCTCAGAACATGAAGCAACTCTGTAGCTTCCTCGGTCTCGCAAGCTACTGTTGAAGATTCGTTGAAAACTTTTCAAAGATCGTGAAGCCTCTCTCAAATCTTCTCCAGAAGCACGTCAAGTATGTTTGGTCTCCGGAGTGTGACATTGCTTTTAACACTTTGAAAGAGAAATTGGTCACTACTCCAGTTCTGACTCCTCCTGATGAATCCAAACCGTATGAGGTCTTTTGCGATGCCTCTCTCCAAGGTCTCGGTGCAGTGTTGATGCAAGAGAAGAAAGTTGTGGCTTATACCTCTCGCTAGTTGAAGCCCAACGAGAAGAACTACCCCGCTCATGACCTCGAGTTGGCGGCAGTTGTGCATGCTCTTTTGACTTGGAGACATCTCTTATTGGGAAGAAAAGTGGACATCTTCACTGACCACAAGAGTCTCAAGTACATCTTCACTCAGCCTAATCTCAACCTCAGACAGACTCGATGGGTCGAAATGATTCAAGAGTATAATCCGAGTATCAAGTATACTCCAGGAAAGGCCAATGTGATTGCTGACGCATTGAGCAGGAAGGCTTATTGCAACAGTCTGATTCTCAAGCCTTATCAACCCGAGCTTTGTGAAGCTTTCCGCAAACTTAATCTACAAGTTGTTCCTCAAGGTTTCCTCGCCAACCTTCAAGTCTCTCCTACCTTGGAAGACCAGATTCGCCAAGCTCAGCTTCTTGATGCTATGGTGAAAAAGGTGAAGATTGGGATTGCCAAGAGTCAACCCAAGTACAAGTGCTACCGCCTTGATGACAAGGATACTCTCTTCTTCGAGGATCGTATTGTTGTGCCCAAAGGTGACCTTCGTAAAGTAATCATGAATGAGGCTCACAATTCTCTCCTCTCCATCCACCCTGGGAACACGAAGATGTATCAGGACCTCAAGCAGGCTTATTGGTGGACTCGAATGAAGCGCGAGATTGCTCAGTTCGTGAATGAATGTGATGTCTGTAGAAGAGTGAAGGCAGAACACCAAAGGCCAGCTGGTCTCCTCCAACCTCTTGCCATTCCAGAATGGAAGTTTGACCACATTGAGATGGACTTCGTGACTGGGTTTCCAAAGTCCAAGCGTGGCAATGATGCTATATTCGTTGTCATCGACAAACTCACTAAAGTGGCTCACTTTCTGCCTATCAAAGAGTCTATCACTGCAGCTCAATTGGCGGAGCTCTATACCTCTCGGATTGTCTCACTGCACGGTATTCCACAGGTGATCTCTTCAGACCGTGGCAGCATCTTTACCTCCAAGTTTTGGGATTCTTTTCAGAAGGCCATGGGCACCAACATCCGCTTCAGCACAGCTTTCCATCCTCAAACTAGCGGTCAAGTCAAGCGTGTCAACCAGATTCTTGAAGATATGCTCAGGGCTTGTGTGATATCCTTCGGCATGAAGTGGGAGGATTGTCTTCCTTATGCTGAATTCTCCTACAACAATAGTTTTCAAGCAAGTTCGGGCAAGGCCCCATTTGAAATTCTGTATGGCAGGAAGTGTTGTACCCCTCTCAACTGGTCTGAAACCGGTGAACGTCAGCTTCTCGGTAATGACTTAATCACAGAGGAAGAGGAAATGTGCAAAGTCATTCGAGATAACCTCAAAGCTGCCCAATCCCGCTAGAAGAGCTACTATGATAGTAAGCACCGTGATTTGGCTTTCGAGATCGGAGATCATGTTTACCTCCGCGTCTCTCCAATGAAAGGTACTCGTTGCTTCGGTATCAAAGGGAAGTTTGCCCCTAGATACGTGGGACCTTTCAAGATTGTCAGCAAGAGAGGCGATCTCGCCTATCAACTCGAGCTTCCTTCAAACTTTGCAAATGTGCATGACGTGTTCCATGTCTCTCAGCTCCGCAAGTGCTTCAAGACTCTTGACCGCACCGTCAACTTCGAAGACATTGATCTCCAAGAAGATCTCTCTTATCGTGAGCACCCCGTGGCTATTCTTGAAGAGACCGAACGCAAGACTCGCAACAAGTCAATCAAATTCCTCAAAGTCAAGTGGTCACACCATTCCGACCGTGAAGCCACCTGGGAACGCGAGGATCACCTCCGTTCTGAATACCCGGCATTCTTTCAGTCCTAGGTCACGGGACCAGATCCTTTCATAGTGGTGGAGTGTTGTAACACCCCGGATATGATTTACCTAATATGTAATCCGACTCTTGCCGTTTCCGGCGTTAAGTTATTTTATTTTCTTGGGTTTGGGTTTTTCTCTTCGTGTATTGTTATCATTGTCATGCATCTCATATCATGTCATCATGTGCATTGCATTTGCATACGTGTTCATCTCATGCATCCGAGCATTTTCTCCGTTGTCCGTTTTGCATTTCGGCGCTCCGTTCTCCTCCGGTGGTCATTTCTACCTTATTTTCATGTGTGGGGATTAAACATTTCTGGATTGGACCGGGACTTGTCAAGCAGCCTTGGTTTACTACCGGTAGACCGCCTGTCAAGTTTCGTACCATTTGGATTTCGTTTGATGCTCCAACGGTTAACCGAGGGACCGAGAAGGCCGTGTGTGTGTTGCAGCCCAACACCCCTCCATTTTGGCCCAAAACCCACCAAAACCCTCTCCATCATCTAGAGCGTTCGATCACGATCGCGTGGCCGAAAACCACACCTCATTTGGACTCTCCTAGCTCCTCCTATGCCTATAAATAGGTCCTCCCCTGAAATCCTCGCGCAAACCCTAGCCTCCTCTCTCTCCCCTCACCCGTCGGACATATTCCCGCGGGCCGGACATTGTCCGACCCGTGCCTCCGCCGCCACGTGGCACCACCCGACTCGCCGCCGCCCGGTGCCCACATCGCCGCCGCGCGGGCCCGCCTAGGCCTGGGGAGAGCCCTCCCAGCCCATGCGCGCGTCGCCGCCCGTGCCTTCACCCCGCCGCCGCCATCCTCGGCTCCGGCGACCGAGCCGACGAGCCCAGCCACGCCGCCTCGCCGGGCAGCAGCGTCCGCCGCCGTCACCAAGGCGCCCCGCGCCGGATCCTCACCGCACTGCCGCCCCATGTCGCCGGAGGCCGCGCCGCACCGCCGGATCCTCGCCTCGCCGGCTCCGGCCTCCTCCTCCTACTCGCGCCGGTGAGCTCTTCCACTCCGGCGCCGACCTCCCCGTCGAACCTCGGGAACTGCGCTACTGCTACAGTACACTCGGGCTGTGTCGTGGTTTTGTCACGGCAGATGTCCTAGAGAAAGGACTTAGTCGTGGAGCCATCGCGACGGGTTAGCTTGAAGGGGTTAAAGCGGACACAAGGATGCAAGAGAGTTTATACTAGTTCGGCCCCTTTGATGAAGGTAAAAGCCTATGTCTAGTTGTGATGGAATTGATGGGTGTTTCGATGACTAGGGAGCAAATAAGCTTCGCCTATGTCTCGAGTTGTCGTCTATTGTCCTTGAACCGCCGCCGGGTCGTCCCTTATATAAATGGGTGACGCCCGCCGGTTTACAGAGTCCCAACACCGGCTCATAGATGTGTCCGGTTTGGTCTCTACTTATTCCTAACTTACAATACAAGTTACATATTGACGCCGGTTTACGGCTACAGGCTCTCAACCGATTATGGGTCTTGAGCCCTCATCTATCTTCATGGGCTTTAACATGCTTAACTATTGATGAAGTTAATCCGTCCCAGATTGGCCGGTTTACGCCCAGTAGTAATATCCCCAACATTAGGCCCCAGATTGATTTGAACAGGTTCATGTCAATCCTTAGCAAAAACTTCATCTTCAACATCTTCTTGTAGTTTGGTGAACCGCCGTGATGTCATCTTCTCTGATTGCTGTGACATCATTTGTCATAAAGAAATTATCCATGATACCTTCCTGTTTAGTAGATCTGCGATAATTGAGGCGACAACTCTGTTTCCAAACTTGCGGCCCCTTGATTTTCGCGCCTGACCCTTGTCCCTTGCTTTATAAATAGGACCGAAGGGTCATTTCTTTTTCCCCTTCGTGCCCTTCTGCTTCATCTTCCTCGCGTCACCCAGTCTTCGGAGCTCCGCCGCCACTGTCGACCTCTGCACCAACCTTGGCCGCTGCATCACCCTGAACGTACCAGAGCACCACGGCGACCTTAAGCTTCTTCCTCAGCTCGGGTAAGTCTTCTATCCTTTTCATCATAGATCTGTTCTAGGGTTTCCATGTTCTCCAGTGTTCATCGCTTGCTTCTTGTTCATATGATAGATCCTTAGACGAGTCTGTGAATCTTCGCTCTGTGTAGCAGTAGTTTTTATCCTCCGTCTTCACTATCCGGCATATTAAGACCATAGATCTTATCCGTACCTTTGCTTATTGATTCGGCACTGCTCCTTTTGGGCCTTGAATATTTATCTCCTTTATAAACATGTTCCAGATCCAAAGCTGTAGTATAATCTTGTGAAATCTGTTTTTGTGTACTTACTCATCTGCAGTCTTGACTGTTCAATGCTTAGACCAGGCGGTTTAACTTTGTAGAAAAATTTGACAAACCGGTATATACCATTAGTCCCCTTGTTGAACCGCCAGATGTTGTTTGCTTCATGAAACTCCGGTTCAGATAGTTCTGTCTCTGGTTTAACAGTGCCCATACCAACATACCTTGATCAAATGCATTTTTGAACCGGGATCTTCTACCTTGTAGATTCCATCATGTCCAAGCAAGTGTATGAGTGCAATTGGGTCCCTTCTCGCGTCACAGAGGATCAACTGGACGATTTAGTCCTGATTGGCGCTTGGGCAGTAAAGACACCATCCATTGGAGGGCTCCTGGCAAAGAATGCCCCCCACACCTCGAGAAGGAGAGGTTGTTGTTTTCATAGATCACTTAGCCCGGGGCTTTAAGCCGCCCGGTTCTAAATTTTACCGGGATGTTTTAGCCGATTTCCAACTCCATCCGCAAGACACTGGCCCCAACTCTGTTACAAATATGTGCCACTTCCAAGTGCTATGTGAGGTGTTCTTTCAAGAGGAGCCCACAGTGGAATTATTCAGAGATCTTTTCCATCTAAACCGCCGTACTGAGTTTACTGATGGCTCCAATACGGAGTTGGGTGGCATGGCGATTCAAAAAAGGAAAGAGGTCACATACCCTCACACCAAGCTGCACAGTCACCCAAGGAGTGGAATCAGACATGGTTCTACTGCAAAGACACCTCCCCTGCTGGTGAGAATCCCTTGCATGGCTTTCGTCCGGAGCGGCTCAGCAATACACACCCTTTTCCTCAAAGATTGACTGCCCAGGAGAGAAGCAAATATGCTCCCCAGCTGTTAAAGCTCAGAGCCTTTATGGCCAACGTTTTAACAGGGGTTGATCTCGCTCGCTGTTGGATATCATGGACCATACTGCCCCTTAGTCAGCGCTCCGGTTTGATGTGCGAGTATACTGATAATGTTGATGACCCACTGCGACATTCAAAACTCCAGCTCTTCGGTGAAGAAATCACAGAGGCTGTGCATAAGATACTGAATGAACCGGAGCACGTCTGCGCTAGAACCGGCCCGCTTCCCTTCTGTGCCACCAACAAACCGCCAGCTGTAAGACTTTGATTTTTCTCTTTGCTGAATCTGTTATTGACATGTCTGGTCATTGTTTTTAATATCAATGTCTGCATAATCAGGGCGATGAGCCGTTTTGGAGCAAAAAGCTGCCGCAGGAGAAACCAGAGAAAACAGATAAACCGGAAAGAGCAACCCGGCAAAAGACTATAGCTGTGAAGAAGACTGCCCACCGGAAAAGAACCACTGCATCTTCTAATCCGGCCCCTGATGACGAGGTGGATAATCCGGACTTTGAGGTAGAGCTTGACTCACTTGGTTTATTTTTCATGCGTCTTACTGATGATGATATTTGTCAGGATGATGCCGAAGCTAGCCACGCGGATGTTGCAGAGGTAATTATTCTCTCTTCCGATTCAGAAACTTTGCCTTCACAAAAAATCCGTCAGGCAAACTGGAAAGTTAAATTTTCTCATCCTCTTGCTTATTTGGATCCTAAACTTCTTATGAAGACTCAACAACACGAAGCTCGCCGCACCACCCGGCACAGCGGCTAGGTAGTTACCTCCACCGGTTTACCGAACAGTCCGGTTCGGAAACGTCATTTCGAGGTCTCTAATTCGCTTGTCAGTGCTTGTCCTAAAGCGGGCTGCTTTCGTCAACCTCTTAATCCGTCTGACTCCGATTACCAGGTTATTTCCCACTCATCTTCTGGCGAGTCATCGGCTACTCAGCTCCCACCGCTCAAAATGGTGCTTGGGTAAGCTATATTTATTGTGATGTTTGCAGTATATTGCCTTAGAACATATGTTGTATTTAATTTTGTTATTCTTCTCAGGGCCAAACCTAGGCCAAGCAAGAAGGCCCGCCTGGACAAAGCGGCCGAAGAAGATGTCATTCTTGAACCAGGCAAAACATCCAATCTTGAAGCGGCTATTCCTAAGGATATTCCCAATGATCCACCGCAGCCAGATGATGATCTTATTGCTGAAGAGATACCTACTGATACCTCAGGTCCTATCCATCAGCCCACAGGTTCCATCCGGATTGAAGGGTCCACCGGTCCAGCAAACCCTGCTGACAAGCCAACAGCTCCAGTGCAAACCGGCGGTACCAAGGATGATGAGGTTGTCATTACTGGTACTGGCCATACTGAGCCAAGCAACCTGTCGCTTTATCCAAACATTCTGCCAAGGAAGAGTTTGCTGCTTTTGGCACATGCAAGTGGAACGCCGATCTGACGACTTACGCTGCTCTGAACACCCAAGATATCCATTCCGGCTATCTAACCGGCTGTGTACCGGCCGTGACTACGAAGTCGGTCTGGTTAACATGATGAAAGATAAATATGAGGTAACTTCCATATGCTCCTTCCTGCTTGTATGCTTTCATTCTTGCTGACTCTCCTAGCCCCTAAGGGCCGGTTTGAAATATTCTTTCAAACCGGGACTTAATAATATAAACCTTGATGCTTTGAAAATTTGCTGATGTAGCCCCCAAGGGACGGTTCAACTTAGTGTAGTTAAACCAGTACTTTAAGTAATTGAAACCGCCGCATCAGAATACATATGATCAAATAGCCATTAGCCCCCAAGTGCCAAGTTATGCTTGTATTGATCTTGGGACTTTGTAAACATTTGAAAGCTGAAGATCGAATATGCATTAGCCCCCAAGTGCTAAGCGCATAACTTCTTATGTGGTTGGTACTTGAATCCTTCTACCGATTTGTTGAAACATATATCTGTATGCCTGCAGGCGGAGCTGAAGGCAAAAGAAAACCAAGTCATCGATCTGCAAGAAAACCTGAAAACCCAACAGGCTGAAACCTCCAAAGCAAAAGAGGAATTGGCCAGTGCTTTAAGCGCCATGGAACAACTTAAGGAGAACTTCAAGAAGAAACGGGCGGATTGGGCCACTGAAAAGGCCGCTTTGATCAAACGAGCAGAGGATGCCGAGGCCGCACTAAAACCAGTGACAGATGAACTGACTAGCATAAAGCGGCACGTTCATGCCATGACCACTTCTATCTTTGGTAAGTCAGCTTGCCTTCTGAATTGGTTCTGCCTTCTTACAGAGTCGCCGGTTTATTAATCCTTTATGGTATTTCAGGGACACGCATTGGTCACTTGGGGTTAGATGTGTGGAAGAAATTGAAAGCCGCCTATACCTTGGTTGAACAATTGTATACTGGTGCCCAGCAGATCATCTGTACCGCGTCTCATAACAAACCGGCGCCCACTTTGATTCAAGATACTTTGATGAAACTTTCAGTGCTTCCTGCCCGGGTTGAAGAGCTGAAGAAATCTGCTGCTCGAACCGGTGCAATCAATGCTTTAATCCGAGCAAAAGTCTGGGTGCCGGATTTTGATCCTATTGAAGTGGCTCAGGGCTATCCCAGCTTGAAGGAAGACGGGTCAGAATTTGGTGAAGCGCATTTGCGAGCAATAAATTGGGAGGTACGTCCGCTAGCTTGTCAACTGGCTGAGGAAGCAGACTTGTCTCATTATCAAGCCCAATATGACAGTCAGAATAAGCGAATAGCTGCACCAATCCATGAATCGAAAAATCTGATCCCTCCAATCCATAAGCATACTTACGCTCCCGATATTGATCCGTCATTGCTAATCCATGATGAGGCTGTTTTTCAAGCATTAATGGGAATAGACTGGACAACTGTGGATTTCTAGCCACTGGATAGAGAAACGGAAGCTGAAGCGGCGCAAGATGACCTACAACCATCAGGCCAGGCTGGTGGTCAAGCTTAAACCGGAAGCCGGTTTAAGAACTTCTTCTCCTTTGTGAAAAACAATTATGTTATTACGGGCACCATGTTGCCTTGTAATAGGCTAGATGATACCTTTGATGTTGATATGCCTTCGTGCATAACTTGTTCTTCCTGTGGTAATGAACTTTCCAAAACACTTTCTGAAATAAGAAATTCGTCAAATGCCACCGCGGTTGTACCGTCAGGCGGAGTATGATGTCTGTATATATAAAATCAAAAAATCCAATTTTTTTAAGTATATGATCAAATTTTTGAGATACATAATACCTGCCATCGTTGAGTGTGAAGTCGGCTTGGCCAACCTTGAAGCGGAGTTTTGCAAACCCACACTGTTGGAGGAAATAACAACTCCTGTATATATATATGACGCTGTTTATCATGTAAACCATGTCGGGTTATAATAAACACCATGTTACTCCATAAGAGGATGTTAACAGCAAGCATCAAACCGGACAAATAGTCTCCGGATTGACGTGAACTGTGTTTCGTCAATTGATTGGTTAAAAAACTTTGTCGGTTAAAAAACACAATGAAAAGCAAAAAAAAACCTTCAAAGAAAAGTATAAAACAAAAACAAAAACATTAACCAAAAAAGATTCATTTAAGCTGATCAAATGGTGTTACCATGGCCAAACACGACCAAGCTCCCGTTAGGTGTAACTATGGTTCTAGTTAGCAAGGTCCCCAAGTGATTCTTGTGGCATTTATGCCGACCAAATGGCGTGGTCATGGTTCGGGTTCGACCAAGCCCCCAAGTGATTCTGTGGCCTTAGGCCGATCAAGAGGCATGACTGGTTCAGACATGACCAAGTCCCCAAGTGATCTGGTGGCTCTCGCCTATCAAGAGGCATGGTATTGGTTCGGACACGACCAATCCTCCAAGTGATATAACACGATGCTTTTAGCAAAGCGAACTCAAGGGGTAAACTGGAGGCCGCTTTAGAGCAACTCCGTGTAACCTCACATGATGTAAAAGAACAGATACCCCGCTTTAGCTGAGGTTCCGATTTATTATATTTAATCATAATATATACATTGTCATAATATGTACATAAGTATAGCCAATGGCTCAGGTATAGTAAGGCCGAAGATGAGCTATATTCCACGGCCTGTTAGTCTCCTCCTCTGATGTACGTGAGTCCTTATGCTCTCGAATATCGATCAGATAGTACGACCCGTTGTGTAGATTCTTGCTGACCACGAAAGGCCCCTCCCAAGGTGGGGATAGCTTATGCATATCAGTCTGATCTTGGATGAGCCGAAGCACCAAATCTCCTTCCTGAAAGGCTCTGGTTCTGACCCGGCGACTGTGATAACGACGAAGATCCTGCTGGTAAATCGCCGATCGGGCGGCTGCTATGTCACGCTCTTCATCCAACCGGTCCAAAGCATCTTGCCGTGATATCTCGTTGTCCGCTTCAATATAAGCCGTGACACGAGGTGAATCATGACTGATATCACTGGGGAGAACCGCCTCCACTCCATAAACCATGAAGAACGGTGTGTATCCTGTTGATCTGTTGGGTGTCGTATTGATGCTCCATAACACAGATGGTAATTCTTCTACCCAACAACCCGACGTTCTCTGCAAAGGAACCATGAGCCGGGGCTTGATGCCTCTCAAGATCTCTTGATTAGCTCTTTCTGCTTGACCATTGGACTGTGGATGTGCCACTGATGAAACGTCGAGCCGGATGTGCTCCCGTTCGCAGAACTCCTTCATAGCACCCTTGGACAAATTGGTACCATTATCTGTGATAATACTGTGCGGAAAACCAAACCGGAAAATCACCTTTTTGATGAACTGAACCGCCGTGGCCGCATCACATTTGCTAACAGGTTCTGCCTCCACCCACTTTGTAAAGTTGTCAACCGCCACCAGGAGGTGGGTCTTCTTATCTTTGGACCTTTTGAAAGGCCCAACCATATCCAGCCCCCAAGTCGCAAACGGCCAAGTAATTGGAATCATCCTCAATTCTTGAGCCGGTACATGAGCACGTCTTGAAAACCTTTGGCAACCATCACATCGTCTGACCAGATCCTCCGCATCAGCATGAGCAGTTAACCAATAGAAACCATGGCGAAACGCTTTAGCCACCAGAGACTTTGAACCGGCGTGGTGACCACAATCTCCTTAGTGGATCTCACGCAAAATTTCACGGCCTTCTTCAGGAGACACGCAATGTTGAAAAGCTCCTGATACACTGCAATGATGCAACTCGCCATTGATGACAGCCATGGACTTGGATCGCCAGATTATCTACCGGGCCAGAATCTCATCTTCTGGCAACTCGCCCCAGTTCTTGTACGCCAGGTAAGGAAGCGTCCAATCCGGAATAACATGAAGAACTGCCACCAATTGAGCCTTCGGATCAGGAATAGCCAAATCCTATTCACCAGGGATCTTCACCGACGGGTTGTGCAACACATCCAGAAAAACATTGGGCGGGACCGGTTTGCGCTGAGAGCCCAGCCGGCTTAAAGCGTCCGCCGCTTCATTTTTCCGCCGGTCCACGTGGTCCAACTGATAGCCTCTGAAATAACCTGCAACAATATCCACCTCACGACGATATGCTGCCATGAGTGGGTCCTTGGAGTCCCAAGTGCCAGACACTTGCTGAGCCACAAGGTCCGAATCACCGAAGCACTTAACTCGACTTAGATTCATCTCCTTGGCCATCCGAAGACCAGGGAGCAAGGCTTCATACTCAGCTGCATTGTTAGTACAAGGGAACATTAAACGGAGAATATAACAAAACTTATCACCTCGTGGGGAAGTTAATACGACTCCAGCCCCCGAGCCTTCCAACTGCCTGGATCCATCAAAATGGATGGTCCAATACGTATGATCCGGCTTTTCTTCAGGTGCTTGCATTTCCGTCCAATCATTGATGAAATCAACAAGTGCTTGAGACTTAACCGCTGTCCGATGCACATACTTCAAACCGTACGGCCCCAGCTCTATAGCCCACTTTGCAACCCGGCCAGTTGCTTCCCGGTTCTGGATGATATCACCCAAAGGAGCAGAACTGACCACCGTAATTGGGTGCCCTTGGAAGTATTGCTTAAGCTTCCGGCTTGCCATAAAAACTCCGTACACCAGCTTCGGCCAATGTGGATACCTTTGCTTGGACTCAATGAGTACCTCGCTGATATAATAGACCGGACGTTGAACCGGATACTCCTTACCTGCCTCCTTTCACTCCACCACAATAGCCACGCTGACTGCACGAGCATTAGCAGCAACATATAGCAGTAACGGCTCCTTGTCAATGGGAGCAGCGAGCACAGGCGGATTGGCCAATTGCCGCTTTAAGTCCTCAAATGCTTCATCAGCAGCATAACTCCAGACGAACTGATCCGTCTTCTTCAACATCTGATACAAAGGGATCGCCTTCTCACCAAGGCGGCTGATAAACCGTCTTAACGCGGCAATCCGGCTTGCCAGGCGTTGAACATCATTGATACACTTCGGTTTAGCCAGGGAGGTGATGGCTGTGATCTTCTCCGGATTAGCCTCAGTTCCCCTGTTGGACACCAGAAAACCCAATAACTTGCCCGCCGGTACACCAAAGACACACTTGTCCGGATTAAGCATCATCTTGTAAGTCCTTAGGTTATCAAAGGTTTCCTTCAAATCGTCAACCAGAGTCTCCTTCTCCGTGGATTTAACCACGATATCATCCATGTAAGCATGTACATTATGGCCAATCTGCTTGTGAAGACAATTTTGTACACACCATTGATAAGTTGCCTGTGCACTTTTGAGCCCAAAGGGCATAGACACATAGCAGAAGGCTCCAAAGGGAGTTATGAATGTCGTCTTCTCCTGGTCCTTAACTGCCATTTTGATCTGATGATAGCCAGAATATGCATCCAAAAAACTTAAACGCTCACAACCCGTCGTAGCATCAATGATTTGATCAATACGGGGGAGGGCAAAAGGATCTACTGGACAAGCCTTATTAAGATCTGTGTAATCCACACACATGCGCCAGGTGCCGTTTTTCTTAAGGACTAGCACCGGATTGGCAAGCCACTCAGGGTGAAAAACTTCAACAATAAAACCAGCTGCTAAGAGCCTGGCTACCTCTTCTCCAATCACCTTGCGTCTTTCTTTGTTAAACCGGCGGAGGAACTGTTTCACCGGTTTGTATTTAGGATCCACATTAAGGGTGTGCTCAGCGAGTTGCCTCGGTACACCTGGCATGTCAGAGGGCTTCCATGCAAAAATGTCCCGATTCTCACGGATGAACTCGATGAGCGCGCTTTCCTATTTCGGATCCAAGTTGGCACTGATGCTGAACTGCTTGGACGAATCGCCAGGTACGAAGTCAACAAGCTTAGTTTCTGCTGCCGACTTGAACTTCAGGGCCGGATCATGCTCCGTAGTTGGCTTCTTCAACGGAGTCATGTCCGCCAGATCAACATTGTCTTTATAGTACTTCAACTCCTCGGTGGCACAAACCGACTCTCCATAAGCCGCATCTCCTTCCTCGCATTCCAAAGCGATTTTGCGGCTTCCGTGAACCGTTATTGTCCCCTTGTGACCCGACATCTTGAGCTGCAAATACACATAACAGGGCCGAGCCATAAACTTGGCGTATGCCGGTCGCCCAAACAAGGCATGATATGGACTTTGGATTTTCACCACTTCAAATGTCAATGTCTCCGACCTGGAATCATGATCATCCCCAAAGGCCACTTTGAGAGCTTCTTACCAACGGGGTATGCTGATCTGCCAGGCACTAAACCTTGGAATACTGTATTAGACGGTTTGAGATTCTTATCTGTTAGTCCCATACGACGGAAGGTCTCATAGTACAGGATGTTAATGCTGCTTCCTTACATCCATGAGCACCTTGGTGAACTTATAACCTCCCACCTGAGGCGCCACCACCAGAGCCAACTGACCCGAATTATCGACCTGGGGTGGGTGATCCCCTCTGCTCCATATGATTGGCTGTTCGGACCAACGTAGATAACGGGGTGTGGCCGGTTCAACAGAGTTGACTGCCCGTCTCTGAACCTTCCGGTCTCGCTTGTCCAAGATAGTGGTAAACACATGGTACTGCCCACTACTCAACTGCTTTGGGTTGCTCTGGTAACCTGACTGTTGCTGCTGTTGGTTGTAACCACCCTGGTTGTTCTGACTATTTTGACCATTATGTCCGCCCGGATTACCATTAAATCCTGAACCGGAAGTTCCTCCACCGTAACCCGCCCCGGACCCTAAGCCACCGCCAGATCCATGATCATACCGGAAATTTTTAGAATTCTTGAACTCCTGCATAATAAAGCAATCCTTCCAAAGGTGGTTTGCTGGCTCCTCCTTCGTCCCATGTCTTGGACAGGGCTGACTTAGCAGATAGTTCAGGCGGTTTGGGTTAGGGTTGGGTGCTCCACTATGTTTTTTCGGCCTACCCTTGCGCCGTTGGCCATTGTCCTGTGCGTTGGTATTAGCCACAAAATCCATGTTACCATCCGCTTTACACTTGCCTCCTCCTCCATTGCCTACCCAGTGATGCTGCTGACCTTTGGAGCTGCTGTTCTTCTTCCCCTTCCCTGTCTTGTCATCATCAGATTCGGGATCTTTGGTACTATCAGAATCAGCATATTTTACCAAAGCAGCCATGAGGGTCCCCATGTCGGTGCAATGACGCTTCATCCGTCCCAATTTCCACTTCAGGGGCCCAAACCGGCAGTTGCCTTCTAGGGTTAATACTGCGATGTCAGCGTTGATGCGGTCTGAGGAGAGCAATACTTGTGAAACCTAGCGCACCCAATGAGTCGTTGATTCTCCTTCCTCCTGGACGCATGCAGCTAAGTCCACTATCGACATAGGCTGTTTACATGTATCCTTGAAATTGTTGATAAACCGGGCTCGTAATTGGGCCCATGAACTGATAGAATTAGCTGGCAAGCTTTTTAACCAAGTATGGGCCGTTCCTTCAAGCATCATGGTGAAGTATTTCGCACACGCCGTGTCATCCACATCAAGCATCTCCATGGCCATCTCATAGCTCTCTACCCATGTCTCTGGAGGTTGATCCGCCGTATAAATTGGTACCTTGCGTGGGCCTTTGAAATCCTTGGGCAGGCGCACATTGCGTAAAGCGGGGATAAGGCAAGGCACCCCAAAGAACTAGAAGTAACACCAGGCTCAATCGAGATGGTTGGATGAACCGGTGTGAGCTGCTGAGCCTGATGCTGTGCGGCTAACTCGTCCTCCCTGCGCGCTCGGGCCCGGTTCACCACTTCCTGAGCGTCATCAGCACCACCCGTCGGGTTGTTTCCACGGGGTGCTCCACGTCCTTCATTACTCGACACCGCCGGTTCACCCATATGTCCGCTATAGCTCCGGCTTGGACGGGTGGTCGAGTGGATCCGGTCACGGCTGTACGAGTACGCTTCCTGTTGGGCCAAAGCTGTCCTCAGAAGTTCCTTGACCCGTCGCGTCTCTACTGCCTGTGGCGAGTCACCTTCAATTGGAATGGCCTCCAGTCGTGCAACAGCGGCAACAAGATTGTCCATTGGGTTGGAGTAGTGACCCGGAGGTGTTAAAGCATCCTGAGGTATAACGGTATTTTGACGAGGCGGGTCCATCTGACGGGGCTGAACCGGTGCACCGGGCCCAGGGGCTTCTGCCCGGTTCCCCTCCAGCGGATTGCTGGCTCTTGGTCCTGGAGTGTTGAAAAGGTCTTTGGCCTCGAAAACCGGAGGTAAGCGGGATCGGTGCTTCCTCCTCATGACTTCATGCGACGCGCTCTGGTCCAACATAAGCCTGTAAGCCTGTGCGTCTAAAGCGGCCCGCTCTACGGCCATCCTGGTATCCTCAGCTGCCAAATCCGTCTTGGCCTGGGTGATTTGTTCCTTTACGTTTGCAATCTCCGTGTTGTGAACGTCCTGATCTGGCGGATTAACTAAAGGAAATATGCCCTAGAGGCAATAATAAAGTTATTATTTATTTCCTTATATCATGATAAAAGTTTATTATTCATGCTAGAATTGTATTAACCGGAAACATAATACATGTGTGAATACATAGACAAACAGAGTGTCACTAGTATGCCTCTACTTGACTAGCTCGTTAATCAAAGATGGTTATGTTTCCTAACCATGGACAAAGAGTTGTCATTTTATTAACGGGATCACATCATTAGTTGAATGATCTGATTGACATGACCCATTCCATTAGCTTAGCACCCGATCGTTTAGTATGTTGCTATTGCTTTCTTCATGACTTATACATGTTCCTATGACTATGAGATTATGCAACTCCCGTTTGCCAGAGGAACACTTTGTGCGCTACCAAACGTCACAACGTAACTGGGTGATTATAAAGGAGCTCTACAGGTGTCTCCAAAGGTACATGTTGGGTTGGCGTATTTCGAGATTAGGATTTGTCACTCCGATTGTCGGAGAGGTATCTCTGGGCCCTCTCGGTAATGCACATCACTTAAGCCTTGCAAGCATTGCGACTAATGAGTTAGTTGCAGGATGATGTACTACAGAACGAGTAAAGAGACTTGCTGGTAACGAGATTGAACTAGGTATAGGATACCGACGATCGAATCTCGGGCAAGTAACATACTGATGACAAAGGGAACAACGTATGTTGTTATGCGGTCTGACCGATAAAAGATCTTCGTAGAATATGTAGGAGCCAATATGAGCATCCAGGTTCCGCTATTGGTTATTGACCAGAGACGTGTCTCGGTCATGTCTACATTGTTCTCGAACCCGTAGGGTCCGCACGCTTAAGGTTACGATGAAAGTTATATTATGAGTTTATGCATTTTGATGTACCGAAGGTTGTTCGGAGTCCTGTATGTGATCACGGACATGACGAGGAGTCTCGAAATGGTCGAGACATAAAGATTGATATATTGGAAGCCTATGTTTGGATATCGGAAGTGTTCCGGGTGAAATCGTGATTTTACCGGAGTACCGGGAGGTTACCGGAACCCCCCGAGAGCTATATGGGCCTTAATGGGCCTTAGTGGAAGAAGAGGAGAGGTAGCCAGGGCTGGGCCGCGCGCCCCTCCCCCCTAGTCCGAATAGGACAAGGAGAGAGGGGGCCGGCGCCCCCCTCCTTCTCTCTCTCTCTCTTTTCCCACCTCGCGAATCCTATTCCAATTAGGAAAGGGGGGGAGTCCTACTCCCAAAAGGAGTAGGACTCCTCCTGGCGCGCCTCTCCTGGCCGGCTGGCCCCCCTCCCTTGAACCTTTATATACGGAGGCAGGGGCACCCCCTAGAGACACAAGTTGATCCACGTGATCATATTCTTCGCCGTGTGCGGTGCCCCCTTCCACCATAGTCCTCGATAATATTGTAGCGGTGCTTAGGCGAAGCCCTGCGACGGTAGTACATCAAGATTGTCACCACGCCGTCGTGCTGACGGAACTCTTCCCCGACACTTTGCTGGATCGGAATCCGGGGATTGTCATCGAGCTGAACATGTGCTAGAACTCGGAGGTGCCGTAGTTTCGGTGCTTGATCGGTCGGGCCGTGGAGACGTACGACTACATCAACCAAAGTTAACGCTTCCGTTGTCGATCTACAAGGGTACATAGATCACACTCTCCCCCCTCGTTGCTATGCATCACCATGATCTTGCATGCGCGTAGGAATTTTTTTGAAATTACTACGTTCCCCAACAGTAGCATCCGAGCCTAGGTTTTATATGTTGATGTTATATGCACGAGTAGAACACAAGTGAGTTGTGGGCGATATAAGTCATACTGCTTACCAGCATGTCATACTTTGGTTCGGCGCTATTGTTGGACGAAGCGGCCCGGACCGACATTACGCGTACGCTTACGCGAGACCGGTTCTCCCGACGTGCTTTGCACATAGGTGGCTTGCGGGTGACAGTTTCTCCAACTTTAGTTGAACCGAGTGTGGCTACGCCCGATCCTTGCGAAGGTTAAAACAGCACCAACTTGACAAACTATCGTTGTGGTTTTGATGCGTAGGTAAGATTGGTTCTTGCTTAAGCCCGTAGCAGCCACGTAAAACTTGCAACAACAAAGTAGAGGACGTCTAACTTGTTTTTCCAGGGCATGTTGTGATGTGATATGGTCAAGACATGATGCTAAATTTTATTGTATGAGATGATCATGTTTTGTAACCGAGTTATCGGCAACTGGCAGGAGCCATATGGTTGTCGCTTTATTGTATGCAATGCAATCGCGCTGTAATGCTTTACTTTATCACTAAGCGGTAGCGATAGTCGTGGAAGCATAAGATTGGCGAGACGACAACGATGCTACGATGGAGATCAAGGTGTCGCGCCGGTGACGATGGTGATCATGACGGTGCTTCGGAGATGGAGATCACAAGCACAAGATGATGATGGCCATATCATATCACTTATATTGATTGCATGTGATGTTTATCTTTTATGCATCTTATCTTGCTTTGATTGACGGTAGCATTATAAGATGATCTCTCACTAAATTATCAAGGAGTGTTCTCCCTGAGTATGCACCGTTGCGAAAGTTCTTCGTGCTGAGACACCACGTGATGATCGGGTGTGATAGGCTCTACGTTCAAATACAACGGGTGCAAAACAGTTGCACACGCGGAATACTCAGGTTATACTTGACGAGCCAAGCATATACAGATATGGCCTCGGAACACAGAGACCGAAAGGTCGAGCGTGAATCATATAGTAGATATGATCAACATAGTGATGTTCACCAATGAAACTACTCCATCTCACGTGATGATCGGACATGGTTTAGTTGATTTGGATCACGTAATCACTTAGAGGATTAGAGGGATGTCTATCTAAGTGGGAGTTCTTTAAGTAATATGATTAATTGAACCTAAATTTATCATGAACTTAGTACCTGATAGTATCTTGCTTGTTTATGTATGATTGTAGATAAATGGCCCGTGCTGTTGTTCCGTTGAATTTTAATGCGTTCCTTGAGAAAGCAAAGTTGAAAGATGATGGTAGCAATTACACGGACTGGGTCCGTAACTTGAGGATTATCCTCATTGCTGCACAGAAGAATTACGTCCTGGAAGCACCGCTGGGTGCCAGGCCTGCTGCTGGAGCAACACCAGATGTTGTGAATGTCTGGCAGAGCAAAGCTGATGACTACTCGATAGTTCAGTGTGCCATGCTTTACGGCTTAGAACCGGGACTTCAACGATGTTTTGAACGTCATGGAGCATATGAGATGTTCCAGGAGTTGAAGTTAATATTTCAAGCAAATGCCCGGATTGAGAGATATGAAGTCTCCAATAAGTTCTATAGCTGCAAGATGGAGGAGAACAGTTCTGTCAGTGAGCATATACTCAAAATGTCTGGGTATAATAATCACTTGATTCAGATGGGAGTTAATCTTCCAGATGATTGCGTCATTGACAGAATTCTCCAATCACTGCCACCAAGCTACAAGAGCTTCTGATGAACTATAATATGCAAGGGATGAATAAGACTATTCCCGAGCTCTTCGCAATGCTGAAAGCTGCGGAGGTAGAAATCAAAAAGGAGCATCAAGTGTTGATGGTCAACAAGACCACTAGTTTCAAGAAAAAGGGCAAAGGGAAGAAGAAGGGGAACTTCAAGAAGAACAGCAAGCAAGTTGCTGCTCAAGAGAAGAAACCCAAGTCTGGACCTAAGCCTGAAACTGAGTGCTTCTATTGCAAGCAGACTGGTCACTGGAAGCGGAACTGCCCCAAGTATTTGGCGGATAAGAAGGATGGCAAGGTGAACAAAGGTATATGTGATATACATGTTATTGATGTGTACCTTACTAATGCTCGCAGTAGCACCTGGGTATTTGATACTGGTTCTGTTGCTAATATTTGCAACTCGAAACAGGGACTACGAATTAAGCGAAGATTGGCTAAGGACGAGGTGACGATGCGCGTGGGAAACGGTTCCAAAGTCGATGTGATCGCGGTCGGCACGCTACCTCTACATCTACCTTCGGGATTAATATTAGACCTAAATAATTGTTATTTGGTGCCAGCGTTAAGCATGAACATTATATCTGGATCTTGTTTGATGCGAGACGGTTATTCATTTAAACCAGAGAATAATGGTTGTTCTATTTATATGAGTAATATCTTTTATGGTCATGCACCCTTGAAGAGTGGTCTATTCTTATTGAATCTCGATAGTAGTAACACACATATTCATAATGTTGAAGCCAAAAGATGCAGAGTTGATAATGATAGTGCAACTTATTTGTGGCACTGCCGTTTAGGTCATATCGGTGTAAAGCGCATGAAGAAACTCCATACTGATGGACTTTTGGAACCACTTGATTATGAATCACTTGGTACTTGCGAACCGTGCCTCATGGGAAAGATGACTAAAACGCTGTTCTCCGGTACTATGGAGAGAGAAATAGATTTGTTGGAAATCATGCATACAGATGTATATGGTCCGATGAATATTGAGGCTCATGGCGGATATCGTTATTTTCTCACCTTCATAGATGACTTAAGCAGATATGGGTATATCTACTTAATGAAACATAAGTGTGAAACGTTTGAAAAGTTCAAAGAATTTTAGAGTGAAGTTGAAAATCATCGTAACAAGAAAACAAAGTTTCTACGATCTGATTGTGGAGGAGAATATTTGAGTTACGAGTTTGGTGAACAATTGAAACAATGCGGAATAGTTTCGCAGCTCACGCCACCCGAAACACCACAGCGTAATGGTGTGTCCGAACGTCGTAATCGTACTTTACTAGATATGGTGCAATCTATGATGTCTCTTACTGATTTACCGCTATCGTTTTGGGGTTATGCTTTGGAGACGGCCGCATTCACGTTAAAATAGGGCACCATCAAAATCCGTTGAGACGACGCCTTATGAACTATGGTTTGGCCAGAAACCAAAGTTGTCGTTTCTGAAAGTTTGGGGCTGCGATGCATATGTGAAAAAGCTTCAACCTGATAAGCTCGAACCCAAATCGGAGAAATGTGTCTTCATAGGCTATCCAAAGGAGACTATTGGATATACCTTCTATCACAGATCCGAAGGCAAGACTTTTGTTTCTAAGTTCGGAAACTTTCTAGAGAAGGAGTTTCTCTCGAAAGAAGTGAGTGGGAGGAAAGTAGAACTTGACGAGGTAACTGTACCTATTCCCTTATTGGAAAGTAGTGCATCACAGAAAACTGTTTCTGTGACACGTACACCAATTAGTGAGGAAGCTAATGATAATGATCATGAAACTTCGGAACAAGATACTACTGAACCTCGTAGATCAACCAGAGTGAGATCCGCGCCAGAGTGGTATGGTAATCCAGTTCTGGAAGTCATGCTACTAGATCATGATGAACCTAAGAACTATGAAGAAGCGATGGTGAGCCCAGATTCCGCAAAATGGCTTGAAGCCATGAAATCTGAGATGGGATCCATGTATGAGAACAAAGTGTGGACTTTGGTTGACTTGCCCAATGATCGGCAAGCAATTGAGAATAAATGGATCTTCAAGAAGAAGACTGACGCCGACGGTAATATTACTGTCTACAAAGCTCGACTTGTCGCAAAAGGGTTTCAGCAAGTTCAAGGTGTTGACTACGATGAGACCTTCTCACCCGTAGCGATGCTTAAGTCTGTCCGAATCATGTTAGCAATTGCCGCATTTTATGATTATGAAATTTGGCAGATGGATGTCAAAACTGCATTCCTGAATGGATTTCTGGAAGAAGAGTTGTATATGATGCAACTGGAAGGTTTTGTCGATCCAAAGGGAGCTAACAAAGTGTGCAAGCTCCAGCGATCCATTTATGGACTGGTGCAAGCCTCTCGGAGTTGGAATAAACGCTTTGATAGTGTGATCAAAGCATTTGGTTTTATACAGACTTTTGGAGAAGCCTGTATTTACAAGAAAGTGAGTGGGAGCTCTGTAGCATTTCTGATATTATATGTGGATGACATATTACTGATCGGAAATGATATAGAATTTCTGGATAGCATAAAGGGATACTTGAATAAGAGTTTTTCAATGAAAGACCTCGGTGAAGCTGCTTACATATTTTGCATAAAGATCTATAGAGATAGATCAAGACGTTTAATTGGACTTTCACAAAGCACATACCTTGACAAGATTTTGAAGAAGTTCAAAATGGATCAAGCAAAGAAAGGGTTCTTGCATGTGTTACAAGGTGTGAAGTTGAGTCAGACTCAATGCCCGACCACTGCAGAAGATAGAGAGAAAATGAAAGATGTTCCCTATGCTTCAGCCATAGGCTCTATCATGTATGCAATGCTGTGTACCAGACCTGATGTGTGCCTTGCTATAAGTCTAGAAGGGAGGTACCAAAGTAATCCAGGAGTGGATCACTGGACAGCGGTCAAGAACATCCTGAAGTACCTGAAAAGGACTAAGGATATGTTTCTCGTATATGGAGGTGACAAAGAGCTCATCGTAAACGGTTACATTGATGCAAGCTTTGACACTGATCCGGACGATTCCAAATCGCAAACCGGATATGTGTTTACATTAAACGGTGGAGCTGTCAGTTGGTGCAGTTCTAAACAAAGCGTCGTGGCGGGACCTACGTGTGAAGCGGAATACATAGCTGCTTCGGAAGCAGCAAATGAAGGAGTCTGGATGAAGGAGTTCATATCCGATCTAGGTGTCATACCTAGTGCATCGGGTCCAATGAAAATCTTTTGTGACAATACTGGTGCAATTGCCTTGGCGAAGGAATCCAGATTTCACAAGAGAACCAAGCACATCAAGAGACGCTTCAATTCCATCCGGGATCTAGTCCAGGTGGGAGACATAGAGATTTGCAAGATACATACGGATCTGAATGTTGCAGACCCGTTGACTAAGCCTCTTCCACGAGCAAAACATGATCAGCACCAAGGCTCCATGGGTGTTAGAATCATTACTGTGTAATCTAAATTATTGACTCTAGTGCAAGTGGGAGACTGAAGGAAATATGCCCTAGAGGCAATAATAAAGTTATTATTTATTTCCTTATATCATGATAAAAGTTTATTATTCATGCTAGAATTGTATTAACCGGAAACATAATACATGTGTGAATACATAGACAAACAGAGTGTCACTATATGCCTCTACTTGACTAGCTCGTTAATCGAAGATGGTTATGTTTCCTAACCATGGACAAAGAGTTGTTATTTGATTAACGGGATCACATCATTAGTTGAATGATCTGATTGACATGACCCATTCCATTAGCTTAGCACCCGATCGTTTAGTATGTTGCTATTGCTTTCTTCATGACTTATACATGTTCCTATGACTATGAGATTATGCAACTCCCGTTTGCCAGAGGAACACTTTGTGTGCTACCAAACGTCACAACGTAACTGGGTGATTATAAAGGAGCTCTACAGGTGTCTCCAAAGGTACATGTTGGGTTGGTGTATTTCGAGATTAGGATTTGTCACTCCGATTGTCGGAGAGGTATCTCTGGGCCCTCTCGGTAATGCACATCACTTAAGCCTTGCAAGCATTGCGACTAATGAGTTAGTTGCGGGATGATGTATTACAGAACGAGTAAAGAGACTTGCTGGTAACGAGATTGAAGTAGGTATAGGATACCGACGATCGAATCTCGGGCAAGTAACATACCGATAACAAAGGGAACAACGTATGTTGTTATGCGGTCTGACCGATAAAAGATCTTCGTAGAATATGTAGGAGCCAATATGAGCATCCAGGTTCCGCTATTGGTTATTGACCGGAGACGTGTCTCGGTCATGTCTACATTGTTCTCGAACCCGTAGGGTCCGCACGCTTAAGGTTACGATGATAGTTATATTATGAGTTTATGCATTTTGATGTACCGAAGGTTGTTTGGAGTCCCGGATGTGATCACGGACATGACGAGGAGTCTCGAAATGGTCGAGACATAAAGATTGATATGTTGGAAGCCTATGTTTGGATATCGGAAGTGTTCCGGGTGAAATCGGGATTTTACCGGAGTACCGGGAGGTTACCGGAACCCCCCGGGAGCTATATGGGCCTTAATGGGCCTTAGTGGAAGAAGAGGAGAGGCAGCCAGGGCTGGGCCGCGTGCCCCTCCCCCCTAGTCCGAATAGGACAAGGAGAGAGGGGGCCGGCGCCCCCCTCCTTCTCTCTCTCTTTTCCCACCTCGCGAATCCTATTCCAGTTAGGAAAGGGGGGAGTCCTACTCCCAGAAGGAGTAGGACTCCTCCTGGCGCGCCTCTCCTGGCCGGCCGGCCCCCTCCCTTGAACCTTTATATACGGAGGCAGGGGCACCCCCTAGAGACACAAGTTGATCCACGTGATCATATTCTTCGCCGTGTGCGGTGCCCCCTTCCACCATAGTCCTCGATAATATTGTAGCGGTGCTTAGGCAGATGTCCTAGATGGGCGCCAACTGTCGTGGTTTTGTCATGGCAGATGTCCTAGAGAAAGGACTTTGTCGTGGAGCCATCGCGACGGGTTAGCTTGAAGGGGTTAAAGCGGACACAAGGACGCAAGACAGTTTATACTAGTTCGGCCCCTTCGATGAAGGTAGAAGCCTACGTCTAGTTGTGATGGAATTGATGGGTGTTTCGATGACTAGGGAGCAAATAAGCTTCGCCTATGTCTCGAGTTGTCGTCTGTTGTCCTTGAACCGCCGCCGGGTCGTCCCCTTATATACATGGGTGAAGCCGTCGGTTTACAGAGTCCCAACACCGGCTCATAGATGTGTCTGGTTTGGTCTCCACTTGTTCCTAACTTACAATACAAGTTACATATTGACGCCGGTTTACGGCTACAGGCTCTCAACCGATTATGGGTCTTGAGCCCTCATCTATCTTCATGGGCTTTAACATTCTTAACTATTGATGAAGTTAATACGCCCCAGATAGGCCGGTTTACGCCCAGTAGTAATATCCCCAACAGGCTGGATCTGGATCTGGAATTGCTTCGGTTGACTTTTTCGTCCCTAACCCTAATTATTTTGCCATGTTCGTCGTGTCGTATCTCCGCATCCGTAGCTCCGTTTTGGGCATATAGCATATCAAAATGTTCGCCTCAGAGAGCACATCATTTCATCTCAGTTCATCATTTTCATTTGAGTTCATCTTGATGTCCGAAATGCTGTTGGAAGAGTGCTATTTGAGATAATTGTCAGATCTGCTGCTCCAATTAGATATTTGTCATTCTTGCCATGATTATTGTGTTCATGATATGCCCCTGAGCTCTACATGAGTTTTGTTATATGCTTTGCCATATTTCCAGAGGTGCAACCCATGTATTTTTGTGATGTGTGTGGTGACTAGCACAAGCTTGCAAAGTGGAGCAATCGTTAATGCTGATTTCAGGGACTTAGCAATTCCATTAAGTCCTAGATCTGTTTAGTTCAATATGCCATATGTTCATGTTGTTTCCTAGTGATCTGTGCCTCTTTTGAGGATGATCAGTAAGGATGATTTGTTAATCTTGTAGTGCCGTATCCATCCATGTCTTTGTTTGCAATTATGGAGCACCCTAGCATGAGTCAATCGATCTCTACTTTTGCTATTTCGTGAATCTGGGCAGATTGTCTACTTGTTAGCGATTTTGCCGAGGATGTTGTAGTTGATCCGTGCATGCTATGTTATTGTTCTTGCCATGTCTAGCTTGTATAATGTGTTTTCTTGATGGGTGTATGCTTAGATTGTCATGACATGCTCTATAGTGAGTGCATCAAGCTCGTAAACATGCCTACTTGATATCTGATTTGCATGCTCCAGTTTTTCACTAAGTCTGTGATCTGATAATGTTTTTGCCATCTTCACATGCTTGCAAATGTATTTTCTGATCCCTTTTGGCTCAAGGTCCCTAAGGGACTTTTGTTAAGCTCTTTGCGTAGCTCCATGCCATGCTTTACTTCACCATGTTCAGGCCCTGTAGCATATAGTTTTCATGCTCCAAAGTGTGCTACCTGATCTGAAATTCCAGACAAGTGTTAATTTCACCAAGTCTGAGATCTGTTTACCAAATGCATTTTTGCCATTCTTGTTTGAACGTGTTAATGGATGAATTGACCGTAGCTCAGTGTTCATCTTTTGTTAAGCATCATGAATGGATCCCTTCAATGTATTTTGTTGTCATGTTTGGGTGCGGTAGCATGTTTAACTTGTTGCATTTAGATGGCTACTTGCTGTATATCGCAGACCGGTGCCATATTTGAATTGCTTGCCATTTCCAAACAGAGACTCTGATTCCGGCGTTCTTTATATCGTTTTCAAGCGAAATCATCTCACCTTTCCAGTGGCACACTTGGATTTCCAGGTTGAGGCCAGGTTCATTTCATTCCTTGTCAAATCTTGCATATGTATCACATATCGCATCCCGCATAGCATACCATGTTTGCATAATGTTGTTTGAGCCTTGCACGTGGTTGATTGTGTCCTTGTTGCTTGTTTGTCTTGTTTGGGTAGAGCCAGGAGACGAGTTTGCTAATGAGGAGCCCGTTGAGTTTGCTTTCGAGGATCCAGTCAACTCTGACAACTTTGCAGGCAAGATGATCATACCCTCGAAATCACTTCTATCTTTGCTTTGCTGGATGCTCGCTCTTTTGCTATGCCTATGCTACGATGCCTACCACTTACCTATCATGCCTCCCAAATTGTCATGTCAAACCTCTAACCCGCCATGTCCTAGCAAACCGTTGATTGGCTATGTTACCGCTTTGCTCAGCCCCTCTTATAGCGTTGCTAGTTGCAGGTGAAGATTGGAGACCGTTCCTTGTTGGAACATTATTTACTTGTTGGGATATCATTATATTATCTTGTTATCTTAATGCATCTATATACTTGGTAAAGGGTGGAAGGCTCGGCCTTTTGCCTAGTGTGTTGTTCCACTCTTACCGCCCTAGTTTCTGTCATATCGGTGTTATGTTCCCAGATTTTGCGTTCCTTACGCGGTTGGGTGATAATGGGAACCCCTTGATAGTTCGCCTTGAATAAAGCTTTTCCAGCAATGCCCAACCTTGTTTTTACCATTTGCCACCTAGCCTCTTTTTCCCTTGGGTTTCTGGAGCCCGAGGGTCATCTTATTTAAAACCCCCCGGGCCAGTGCTCCTCTGAGTGTTGGTCCACCTGTCAGCTGCCGGTGGCCACTAGGGGCAACTCTGGGCTGGCCTACCCGTACCTAGGACAATCTGAGTGTGCCCTGAGAACGAGATATGTGTAGCTCCTATCGGGATTTGTCGGCACATTCGGGCGGTGTTGCTGAATTTGTTTTAACTTATCGAAGTGTCTTGTAGAACCGGGATACCGAGTCTGATCGGAATGTCTCGGGAGAAGGTCTATTCCTTCGTTGACCGTGAGAGCTTGTCATGGGCTAAGTTGGGACTCCTCTGCAGGGATTTGAATTTTCGAAAGCCGTGCCCGCGGTTATGGGCAGATGGGAATCATTAATGTCTGGTTGTAGATAACTTGAACCTAAACTTAATTAAAATGAATCAACTGTGTGAGTTACCGTGATGGTCTCTTCTCGGCGGAGTCCGGGAAGTGAACACAGTGTTTGAGTAACGCTTACCGCAGGTTGTTCTCTAGTTATTCGTTCGCGCTTTGCTTTCTCTTCTCGCTCTCTTTTGCGAACAGGTTAGCCACCATATATGCTAGTCGCTTGCTGCAGCTCCACATATTTTACCTTGCCTTACCTATAAGCTTAAATAGTCTTGATCGCGAGGGTGCGAGATTGCTGAGTCCCTGTGGCTCACAGATTACTTCCAAACCAGATGCTGGGCCTGATGACTCCGTTCTAGATGACGCGCTTGAGCTCAAGTGGGAGTTCGACGAGGACTCACGCCGTTACTATGTGTCTTTCCCTGATGATCAGTAGTGGTGCCCAGTTGGGGCGATCGGGACCGTGTCGCATGTTGGGTTGATCTTTTATTTTGGCGCCGTAGTCGGGCCATGAGTGATTGGATGATGTAATGCTATTTATGTACTTTGTTTGACGTGGCGAGTGTAAGCCAACTATGTATCTCCCCTTTTGTTATCTATATTACATGGGATGTTGTGAAGATTGCCTAACTTGCGACATTGCTTTCAATGCGGTTATGCCTCTAAGTCGTGCCTCGACATGTAGGAGATATAGCCGCATTGAGGGTGTTACAAGTTGGTATTCAGAACCTTCCCTGACCTTAGGAGCCCCCACTGCTTGATCGTTTTTAGCAGCCGAGTTTGAGTCTAGAAAAAAAATGTTTTGAGTCATTTAGGAATTATATATCGGAGAGTTTAGTAATTCTTTTTACTCCCCAGTCTCCTCACGCTCTGGTAAGGCATCCTGACGTAGAGTTTTGACTCTTCTCTTCTCAAATTTCACAAAAAAAAAATTTAGGATCACGCGGGTATCTTGGAATCGTTCCGATGGTTTTGTGATGAGAACATTGTTCTTGGTGCCTCCTGTCATTTAGGGGTTGTGGCAGTGTCCCCGGGAGTTGAGCTCCGAGGTGTTGTCATCACAATTTTATCATTGCAGTTCTAGAATACCTGAGTTTAGTACGCCGACATCGAAAATCTCTTTTATGCAGTTCGTTGGTGAGATAACCTCGACGCCACCCAGTACTGGGGCGGGAGTTCGGGAGTATTGCCATAACTTGTATAACGGATGCTTTTTGAAGGTTGAGGTAGATGGTTTCCGAAGTTTTTCTTGGTTATGTGTTGAAGGATGGATACAGCTGGATGTAGGATTTGCTAGATTTGGGTGAGATATTATGCTTCCCCTGTATCCCCAACACCTGATTGCATAACCGGAAAGGTTCGGGAGTTTCATAGGTGGGAATTCTTGTAGCTCTAGTTCTTCTTCCACGGATATTTGGTTTGAGATTGGGATTTCTTACCGAGTATTCGTTCTTGATCCGTACATTGTTGATTTATTCCTCTACCTAAATTCTAAGTGGCTTCTCAATTTATGGATATGTGACCATTTGAAGTGGAATGCATTCGTTCATTTTGTTCGGATGTGAAGACTATATGTTGCAATTTCATTCCGTTGGATTCAGCTTCAATATTTATCTATCAATGTGCTAATGGGTGTCAACCTCTTCAGGATGGCTCCTCCAACGCGCATGACTCCGAGTCCTGATCCGCCACCACCTCCACCTCCTCCGGAGGCATGGCAAGCCGTGATGGCCGCAACCAATGCAAACACGCAGTTAATCATGCAAATTCTTCAAGAGCGCAACCAAGCGAACCAAGGCAACAATCAGAATCACTTTGCTACACTCAACCAGTTCTTTGCAAATCAGCCAAAGACTTTCAGCAATTGTGTTGAGGCAACTGATGCTGACGATTGGCTCGTGGATCTGTGCAAGCATTTCGAGTGCAGTAACATCAGGCCTGAGGACTTTGTTAAGTTCGCTTCCTTCCAACTCAAAGACCAAGCTGCAGAATGGTTCCAGCAGTACAAAGATTCCAGAGGAGGCCGTGTGATTACCTGGGATGAATTCCGCCAAGATTTCAAAGCTCATCATATTCCTCAGAGTGTGGGTGAAAGCAAGCGTGAGGAATTCTGCAACCTGAGGCAAGGCTCTTTGTCTGTCTATGACTATAACAAGTTGTTTCAGAAGCTCGCCCGCTTTGCTAAGCAGGACGTCCCTGACGAGAAGAGCATGATATACCAGTTCAGGGGTGGTCTCAGAGAAGAAATCCAGCTAGCTCTTGTTCTCTTTGAGCCCTTGAGGTACGATGATTTCTATAACATGGCATTGAAGCAAGAGGCTGCTCAACTGAGGTGTGATGCTTCCAAGAAGCGAGTCAGAGATGCTACTCCTTATTCCTTTACTCAAGTGGCCAAGCAGCAGAAGTATTGGCTTCCTCCTCCTCCATTTCGTCAGCCGTAGCAGCAGAAGAGCAAAGGTGGCAGTGGATCTTCCCACCCACCCAACCCTGGCTTTCAGAACAAGACTTCGTCTCAAGCTCCAAGATCGAGTGCTCCGTATCACCGTCCGCTTTCAGAGGTCACGTGCAACAAGTGCCAACAGAAGGGTCACTATGCCAACAAATGCTTCAATCAGAGGCGTCTCCCTCCTCCTCCTCCTGTGAGATCGGCAAGTACAGCTATGGTCAAGCATAACCCCAAGCACGCCAAGGTCAACTTGATGAATGCAGCTCAGGCAGAGGACTCGTCAGATGTCATCATGGGTAACCTTCCTGTTAACGATATTCCAGCTAAAGTTCTTTTTGACACTGGTGCATCGCATTGTTTCATCTCGAGACCGTTTACATCTAGGCATGAATTGACTTTGCAAGTTTTGCCTAGTCCGTTAGCAGTTGTCTCTCCCGCTAAGCGCATGCATGCTAAATCCATCATTTCGGATGTTACTATCACCTTGGGTGACTACAAGTTTTTGGCTTCTCCAACGGTTCTTGGTGACTCAGACATTGATCTTATTCTCGGAATGGATTGGCTTTCTAAGCACAAGGCTCAGCTTGATTGTGCAGCCAGGCTGATTCAATTGACTCATTCGTCTGAGGATGTAATTGTCTTTGCCGCTTGTTGTTGGGGATATTACTACTGGGCGTAAACCGACCTATCTGGGCCGGGTTAATTTCGTCAGTAGTTAAGTATGTTAAAGCCCAAGAAGGAAGATGAGGGCTCAAGGCCCATGGTCGGTTCAAGGCCTGTAGCCATAAACCGGCATTAGTAGTTAACTTGTATTGTAAGCTAGGAATAAGTAGAGACCAAACCGGACACATCTATGAGCCAGTATTGGGACTCTGTAAACCGACGGGAGTCACCCGTGTATATAAGGGGACGACCCGGCAGCGGTTCAAGGACAACAGACAACAACTCGAGACATAGGCAAAGCTTGTTTGCTCCCTAGTCATCGAAACCCCATCAATTCCATCACAACTAGACATAGGCTTTTACCTTCATCGAAGGGGCCGAACTAGTATAAACTCTCTTGCGTCCCTGTGTCCGCTTTAACCCCTTCAAGCTAACCCTTCACGATGGATCCACGACTAAGTCCTTTCTCTAGGACATCTGCCGTGACAAAGCCACAACAGTTGCCGCCTACCGTGGGGCTATCGCACGATGGTTTCCGGTTCTTGGAGGGCCGCCTTGAAGGACTCGAGGGCTACGCTGTAGGCCGGATGACTAAGAGTCGTCGCAGCAAGTTCTACATCGACGACGCAGGCTGGGGCCCCGAGGCCGCCTCAATTGAGTACGGGTACCGGGTCCCCTTTGGTGGCATTCATGTTTTCATTGGCAAGATCGGTGAACCGGGCCCTGAGCCGGACATCTGCACCGACCTCGTCGAGACGGCTCAGCATGCGCGATCCGCCCGGTTTAAAGCGACCATGAAGCGTGCCTTCGTGGGAGTCATCCACGGAGGAAGTTAGGAGGATGGATCGGAATCTCGCGGCGATACCGTTGTTTGTTCCGATGACGAGTCATCAACCGAAGAAACCGAATCTCTTTATCAGATACAAGACGGCCGGATTGGGGGCTGTTCCGATGGCGACAGTATTCTGGACCCCTCTGATCTGCCCAACCGGGTTGGAATATTCATGACAGGAACACAAGCGACACTTCATTCTTCGACCGCTGCGGCAACAACCTCCGGTTCAGCAGCGACGACGGCTGCCGGGGCAGGAGACCCGGTGCGCCCACCGGCTCAAGTTCTATCAGAGCTATTTGATGCATTGGCTATACTTATGGCGGAGGCTAATCCGACGGATCAGGGCGTTCACAACGCCGAGATTGCAAAAGTGAAGGAACAGATCACCCAGGCTAAGGCAGAACTGGCAGCTGAGGACACCAGGATGGCCACGGAGCGGGCCGCTTTAGACGCACAAGCCTACAGGCTCATGTTGGACCAGAGTGCGTCACAGGAAGTCATGAGGAGGAAGTACTGATCCCGTTTGCCTCCGGTTTTTGAGGCCAGAGACCTTTTCAACACTCCAGGAGTAGGAACCGGCAATCCGCTGGAGGGAAACCAGGTGGAAGCTCCCGGGACCGGTGCACCGGTTCAGCCTCGTCAGATGGACCCGCCTCGTCAAAACACCTTTATACCTCAGGCTATTTTAACACCTCCGGGTCACTACTCCAACCCGATGGACAATCTCGTTGCCGCTGCTGCACGGCTGGAGGCCATTCCAATTGAAGGTGATTCGCCGCAGGCAGTAGAGACGCGACGGGTCAAGGAGCTTCCGAGGACAGCTTTGGTCCAACAGGAAGCATACTCGTACAGTCGCGACCGGATCCACTCGACCCCCCGTCCAAGCCGGAGCTATAGCAAACATATGGATGAATCGGCAGTGTCGAGTAACGAACGACGTGGAGCACCCCGTGGCAACAACCCGACGGGTGGTGCTGATAACGCTCAGGGAGTGGTGAACCGGGTCCGAGCGCGCAGGGAGGCCGAGTTAGCTACACAACATCAGGCTCGGCAGCTCACGCCGGTTTTTCCAACCATCTCGATCGAACCTGGTGTTACTTCTAGTTCTTTGGGGGTGCCTTGCCTTATCCCCGCTTTACGCAATGTGCGCCTGCCCAAGGATTTCAAGGGCCCGCGAAGGTACCAAATTACACAGCGGATCAGCCTCCGGAGACATGGGTGGAGAGCTATGAGATGGCCATGGAGATGCTTGATGTGGATGACGCGGCGTGTGCAAAATACTTCACCATGATGCTTGAAGGAACGGCCCGTACTTGGTTAAAAAGCTTGCCGGCTAATTCTATCAGTTCATGGGCCCAATTACGAGCCCAGTTTATCAGCAATTTCAAGGATACATGTAAACAGCCTATGTCGATAGTGGACTTAGCGGCATGCGTCCCGGAGGAAGGATAATCAACGACTCATAGGGTGCGCTGGGTTTCACAAGTGTTGCACTCATCAGACCGCATCAATGCTGACACCACAGTATTAACCCTAGAAGGCAACTGCCGGTTTGGGCCCCTGAAGCTGAAGTTCGGACGGATGAAGCGTCATTGCACTGACATGTGGACCCTCATGGCCGCTTTGGTGAAATATGCTGATTCTGATTGTACCAAGGATCCCGAATCTGATGATGACAAGACAGGGAAGGGAAAGAGGAACAGCAACTCCAAAGGTTAGCAGCATCACTGGGCAGGCAATGGTGGTGGAGGCAAGCGTAAAGCGGATGGTAACATGGACTTTGTGGCTAATAGCAACGCACAGGACAATGGCCAGCGACGCAAGGGTAAACCGAGAAATTGTAATGGGGCACCCAACTCTAACCCAGACCGCCTAAACTATCTGTTAAGCCAGCCCTGTCCAAGACATGGGACAAAGGAGGTGCCAGCAAACCACCTTTGGAAGGATTGCTTTATTATGCAGGAGTTCAAGAATTCTAATAATTTCCAGTATGATCATGAATCTGGCGGTGGCTCAGGGTCCGGGCCGGGTTACGGTGGAGGAAGTTCCGGTTCAGCATTTAATGGTAATCCGGGCGGACATAATGGTCAAAATAGTCAGAACAACCAGGGTGGTTACAACCAACAGCAGCAACAGTCAGGTTACCAGAGCGACCCAAAGCAGTTGAGTAGCGGGCAGTATCATGTCTTCACTACTAGCTTGGACAAGCGAGACCGGAAGGTTCAGATGCGGGCGGTCAACTCTATTGAACCGGCCATACCCCGTTATCTACGTTGGTCTGAACAGCCAATCATATGGAGCAGAGAGGATCACCCTCCCTAGGTTGATAATCCGGGTCAGTTGGCTCTTGTGGTGGCGCCTCAGGTGGGAGGTTACAAGTTCACCAAGGTGCTCATGGATGGAGGTAGCAGCATTAATATCTTGTACTATGAGACCTTCCGTCGTATGGGACTAACAGATAAGAATCTCAAACCGTCTAATACAGTATTCCAAGGTTTAGTGCCTGGCAGATCAGCATATCCCATTGGTAAGATAGCTCTCGAAGTGGCCTTTGGGGATGATTATGATTCCAGGTCGGAGACATTGACGTTTGAAGTGGTGAAAATCCAAAGTCCATATCATGCCCTGTTTGGGCGACCGGCATACGCCAAGTTTATGGCTCGGCCCTGTTATGTGTATTTGAGCTCAAGATGCCGAGTCACAAGGGGACAATAACGATTCACGGAAGCCCCAAAATCGCTTTGGAGTGCGAGGAAGGTGATGCGGCCTATGCAAAGTCGGTTTGTGCCACCGAGGAGCTGAAGTATTACAAGGACAATGTTGATCCGGCGGACATGACTCCATTAAAGAAGCCAACTACGGAGCATGATCCGGCCCTAAAGTTCAAATCGGCAGCAGAAACTAAGCTTGTTGACTTTGTACCTGGTGATTCGTCCAAGCAGTTCAGCATCAGTGCTAATTTGGATCCGAAATAGGAAAGCGCGCTCATCGAGTTCATCCGTGAGAATCGGGACATTTTTGCATGGAAGCCCTCTGACATGCTAGGTGTACCGAGGCAACTCGCTGAGCACACCCTTAATGTGGATCCTAAATACAAACAGTTGAAACAGTTCCTCCGCTGGTTTAACGAAGAAAGACGCAAGGCAATTGGAGAAGAGGTAGCCAGGCTCTTAGCAGCTGGTTTTATTGTTGAAGTTTTTCACCCTGAGTGGCTTGCCAATCCGGTGCTGGTCCTTAAGAAAAACGGCACCTGGCGCATGTGTGTGGATTACACAGATCTTTATAAAGCTTGTCCAGCAGATCCTTTTGCCCTCCCCCGTATTGATCAAATTATTGATGCTACGGCGGGTTGTGAGCGTTTATGTTTTTTGTACGCATATTCTGGCTATCATCAGATCAAAATGGCAGTTAAGGACCAGGAGAAAACGGCATTCATAACTCCCTTTGGAGCCTTCTGCTATGTGTCTATGCCCTTTGGGCTCAAGAGTGCCCAGGCAACTTATCAATGTTGTGTGCAAAATTGTCTACACAAACAGATTGGCCGTAATGTGCACGCCTATGTGGATGATATCATGGTTAAATCCAGGGAGAAGGAGATTCTAATTAGTGATTTAAAGGAAACTTTTGATAACCTGAGGACATACAAGATGATGCTTAATCCGGACAAATGCGTCTTTGGTGTACCAGCGGGCAAGTTATTAGGCTTCCTGGTGTCCAATAGGGGAATTGAGGCTAATCCGGAGAAGATCATAGCCATTACCTCCCTGGCTAAACTGAAGTGTAGCAATGATGTTCAACGCCTGGCAGGCCGGATTGCCGCGTTAAGCCGGTTTATCAATTGTCTTGGTGAGAAGGCAATCCGTTTGTATCAGATGTTAAAGAAGACGGATCAGTTTGTATGGAGTTCTGCTGCTGATGAAGCATTTGAGGACTTAAAGCGGCAATTGGCCAATCCGCCTGTGCTCGCCGCTCCCATTGACAAGGAGCCGTTACTGCTATATGTTGCTGCTAATGCTCGGGCGGTCAGCGTGGCTATTGTGGTGGAGCGAAAGGAGGCAGGTAAGGAGGATCCGGTTCAACATCCGGTCTATTATATCAGCGAGGTGCTCATTGAGTCCAAGCAAAGGTATCCGCATTGGCAGAAGCTGGTGTATGGAGTTTTTATGGCAAGCAGGAAGCTTAAACAATACTTCCACGGGCATCCAATTACGGTGGTCAGTTCTGCTCCTTTGGGGGATATCATCCAGAACCGGGAAGCAACTGGCCAGATTGCCAAGTGGGCTATAGAGCTTGGGCCGCACGATTTGAAGTATGTGCCTCGGACAGCGATTAAGTCTCAAGCACTGGTTGATTTTATCAATGATTGGACGGAAATGCAAGCACCCGAAGAAAAGCCGGATCACACATATTGGACCATCCATTTTGACGGATCCAGGCAATTGGAAGGTTTGGGGGCTGGAGTCGTATTAACTTCCCCACGAGGTGATAAGTTTTGTTATGTTCTCCGCTGAATGTTCCCTTGTACTAACAATGCAGCTGAGTATGAAGCCTTGCTCCATGGTCTCCGGATTGCTAAGGAGATGAATCTAGGTCGAGTTAAGTGCTTCGGTGACTCGGACCTCGTGGGTCAGCAAGTGTCTGGCACTTGGGATTCTAAGGATCCACTCATGGCGGCATATCGTCATGAGGTGGATATTGTTGCAGGTCACTTCAAAGGCTATCAGGTGGACCACGTGGACCGGAGGAAAAATGAAGCGGCGGACGCTTTAAGCCGGCTGGGCTCTCAGCGCAAGCCGGTTCCGCCCAATGTTTTTCTGGATGTGCTGCATAACCTGTCGGTCAAGATCCCTGGTGAAGCGGATTTGGCTATTCCTAATCCGGAGGCTCAATTGGTGGCAGCTCTTCATGTTATTCCAGATTGGACACTTCCCTACCTGGCGTACAAGAACCGGGGCGAGTTACCAGAGGATGAGACTCTGGCTAGACAGATAATCCGGCGATCCAAGTCCATGACTATTATCAACGGCGAGTTGCATCATTGCAGTGTGTTAGGAGCATTTCAACACTGTGTGTCTCCTGAAGAAGGCCGTGAAATTTTGCGTGAGATCCAGCAGGAGATTGTGGTCACCCCGCCGGTTCAAAATCTCTGGTGGCTAAAGCGTTTCGCCATGGCTTCTATTGGTTAACTGCTCATGCTGATGTAGAGGATCTGGTCAGACGATGTGATGGTTGCCAAAAGTTCTCAAGACGTGCTCATGTACCAGCTCAAGAATTGAGAATGATTCCAATTTCTTGGCCGTTTGCGACTTGGGGGCTGGATATGGTTGGGCCTTTTAAAAGGTCCAAAGATAAGAAGACCCACCTCCTGGTGGCGGTTGACAACTTTACAAAGTGGGTGGAGGCAGAACCTGTTAGCAAGTGTGATGCGGCAACGGCGGTTCAGTTCATCAAAAAAGTGATTTTCCGGTTTGGCTTTCCGCACAGTATCATCACAGATAATGGTACCAATTTGTCCAAAGGTGCCATGAAAGAGTTCTGCGAACGGGAGCACATCCGGCTCGATGTTTCATCAGTGGCACACCCACAGTCCAATGGTCAAGCAGAAAGAGCTAATCAAGAGATCTTGAGAGGCATCAAGCCCCGGCTCATGGTTCCTTTGCAGAGAACGTCGGGTTGTTGGGTAGAAGGATTACCATCTTCGATATGGAGCATCAATACAACACCCAACAGGTCAACAGGATACACACCGTTCTTCATGGTTTATGGAGCGGAGGCGGTTCTCGCCAGTGATATCCATCATGATTCACCTCGTGTGACGGCTTATATTGAAGCGGACAACGAAACAGCACGGCAAGATGCTTTGGACTGGTTGGATGAAGAGCATGACATAGCAGCCGCCCGATCGGCGATTTACCAACAGGATCTTCGTTGTTATCATAGTCGCCGAGTCAGAACCAGAACCTTCTAGGAAGGAGATTTGGTGCTTCGGCTCATCCAAGATCATACTGATATGCATAAGTTATCCCCACCTTGGGAGGGGCCTTTCGTGGTCAGCAAGAATCTGCACAACGGGTCATACTATCTGATCGATATTCGAGAGCATAAGGACTCACGTACATCAGAGGAGGAGACCAACAGGCCGTGGAACATAGCTCATCTTTGGCCTTATTATACCTGAGCCATTGGTTCTACTTATGTACATATTACAATGATGTATATACTATGATTAAATATAATAAACCGGATGCTCAGCTAAAGCGGGGTATCTGTTCTTTTACATCATCTGTGGTTACACGGAGTTGTTCTAAAGCGGCCTCCGGTTTACCCCTTGAGTTCGCTTTTTAAAAGCATCATGTTATATCATTTGGAGGTTTGGTCGTGTCCGAACCAATACCATACCTCTTGATAGGCTAGAGCCACTAGATCACTTGGGGACTTGGTCACGTCTGAACCAGTCATGCCTCTTGATTGGCCTAAGGCCACAGAATCACTTGGGGGCTTGGTCGAACCCGAACCATTGCCATGCCACTTGGTTGGCATAAATGCCACGGTTTCATTTGGGGACCTGGCTGACTAGAACCATAGTTACACCTAACGGGAGCTTGATCGTGTTCGGCCATGGTAACGCCATTTGATCAGCTCAAATAAACCTTTTTTACAAACGGTTTTGTCATTGCTTTTGCTTCACACTTTTCTTTGCAAGATACTTTTTGTTTTTTATTGTGTTTTTTTAGCCGACAAAGTTTTCAACCAATCAATTGATGGAACACAGTTCATGTCAATCCGGAGACTATTTGCCCGGTTTGATCCTTGTTGTTAACATCGTCTTATGGAGTAACACGGTGTTTAATATAACCCAGCACGGTTTACATGGTAAACCAGCGTCATATATGTACAGGAGCTGTTATCTCCTCCTACAGTGTGGGTTTGCAAAACTCCGCTTCAAGATTGGCCAAGCCAACTTCACGCTCAACGATGGCAGTATTATGTATCTCAAAATTTTGGCCATATACTTAAAATTTCTTGGATGTTTTGACTTCATATATGCAGACATCATATTCCGCCTGACGGTACAACCGCGGTGGCACTTGAAGAGTTTCTTATTGCAGAAAGTGCTTTGGAAAGTTCATCACCACAGGAAGAACAAATTATGCACGAAGGCATATCAACATCAAAGGTATCAGCTAGCCTATTACAAGGCAACACGGTGCCCATAATAATATCATTGTTTTTCGCAAAGGAGAGGCAGTTTTAAAACCGGCTTCTGGTTCAAGCTTGGTCACCAGCCTGGCCTGATGGTTGTGGGTCATCCTGCGCCACTGCAGCCTCCGTTTCTCTACCCAGTGGCTGGAAATCAACAGTTGTCCAGTCGATTCCCATTAATGCTTGAAAAACAGCCTCATCATGGATCAGCAATGACGGGTTAATATCGGGAGCGTAAGTATGCTTACGGATTGGAGGGATCAGATTTTCCGATTCATGGATTGGTGTAGCTATTCGCTTGTTCTGATTGTCGTATTGGGCTTGATAATGAGACAAGTCTGCTTCTTCAGCCAATTGACAAGCTAGCGGACGTACCTCCCGGTTTATTGCTCGCAGATCCGCTTCACCAAACTCTGACCCGTCTTCCTTCAAGCTGGGATAGCCCTGAGCCGCTTCAATAGGATCAAAATCTGGCACCCAGGCTTTTGCCCGGATTAATGCATTGATCGCACCGGTTCGAGCAGCAGATTTCTTCAGCTCTTCAACCCGGGCAGGAAGCACGGGTAGTTTCATCAGAGTGTCTTGAATCAAAGTGAGCGGCGGTTTGTTATGGGATGCGGTACAGATGATCCGCTGGGCACCAGTATAGAATTGTTCAACCAATGTATAGGCGTCTTTCAGTTTCTTTCGCACATCTGGCCCCAAGTGACCAATGCGTGTCCCTGAAATACCATAAAGGGTTAATAAATCGGCAACTCTGTAAGAAGGCGAGCAAATTCAGAAGTCAAACTGACTTACCAAAGATAGCAGTAGTCATGGCATGCACGTGCCGCTTTATGCTGGTCAGTTCGTCCGCAACTGGTTTTAGTGCAGCCTCGGCATCCTCTGCTCGTTTGATTAAAGCGGACTTTTCAGTGGCCCAATCCCCCCGCTTCTTCTTGAAGCTCTCCTTAAGCTGTTCCATGGCGCTTAAAGCGTTGGCTAATTCCTCTTTTGCTTTGGAGGTTTCAGCTTGTTGGGTTTTCAGGTTTTCTTGGAGATCGGCGACTTGGCTTTCTTTCGTCTTCAGCTCCGCCTGCATGCAGACAGTTATATGCTTCAACAAAACGGTACAAGGATTGAAGTACCAACCACATAACAAGTTATGCACTTAGCACTTGGGGGCTAATGCATATTCGACCTTCATCTTTCAATTGCTTACAAAGTCCCAAGACCAATACAAGTATTCAACTTGGTACTTGGGGGCTAATGGCTATTTGCTCGTATATATATTCTGATGCGGCAATTTTAATTACTTAAAGTACCGGTTTAACTACACTAAGTTGAACCGGCCCTTGGGGGCTACATCGGCGAATTTCAAAGTATTAAGATTTATATTAGTAAGTCCCGGTTTGAAAGAAGATTACAAACCGGCCCTTGGGGGCTAGGAGAGTAAGCAAGTATTGAAGCATACAAGCAGGAAAGAGCATATGGAAGTTACCTCGTATTTATCCTTCATCATATTAACCAGACTGGCTTCATAGTCACAGCTGATATACAGCCGGTTTAGGTAGCCGGAATGGATATCTTGGGCGTTCAGAGCAGCGTAAGTTGCCAGATCAGCATTCCACTTGCCTTTACCAAAGGCATCAAATTCTTCCTTGGCTGAATGCTTGGACAAAGCAACAGGATTGCTTGGCTCGATATGGCTAGTGCCAGTAATGACAACCTCATCCTGCTGAGTATCACCGATTTGCATTGGGGCTGTTGGCTTGTCAGTAGGTTTTGCTGGACCGGTGGATCTCTCAATCCGGATGGAGCCTGTGGGCTAATTGACAGGACCTGAGGCATTAGTAGGTCTCTCTTCAGCAATAAGATCGTCGTCTTGCTGCGGTGGATCGTTGGGTATATCCTCAGGAATAGCCGCTTCAAGATCGGGTGTTTTGCCTGGCTCAAGAACGGCATCTTCTTCGGCCGCTTTGTCCAGGAGGGCCTTCTTGCTTGGCCTAGGTTTGGCCCTGAAAAGAATAACAAAATCAAATACAGCATATGTTCTAAGGCGATGTGCTGCAAATATCATAATAAGTATAGCATACCCAAGCACCGTTTTGAGCGGTGGCAGCTGAGTAGCCGATGACTCACCAGAAGATGAATGGGAAGTAACTTGGTAATCGGAGTCAGATGGATTAAGAGGTTGACGAAAGCAGCCCGCTTTAGGAAAATCACTGACAAGCAAATTAGAGACCTCTGAACGGCGTTTCCGAACCGGACTGTTCGGTAAACCGGCGGAGGTAACTACCTGGCCGCTGTGCCGAGTTGTGCGACGAGGTTCGTGCTGTTGGGTCTTCATAAGAAATTTGGGATCCAAATAAGCAAGGGGATGAGAAAATTTAACTTTCCGGTTTTCCTGACGGATTTTTAGCGAAGGCAAAGGTTCTGAATCGGAAGAGAGAATAATTACCTCTGCAGCATCAGCGTGGCTAGCTTCGGCATCATCCTGAAAAATATCATCATCAATAAGACGCATGAAAAATAAGCCAAGTGAGTCAAGCTCTACCTCAAGGTCCGGATAATCCACATAATCATCAGGGGCCAGATTAGAAGATGCAGTAGTTCTTTTCCTGTGGGCGGTCTTCTTTACAGCCTTAGTCTTTTGCCGGGTTGCTCTTTCCGGTTTGTCTGGTTTTTCTGGTTTCTCCTGCGGCAATTTCTTGCTCCAAAACGGGTCATTGCCCTGATTACACAGGCACTGATATTAAACAATGACCAGATATATCAATAACAGATTCAGCAAATGGAAAAATCAAGGTCTTACAGTTGGTGGTTTGTTGGTGGCACAGAAGGGAAGCAGGCCGTTTTTAGCACAGATATGTTCCGGTTCATTCAGCATCTTATTCACAGCCTCTGTGATTTCTTCATCGGTGAGCTGGATTTTGGAATGTCGCAGTAGGTCATCAACACTGCCGGTATACTCGCACATCAAACCGGAGCGCTGACTAAGGGGCAGTATGCTCCATGATATCCAACAGCGAGCGAGATCAACCCCTGTTAAACCGTTGTCCATAAAGGCTCTGAGCTTCGACAGTTGAGGAGCATATTTGCTTCTCTCCTGGGCGGTCAATCTTTGTGGAAAAGGGTGTGTATTGCTGAGCCGCTCTGGACGAAAGCCAGACAAGGGATTCTCACCAGCAGGGGAGGTGTCTTTGCAATAGAACCATGTCTGATTCCACTCTTTGGGGTGGCTGTGCAGTTTGGCGTGAGGGTATGTGATCTCTTTCCTTTTCTGGATCGCCACGCCACCCAACTCCGTATTGGAGCCGTCAGTAAACTCAGTACGGCAGTTTAGATGGAAAAGGTCTCTGAACAATTCCACTGTGGGCTCCTCTTGAAAGAACGCCTCACAGAGCACTTGGAAGTGACACATATTTGTAACAGAATTGGGGCCAGTGTCTTGTGGATGGAGTTGGAAATCGGCCAAAACATCCCGGTAAAATTTAGAACCGGGCGGTTTAAAGCCCCGAGCTAAGTGATCTATGAAAACAACAACCTCTCCTTCTTGAGGAGTGGGAGGGCATTCTTTGCTAGGAGCCCTCCAATGGATGGTATCTTTGCTGCCTAAAGCGCCGATCAGGATTAGATCGTCCAGCTGAGCCTCTGTGACGCGAGAAGGAACCCAATTGCACTCATATACTTGCTTGGCCATGATGGAATCTACAAGGTAGAAGATCCCGGTTCAAAAATGCATTTGATCAAGGTACATTGGTATGTGCAATGTTAAACCGGAGACAGAACTATCTGAACCGGAGTTTTATGAAGCAATAACATCTGGCGGTTCAACAAGGGGACTAATGGTATATACCGGTTTGGCAATTTTTTTCTACAAGGTTAAACCGCCTGGTTTAAACATTGAAGCAGATGAGTTACTTTATAGAAACAGATTTCGTAAGATTTCTCTACAACGATGGATCTGAAACAAGTTCAGAAAAAAGATAAATATTCAGAGGTCCAAAAGGAGCAGTACCGAATCAATGAGCAAGACGTACATACAGATCTATGGTTTTGAGATGTGTAAGTGAAGGCGACGAGTAAACAGCTACCATTGCACAGAATAAAGATTTGCGGAGTCATCTAAAGATCTATCGTATGGGCAAGAGGCAGACGATGAACACTGAAGAACTTTGAAACCCTAGGTCGGATCTGCGGGGAAAAGGATAGAAGATTTACCGGAGCTGAGGAAGACGCGGAAGGTTGCCGCGATGCTCTGGTGTGCCCAGGTTGATGCAGCAGCCAAGGTTGAGGCAGAGGTCGACGGCAGCGGCGGAGCTCTGAGGCTAGCGATGCGAGGAAGACGAAGAAGAAAGGCACAAGGGGAGAAAAGAAATGACCCTTCGGTCCTATTTATAAGGCGAAAGAACAGGTGTCAGGCGCGACAATCAAGGGGCCACGAAACGGAGCTGTCGCCTCGATTTCCGCAGATCTATCAAACAAAGAAGCATAATGGATAACTTCGTTATGACAGGTGACATCACTCCGGTTTACAGCAATCAGAGAAGATGACATCATGGCGGTTTACCAATTTATAAGAATATGTTCAAGATGAAGCTTTTGTTAAAGGATTGACATGAACCCGTTCAAATCAATCTGGGGCCTAATGATGGGGATATTACTACTGGGCATAAACCGGCCTATCTGGGCCGGGTTAACTTCGTCAGTAGTTAAGTATGTTAAAGCCCAAGAAGGCATATGAGGGCTCAAGGCCCATGGTGGGTTCAAGGCCTGTAGCCGTAAACCGGCATTAGTAGTTAACTTGTATTATAAGTTAGGAATAAGTAGAGACCAAACCGGACACATCTATGAGTCGGTATTGGGACTCTGTAAACCGACGGGAGTCACCCGTGTATATAAGGGGACGACCCGGCGGCGGTTCAAGGACAACAGACAACAACTCGAGACATAGGTGAAGCTTGTTTGCTCCCTAGTCATCGAAACCCCATCAATTCCATCACAACTAGACATAGGATTTTACCTTCATCGATGGGGCCGAACTAGTATAAACTCTCTTGCGTCCCTGTGTCCGCTTTAACCCCTTCAAGCTAACCCGTCGCGATGGCTCCACGACTAAGTCCTTTCTCTAGGACATCTGCCGTGACAAAGCCACGACACTCGTGATGATACAATCCGTCTGTTTTCCCTCAATGAGAAGGGTGAACTGGATGCCATCTCGCAAATTCCAGTCGTTTGCGAATATCAATACGTCTTTCCCAAAGAGCTTCCAGGAATGCCTCCGCACCGGCCAGTTGAATTCGTCATTGATCTTGAGCCTGGCACGGAACCAGTGTGCAAGCGTCCTTACAAGCTCGGACCTGAAGAGTTGAAGGAGCTGAAGAAGCAACTCGATATTCAACAGCGAATGGGTCTCATCCGACCTAGTTCCTCTCCGTGGGGTTGCGGTGTTCTTTTTGTGAAGAAGAAGGATGGAACGGACCGACTTTGTGTTGATTACCGTCCATTGAACGAGAAGACTATCAAGAACAAATACCCACTTCCCAACATCAACGAGCTGTTCGAACAACTCAAAGGTGCCCAGGTATTCTGCAAGCTGGATCTTCGTATGGGTTATCATCAGATTCGTATCCGTGAGCAAGATATTCCCAAGACGGCTTTCAGGACAAGCTATGGTTCATATGAATACACTGTCATGTCTTTTGGCCTCGTCAACGCTCCTCCGACTTTCTCTCGCATGATGAACTTCATCTTCAATGCCTACACTAATGACTTTGTTTTGGTCTATCTCGACGACATTCTGGTCTTTTCTAAGAACAAGGAAGATCATGCCAAGCACTTGTGTTTGGTGCTCGATAAGCTCAGGGAACACCAGTTCTACGCCAAGTTCTCAAAGTGCGAATTTTGGCTCGATGAGGTTCTTTATCTTGGGCATATCATCTCTGCCAAGGGCATTGCGGTGAATCCTGAGAAGGTGTCTGCAATTGTGAATTGGGAACCACCTCAGAACATGAAGCAACTCCGTAGCTTCCTCGGTCTCGCAAGCTACTGCCAAAGATTCGTTGAAAACTTTTCAAAGATCGCGAAGCCTCTCTCAAATCTTCTCTAGAAGCACGTCAAGTACGTTTGGTCTCCGGAGTGTGACATTGCTTTTAACACTTTGAAAGAGAAATTGGTCACTGCTCCAGTTCTGACTCCTCCTAATGAATCCAAACCGTACGAGGTCTTTTGCGATGCCTCTCTCCAAGGTCTCGGTGCAGTGTTGATGCAAGAGAAGAAAGTTGTGGCTTATACCTCTCGCCAGTTGAAGCCCAACGAGAAGAACTACCCCACTCATGACCTCGAGTTGGCGGCAGTTCTGCATGCTCTTTTGACTTGGAGACATCTCTTATTGGGAAGAAAAGTGGACATCTTCACTGACCACAAGAGTCTCAAGTACATCTTCACTCAGCCTAATCTCAACCTCAGGCAGACTCGATGGGTCGAAATGATTCAAGAGTATAATCCGAGTATCGAGTATACTCCAGGTAAGGCCAATGTGATTGCTGACGCATTGAGCAGGAAGGCTTATTGCAACAGTCTGATTCTCAAGCCTTATCAACCCGAGCTTTGTGAAGCTTTCTGCAAACTTAATCTGCAAGTTGTTCCTCAAGGTTTCCTCGCCAACTTTCAAGTCTCTCCTACCTTGGAAGACCAGATTCGCCAAGCTCAGCTTCTTGATGCTATGGTGAAAAAGGTGAAGATTGGGATTGCCAAGAGTCAACCCAAGTACAAGTGCTACCGCCTTGATGACAAGGATACTCTCTTCTTAGAGATCGTATTGTTGTGCCCAAAGGTGACCTTCGTAAAGTGATCATGAACGAGGCTCACAATTCTCTCCTCTCCATCCACCCTGGGAGCACGAAGATGTATCAGGACCTCAAGCAGGATTATTGGTGGACTCGAATGAAGCGCGAGATTGCTCAGTTCGTGAATGAATGCGATGTCTGCATAAGAGTGAAGGCAGAACACCAAAGGCCAGCTGGTCTCCTCCAACCTCTTGCCATTCCAGAATGGAAGTTTGACCACATTGAGATGAACTTCGTGACTGGGTTTCCAAAGTCCAAGCGTGGCAATGATGTTATATTCATTGTCATCGACAAACTCACTAAAGTGGCTCACTTTCTGCCTATCAAAGAGTCTATCACTGCAGCTCAATTGGCGGAGCTCTATACCTCTCGGATTGTCTCGCTGCACGGTATTCCACAGGTGATCTCTTCAGACCGTGGCAGCATCTTTACCTCCAAGTTTTGGGATTCTTTTCAGAAGGCCATGGGCACCAACATCCGCTTCAGCACAACTTTCCATCCTCAAACTAGCGGTCAAGTCGAGCGTGTCAACCAGATTCTTGAAGATATGCTCAGGGCTTGTGTGATCTCCTTCGGCATGAAGTGGGAGGATTGTCTTCCTTATGCTGAATTCTCCTACAACAACAGTTTTTAAGCAAGTTCGGGCAAGGCCCCATTTGAAATTCTGTATGGCAGGAAGTGTCGTGCCCCTCTCAACTGGTCTGAAACCGGTGAACGTCAGCTTCTCAGTAATGACTTAATCACAGAGGCAGAGGAAATGTGCAAAGTCATTCGAGATAACCTCAAAGCAGCCCAATCCCGCCAGAAGAGCTACTATGATAGTAAGCACTGTGATTTGGCTTTCGAGATCGGAGATCATGTTTACCTCCGTGTCTCTCCAATGAAAGGTACTCGTCGCTTCGGTATCAAAGGGAAGCTTGCCCCTAGATATGTGGGACCTTTCAAGATCGTCAGCAAGAGAGGCGATCTCGCCTATCAACTCGAGCTTTCAAACTTTGCAAATGTGCATGACGTGTTCCATGTCTCTCAGCTCCGCAAGTGCTTCAAGACTCCTGACCACACCATCAACTTCGAAGACATTGATCTCCAAGAAGATCTCTCTTATCATGAGGACCCCGTGGCTATTCTTGAAGAGACTGAACGCAAGACTCGCAACAAGTCAATCAAATTCCTCAAAGTCAAGTGGTCACACCATTCCGACCGTGAAGCCACCTGGGAACGCGAGGATCACCTCCGTTCTGAATACCCGGCGTTCTTTCAGTCCTAGATCTCGGGACGAGATCCTTTCGTAGTGGTGCAGTGTTGTAACACCCCGGATATGATTTACCTAATATGTAATCCGACTCTTGCCATTTTCGGCGTTAAGTTATTTTATTTTCTCGGGTTCGGGTTTTTCTCTCCGTGTGTTGTTATTGTTGTCATGCATCTCATATCATGTCATCATGTGCATGCATTTGCATATGTTTTCATCTCATGCATCTGAGCATTTTCCCCGTTGTCCGTTTTGCATTCCGGCGCTCCGTTCTCCTCCGGTGGTCATTTTTACCTTTTTTCGTGTGTGGGGATTAAACATTTCCGGATTGTACTGAGACTTGTCAAGCGGGCTTGGTTTACTATGGGTAGACCGCCTGTCAAGTTTCGTACCATTTGGACTTCGCTTGATGCTCCAACGGTTAACCGAGGGACCGAGAAGGCCTCGTGTGTGTTGCAGCCTACCACCCCTCCATTTTGGCCCAAAACCCACCAAAACCCTCTCCATCATCTAGAGCGTTCGATCACGATCGCGTGGCCGAAAACCGCACCTCATTTGGACTCTCCTAGCTCCTCCTATGCCTATAAATAGGTCCTCCCCCGAAATCCTCGCGCAAACCCTAGCCCCCTCTCTCTCCCCTCACCCGCCGGACATATTCCCGCGGGCCGGACATTGTCCGACCCATGCCGCCTCCGCCACGTGGCACCACCCGACTCGCCACCGCGAGGGCTCGCCTGGGCCCGGGGAGAGCCTTCCCGGCCCACGCGCGCGTCGCCGCCCGCGCCTTCACCCCGCCGCCGCCATCCTCGGCTCCGGTGTCACATCCTAGCTAGCCATGCATTAGAGTGTTGCATCATGTTTACTCTTTCATCAGAAACTTGAAATGGGGATCTGTGAAACCCTCCGAATCATTTTTGAAATGACCCAAATAAAAATTTCTCCAAAAAGGTCCAAGAAAATGCTCATGTTGCTCTCTGAAAATATTGGACAGAGATAAAAATCAAACCAATATTTTCAAGAGCTCATAGGTATTTATTTTGGGCATTTGGAATTAATGCATAATTATTTGCTTTGGAAATATATTATTTATATATATTAATATATGTCCAAATATTATGCCACTTATGAAGGACTCTGGAATAATATATCTAGCTCCTGCAAAAATTGGCATAAGGAAATAAAATGATTTAATATTTTATTTAAATCAAAACAAATGTCAGAAATTAGAAAACAGAAAATAATTAAAAGGGAGAAGCTTACCTGGCCTCCTCCCTGTGCAGCCCAGCCAGCTGGCCGGCCCAGCCAGCAGCCGGCCCAGCCCACCTCCCTCCTCTGTCGTCTTCGTCCCGACAGAGGGAGGGGAGTGTGGCCGGCGCGCGCGCGCCACCGCGCCACGCCACCTCTCTCCCTGCCTGCCTGCCCTCCCCTCCTCGCCTCGATGCCCCGGGACGACGCCACGCCTCCCCCCTGCTCTCTCTCACTCTCCCCCGGCTCTTCCCTCCTCTCCCTCGCTCTCTCTCTCTCTCACGGCCGAACACCACCGTCGCCGCCGTTCGCCACAGCAGCCGTCTCCGGCCACCCCTCGCTCCCCCGATTAGCTCAGAAGCTCCGCCACGACCCCCTCTTCCTCCCCACCGCTCCACGGTCCTCCAGAAGCCCTGCATCGCCGCCACGTCGCCGTTCCCCTCTTCGGGCTCCGACCATCGTCGCCGTCGAATTCGTCATCTCCAGCGCGTCCCCGAGCCCGCTAACCATCCCTGCAGCTCCGCGGTGAGCCCCCGGATCGTTTCCCCCTTCTCCCCTGGTCTCTCCCGACCTCTAGGCCCTAGCCTCACCTTGGCCGAGAGCTCCACGCCGCCGGCGATGTCGCCGTCGTGGCCACGGTCACCGTAGCACCCAACCGAGCACACTATCGTGCTCCACACCTCACTAGGATCACGCAGCACACACTAACGCCTCCCCAAACCCCCTGCAACATCGATCCCGACCGCACCCGAACTCCGGCGGCCGCAGCCGAGCTCGCCGCCGTCGACTCCGGCCACCCCAGGCCCAGCCACGGCCACCATTCGATGCGCGGGAGCAAGGGCTCTCCAACGAGCCCAAGCACGGCCTTGCCCGTGCCCTGTAGCGCGATCCCGCGTCGCGCCGCCGTCTCGGGCCTCGCCGGCGTCACGTCGCCGGTGGGTTTGACCCACTTTGACCACGGCAGGACACCCCCTGAGTCCCTGACAGGTGGGCCCAGCCCTGTAGCTAATTAGGATTAGTGCTAACCACTGTTAGTTAACCCCTGACACTGACCAGTGGGCCCCAGTGCCACTAATCCCTAATTAGGATTAATTTAAACCGGTTAAACCCCCCTGTCACTGACGTGTGGCCCCCACACGTCAGGTTTGACTCCAGACTGCCGCAGTTGACCACTGACGTCATGCTGACGTCATGCTGGCGCAATAATTATAATTTCTGGATTTAATTTAAATCAGGAAATTCCAGAATATTATTTAAACTTGAAAATTTCATAACTTTTATTCTGTAACTCCAAATTGGACAAATTATATATGAAAAATGATCAGAAAAATCCAATCTATCCATCTGTACTATTTTCATGCATGATCAAACAAGTTAAATTGATGTTTTAAGCAGAACAAGGAAAAGCACTTAAAGAGGCCATGTTTGAGTTTGAAATTTGAATCTTTGATTCAAATTTGTTCAAACCCTTCTGGTTTTAGTTGCATTAGCCCAACACACTCATATTGCCATGTTTCATGCATGCATCATATTGTTGCACATTGTTTGGTGATGCTTGTGTATCGATGTCCTTTGCGACAGGTTCTGCCCCCGAGGAGTACCGTGATTACCCTAACGAAGAATCATATCCGTGCATCGAACCATCAGGCAAGCAACCAACCATTTGATCATATCGATACAATCCCATGTTCTCGCTCCTGCTCTCTTTTACTGCATTAAGACAACGCGTTTCAAACTGCTGTGTGCTACGGTAGTTGAACCCATTTCCTCTGCATGACCCGTCATTGCCACAGTAACTAGATGAAACCCACTAGCATGTGTAGGAGTTGATTGAGCCATATGTATGTGTTGTTCCTACCTTGCTATGCCTGCTATGCTTAGAGTCGTGTCAGGTCTGGTTCATCTGGGTGATGGGCTAGAGTGAAATGATTATGTCGGTAATGAGAGTGGTGTGGTGAACACGATTTGGTAAAGGTATCGATGAGAGGCCATGTAGGAGTACATGGTGGGTTGTTTCATTGAAGCCGACCTTAAGCACTGAGATCTGTATGTGTGATTTAAGATACAGCTACTACCATGCATTGGGCCCTGAAATATGACCCCGCTCGACTTCTTATTCACCCTAGCCTCTGTCCAGGAGTTGCACGTAGTTTCTGGTGTTTGTAGCCTACTGGAGGCCGTGGACAGCGCTGACCGTAGGGGTGGGCTGTGATGCGGTAGGTACGTGGCACGGTGTACCGAATACCCGTTAGGTATCTCAGGAACCCTGTTTACATCGTTCGGGGCCGTATGGGAAACCTCGGCCGGACTCCCTGCGGATGGAACCTGAATAGGCGATAAACCTGGACTAGAGGCTTAAGTGTTTAGGTAGGTCGTGGTCTACACCCACGTCGGCTTTCGCTTGAAGTCTGCCGAGCACATGTCGTGTGCAGACGCTAAGTGGTGGAAACATGTATGAAGAAGTACACCCCTGCAGGGTTATCATAATCTATTCGAATAGCCGCGTCCGCGGTAAAGGACTACTTGGTTGCCTATACAGTTCATAGACAAGTAAATGGAAACTACTAAAAGCCTCAAGATAAGTGTGAGTGCCGAGGATGGCTCCTCCGTAGGAAGACGGAGGTGGATCCTCGGTAGTGTATTGAAGTGGTGAGTAGTGGACTCGTGTGCGCAAAACCATTTCAAGTTGGAGTATCGTAGGATAGTCTAGCCAAGAGTCAAAGCTGGCTTGCTGCAATAACTCCACCAACCCTTCTTGATAATATGCATGTATGTAGGACCTGATGTAAGTCTTGCTGAGTACCTTTGTACTCATGTTGCTATAATCTACATTTTTACAGAAGACGCTGCAACCCCTTCTGATGGGTTCTATGTAGACGTTGACATCAACGAGTAGGCTAAAGACCCAGGTGGTGACCCTGAGCTTGTGATGGACCACGTAGTATAGCTAGGCTTTCCAAGCCTCTTTTATTTTACTAGTTGTCTGTACTCAGACAAGTTACTTCCGCTGCTGGTTTGTATGACTGTATGACTTGTATGTTGGGTCGTGAGACCCGTACCTTTGTGTATGATATGTATGGCTCCCTGAGCCTTAAATAAAGTACTTGTGTCATAGAGTCATGTTGTGATGCTTCGTTGTATTTGCACATATCGAGCATATTGTGTGTATGATTGAAATGCTTGGTATGTGTGGGATCTGACTATCTAGTTGTTTATCTTTAGTAGCCTCTCTTACCGGGAAATGTCTCCTAGTGTTACCGCTGAGCCATGGTAGCTTGCTACTGCTCTGGAACACTTAGGCTGGCCGGCATGTGTCCTTCTTCGTTCCTGTGTCTGTCCCTTCGGGGAAATGTCACGCTTTGAGTACCGGAGTCCTGTTAGCCCGCTACAGCCCGGTTTACCGGAGTCCTGCTAGCCCAGTGCTACAGCCCGGACCCATTTGCTGATGACCGACACGTTCGGAGCTGGGTCATGGATGCCTGTCCCTGTAAGTCTGTGCCACTTTGGGTTTACGACTAGTCATGTCAGCCCGGGCTCCTTATCATATGGATGCTAGCGACACTGTCATATACGTGAGCCAAAAGGCGCAAACGGTCCCGGGCAAAGGTAAGGCGACACCCGTGGGAATACCGTGCGTGAGGCCGCAAAGTGATATGAGGTGTTACCGGCTAGATCGATGTGACATCGAGTCGGGGTCCTGACAGCGTTGGCATCAGAGCCGGACTGCCTGTAGGTTCTCCAAGCCAAACTGGTCGATGTTGAGTCTAGAAATTCTTTAGTTATATGTAGGGGAATTGTTTGTGGGTTGGAACGTAAGGCTCTTTTTACTCCTTTATCTTATGACATTCTGATCTGAGTCAGTCCATTCTTCCACCGGGGGTTAAGGAATTAGGATCTGTTCTCTCTATCAGGATCACGAGTTACTAATCAGTAGTACCTTATAAGTTGATGGATTCAAGCCTAGTTCAGTTTTACTACCACATTATGTTGCTAGAATGGTTTCAGAACTTTGATATGATGATGATTGAGTGTGTACGAAATCCTTTGTCAAATGTCTCGAAATCCTTTTTGAGCATTTACAGCTGTTATGCTGCCGAAATTTTGCTAGAAATTCTAATGCCCTTGCATTATGATTGTGCTTTCAGATGGCCACTCGCGACCTCAATCAAGTGGTTCGCCTGACTCGATGCCTAGGTGTACCCGGCCATACTGCCAAGTTGGTCAGGGTAATGACTGAGGCTGGATACCGATGGTATCCTGAGTACACGGTCGAAGAGCAATTCCGAGACTTTAATCAAAGCCAGTATCTCTGCACTGTCAGGATATTTCCATCTTATCCTGGATCCACCGAGCCTCTTCACTGCTCCTATGGACTCGGGGTTACTATTGAGATGGTTGTGCAGGACGCCGCCTACTCTATGATGACCATTATGCGAGTCAGATCTGGTTTATTTCGGGACTCTGATTTCCGGTATATGCCAGGATCACTTCCGGGAGCACAAGGGTATCTCCAGGCTATTTATGCTGACCCCACTCAGGAGGATTCACGGACTCGCACCACTGCTGAGATGCTCGAGGATAAGGACCGTGAAAATCGGGCCTTAAGGTTAGAGCTCTTCAATACTCGTGCTGACCACTGGGCCACTTTGACTCGGTTCGCACCGGCGGTGCAAGCTGGATATTCAGATATGCGCGATCTCTATCCTGTGAGATCTGCTCTGCCGGACGTGATGGTTTGGCGTGATGTAGGAGGCATCACCCCACCTCGCGGTCCCCGCAGGCCACCGTCTGTTGGTCCAAGGCCTCACCCTAGCCCCTATGGTCCACAAGCTCCGCGAGACCGTCTGTTTCCGGACGATCATGTTGAACTTCCAGGCTATGGAGGCGACTTCTACGAGGACTACTACGGATCGGTCTGAGTTAGCAATAGTATCACTAGTTCGCACTAGCTGTGTCGTCTATCATCCCGCGTGACTCGTGGGATATGACCTAGTTTGTACTCCTTCCGGAGGTGTAGAAAAATAATGTATAGGAGCTTGGGGTGCCTCCGATGAGATGTAATCCTCTTTTCACCATATTAGTACTTTGTTTGGTCTTGTACTAAACCCTGTATGGTGTGTATGACGATGGAATAAAAGAAGCAGTTGCTGTATCTACCATGTCATATGGATGATCATCTTGCATTCCGAGTTATTCCTTACATTATGTATCCTATGTCGGAATTTACCATCCTGACTAACTCATTGTCTTGTTTACCTAGGATGGTCAACACGCGCACTAACCCTGCTCCTCAAGAGCAGGCCGAAGGCAGTGAAGTCAGGGATGCAAATCTGCCTCATCCTCCTTCACTAGCCGAGGTTATGATGGAAGCTGAGAGAAACAAGCGGGAGACCAACCGTTTGTTGGAGCGTATTGAACAGAACACAGCACACCATCAGAGGACTAACGTGGTGTCACTCAGTGATTTTATCAAATTACATCCACCCACGTTCCACCACTCCGTCGAGCCTCTCGACGCCGATGACTGGCTTCGCAGTATCTCTCACAAACTGCGTTCCGCGTTGGTAGCGGAGGCTGACAAGGTCACCTTTGCTGCATATCATCTTGAAGGCCCCGCCAGTCTATGGTGGGAGAATTATGGAGCTATGCGCCCAGCGGGCCATGTCACTTCCTAGTCCGAGTTCAGCGAGGCTTTCCGTGAACATCACATTCCGGAGGGTCTCATGGACCGTAAACGTGAGGAATTCTGCAATTTCACCCAAGGCCGACTTTCTGTGGATGTTTATAGCAGGGAGTTTGGTAATCTCGCACGATATGCAACCGAGGAAGTTTCTACTAACGCCAAGAAGCAAGCAAGGTTCCGTAAGGGACTTAGTCCTGAGCTTCGCCGCGACCTCCGTCTGCATGAGTGCACATCTTTTCAGAAACTTGTCAACAAAGCCATCAGTGCTGAAACTGGTCAGACTGACTACGACGCAACACGCAAGCATGGCCGTGATATGGGTTCCTCATCCGGTGCTGGTCCCCAGAAGCGCCGCGTGTGGGTACCCAACACCGCCCTGCCACCCAGGTTCACACCGAGGCCATCTTTCCAGGCGCCTCGCCCTGTTCAACAGTCTGCACCGACCAAGCCCTATGGGGGTCCATTTAACAATGCTCCTCCACGTACCAGTTCCGTGACTTGTTTCAAGTGTGGGGAATCTGGTCACTATATGCGTGAGTGTCCCCAGACCAACCCCAACCAATCTGCTAAAGCTGTTGGCCGTGGCAAGCCGACAGGGAAAGTATTTCATGCTAAACCGGTCACCGCTTCACGTGGCCATGTCAACTGTATCTCTGCCGAAGAAGCTCAAGAGGATCCCAACGTCGTTCTCGGTACGCTTCTTGTTAATTGCCACCCGGCATCTGTTCTTTTCGATACAGGAGCCTCTCATTCTTTTATATCCGAAAATTATGCTAGTTTGCATACCGTTGCATTCTGTGACATGCCAACCTCTATGGTAATTCAAACTCTGGGATCCAAATGGCAAACTTCTAGAGTAAGCCATGGAAATGAAATCCAAGTCGACAGACTTGTTTTTCTCGCATCTTTGATAGCCCTTAAATCTTCAGATATTAATATCATTCTGGGTATGGACTGGATGTCAGCTCATCATGCCCAAATTGATTGCTTCTCTAGGACTGTTCAACTCACCCATCCTTCGGGGAAGATAGTCAATGTCTTGACCCGAATAGCCAAGCAACAATTATATTCTCTTAACGCCAGCCCCTTGCCAGACCTTGAGGACATTCCGGTAGTCCGTGATTTCCCGGATGTCTTTCCAGAGGAATTGCCAGGTGTTCCACCTGACAGGGATGTTGAGTTCGTAATCGACCTCATCCCCGGAACCGTTCCGATTGCTAGAAGACCTTATAAGATGGCACCACTAGAACTAGCCGAGCTTAAGAAACAACTCGATGAATCCTTGAAAAAGGGTTTCATCCGCCCTAGTTCATCTCCGTGGGCTTGCCCCGTCCTATTCGTCAAGAAGAAGGATGGTACGGACCGGATGGTTGTAGACTACCGACCTGTCAATTTGGTCACAATCAAGAACAAATATCCACTTCCCAGGATCAACGACCTGTATGATCAGCTCGCCGGATCCTCAATCTTCTCCAAGATGGATTTGAGGTTGGGCTACCATCAAATCAAAATCAGAAATGGGGACATTCCTAAAACGGCCTTTGTTACTCGTTATGGCCAATACGAGTACACCGTCATGTCCTTCGGTCTAACCAACGCTCCAGCCACCTTTTCTCGGTTAATGAACTCAATCTTCATGGAGTATCTGGATAAATTCGTCGTAGTTTACCTCGATGATATACTCATCTACTCCAAGAACGAGGAAGAACATGCCGAACATCTAAGGCTAGTGTTGAAGAAACTTCGAGAGCATCGCCTTTATGCCAAATTTTCTAAATGTGAATTCTGGTTGTCAGAAGTGACCTATCTAGGTCATGTAATATCTGGTAACGGTATTGCTGTTAATCCTGAGCGAGTTCAAGCCGTTCTTAATTGAACTCCACCTGAATCGGTCAAGCAAGTTCGGAGTTTTCTAGGCTTAGCGAGCTATTGTCGACGCTTTGTCGAGAACTTCTCCAAAGTTGCTAAACCCCTAACCGAACTCCTCAAGAAAGATAAGAAGTTCGAATGGACTCCACAATGTGAGCACAGCTTTCAGGAACTGAAAAGACGCCTGACCTCTGCTCCCGTACTGGTACCGCCAGACTTTTCCAAGGACTTTGTTATCTACTGCGACGCCTCGCGACAAGGACTAGGTTGCATTCTTATGCAAGATCGACACGTAATTGCTTACGCTTCACGGCAATTGCACCCACATGAGGAGAATTATCCTACTCATGATCTAGAGCTTGCAGCCGTAGTCTATGCACTTAAGACCTGGCGACATTACCTCCTCGGTAATCGTTGCGAAATATTCACTGATCACCAAAGCCTGAAGTACATTTTCACCCAACCGGATTTGAATCTCAGGCAGAGACGTTGGGTTGAATTGATCACAGACTTCGACTTAGGAATAACCTACACCCCAGGGAAAGCCAACGTCATGGCTGATGCGCTAAGTCGTAAATCTTATTGTAACAACCTGATGTTACAACAAAGTCAACCGCTTCTCCATGAGGAATTTCGGAAGCTAAACCTTCACATTGTTCCTCAAGGTTTTCTTTCCACCTTGGTAGCAAAACCTACTCTTACGGATCAAATCATCGCTGCCCAAAGGCGAGATAAGGGAATATCTAAAATCAAAGAGAACATTGCTAGCGGAGGTGCTAGTTGTTTCTCCACAAATGATCATGGTGTTGTGTACTTTGAGAACCGTCTAGTGGTTCCCAAGAACCAGCATCTACGGCAATTGATCCTTAAAGAAGCTCATGAATCTCCTCTCACCATTCATCCCGGTAGTACTAAGATGTATCAGGACCTACGCCAGAGGTTCTGGTGGACTAGGATGAAGAGAGAAATTGCTCAGTTTATCGCTAATTGCGACGTCTGTCGTCATGTAAAAGCAGAGCACCAACGGCCTGCTGGCACCCTTCAACCCTTAGCTATTCCTGAATGGAAATGGGATAAAATTGGTATGGATTTCATTACCAGTTTTCCCAGGACCAAGAGAGGGAATAATGCTATTTTCGTCGTGGTCGATCGTCTTTCCAAAGTAGCTCATTTCTTGCCTGTTCGTGAGAGTATAACCGCTAGCCAGCTGGCAGACTTATACATCTCCCGAATAGTGTCCCTCCATGGTGTTCCTTTGGAAATCAACTCGGATCGAGGAAGTCTTTTCACCTCTCGATTTTGGGAAAGTTTCAGAATGCTATGGGGACCCGCCTCTCCTTTAGCACCGCTTTCCACCCTCAGTCGACTGGTCAAGTGGAACGCGTCAACCAGATTCTAGAAGACATGCTTCGAGCCTCTGTTATCTCTTTCGGAATGGACTGGGAGAAGTGCCTTCCATTTGCCGAATTCGCTTACAACAACAGCTATCAATCTAGCTTGGGTAAAGCCCCTTTTGAAGTTCTCTATGGACGACGGTGTCGAACACCCCTTAACTGGTCAGAGACCGGGGAAAGACAATTCTTTGGCCCGGATATGATTCAGGAAGCAGAAGAACAAGTTCGCATCGTTCGTGAAAAGTTGAAAACAGCCCAATCTCGTCAAAAGAGTCAATATGACCGAAAACATAAGGCTATGACTTTCGAGGTTGACGAGAAGGCTTATCTTCGGGTCACCCCTCTGAAGGGAACCCATCGTTTCGGTATCAAAGGCAAATTGGCTCCTCGTTACATTGGACCTTTTCGCATTCTCGCCAAACGAGGAGAAGTTGCCTACCAGTTGGAACTACCTCCGCACCTCTCCAGAGTCCACGATGTCTTTCACGTTTCTCAACTCAGGCGTTGCTTCTCGGATCCTATCCGTGAAGTGGAACACGAAACGCTTGATCTCCAAGATAATCTTACATATCGAGAGTACCCCATTCGTATCCTCGATCAGGCCGAACGTACCACCCGACGTCATAATATCAAGTTTCTCAAAGTTCAATGGTCGCACCATTCGGAGGATGAAGCAACCTGGGAAAGGGAGGATCGTCTTCGACTCGAGTATCCTGCCTTCTTCCCGGAGGAACCCAAATCTCGGGGCGAGATTCTTTTGAGTGGGGGTGAGTTGTCACATCCTAGCTAGCCATGCATTAGAGTGTTGCATCATGTTTACTCTTTCATCAGAAACTTGAAATGGGGATCTGTGAAACCCTCAGAATCATTTTTGAAATGACCCAAATAAAAATTTCTCCAAAAAGGTCCAAGAAAATGCTCATGTTGCTCTCTGAAAATATTGGACAGAGATAAAAATCAAACCAATATTTTCAAGAGCTCATAGGTATTTATTTTGGGCATTTGGAATTAATGCATAATTATTTGCTTTGGAAATATATTATTTATATATATTAATATATGTCCAAATATTATGCCACTTATGAAGGAGCTCTGGAATAATATATCTAGCTCCTGCAAAAATTGGCATAAGGAAATAAAATGATTTAATATTTTATTTAAATCAAAACAAATGTCAGAAATTAGAAAACAGAAAATAATTAAAAGGGAGAAGCTTACCTGGGCTCCTCCCTGTGCAGCCCAGCCACCTGGCCGGCCCAGCCAGCAGCCGGCCCAGCCCACCTCCCTCCTCTGTCGTCTTCGTCCCGACAGAGGGAGGGGAGTGTGGCCGGCGCGCGCGCGCGCCACCGCGCCACGCCACCTCTCTCCCTGCCTGCCTGCCCTCCCCTCCTCGCCTCGATGCCCCGGGACGACGCCACGCCTCCCCCCTACTCTCTCTCACTCTCCCCCGGCTCTTCCCTCCTCTCCCTCGCTCTCTCTCTCACACGGCCGAACACCACCGTCGCCGTCGTTCGCCACAGCAGCCGTCTCCGGCCACCCCTCGCTCCCCCGATTAGCTCAGAAGCTCCGCCACGACCCCCTCTTCCTCCCCACCGCTCCACGGTCCTCCAGAAGCCCTACATCGCCGCCATGTCGCCGTTCCCCTCTTCGGGCTCCGACCATCGTCGCCGTCGAATTCGTCGTCTCCAGCGCGTCCCCGAGCCCGCTAACCATCCCTGCAGCTCCGCGGTGAGCCCCCGGATCGTTTCCCCCTTCTCCCCTGGTCTCTCCCGACCTCTAGGCCCTAGCCCCACCTTGGCCGAGAGCTCCACGCCGCCGGCGATGTCGCCGTCGTGGCCACGGTCACCGTAGCACCCAACCGAGCACACTATCGTGCTCCACACCTCACTAGGATCACGCAGCACACACTAACGCCTCCCCAAACCCCCTGCAACATCGATCCCGACCGCACCCGAACTCCGGCGGCCGCAGCCGAGCTCGCCGCCGTCGACTCCGGCCACCCCAGGCCCAGCCACGGCCACCATTCGACGCGCGGGAGCAAGGGCTCTCCAACGAGCCCAAGCACGGCCTTGCCCGTGCCCTGTAGCGCGATCCCGCGTCGCGCCGCCGTCTCGGGCCTCGCCGGCGTCACGTCGCCGGTGGGTTTGACCCACTTTAACCACGGCAGGACACCCCCTGAGTCCCTGACAGGTGGGCCCAGCCCTGTAGCTAATTAGGATTAGTGCTAACCACTGTTAGTTAACCCCTGACACTGACCAGTGGGCCCCAGTGCCACTAATCCCTAATTAGGATTAATTTAAACCGGTTAAACCCCCCTGTCACTGACGTGTGGCCCCCACACGTCAGGTTTGACTCCAGACTGCCGCAGTTGACCACTGACGTCATGCTGTCGTCATGCTGGCGCAATAATTATAATTTCTGGATTTAATTTAAATCAGGAAATTCCAGAATATTATTTAAACTTCAAAATTTCATAACTTTTATTCTGTAACTCCAAATTGGACAAATTATATATGAAAAATGATCAGAAAAATCCAATCTATCCATCTGTACTATTTTCATGCATGATCAAACAAGTTAAATTGATGTTTTAAGCAGAACAAGGAAAAGCACTTAAAGAGGCCATGTTTGAGTTTGAAATTTGAATCTTTGATTCAAATTTGTTCAAACCCTTCTGGTTTTAGTTGCATTAGCCCAACACACTCATATTGCCATGTTTCATGCATGCATCATATTGTTGCACATTGTTTGGTGATGCTTGTGTATCGATGTCCTTTGCGACGGGTTCTGCCCCGGAGGAGTACCGTGATTACCCTAACGAAGAATCATATCCGTGCATCGAACCATCAGGCAAGCAACCAACCATTTGATCATATCGATACAATCCCATGTTCTCGCTCCTGCTCTCTTTTACTGCATTAAGACAACGCGTTTCAAACTGTTGTGTGCTACGGTAGTTGAACCCATTTCCTCTGCATGACCTGTCATTGCCACAGTAACTAGATGAAACCCACTAGCATGTGTAGGAGTTGATTGAGCCATATGTATGTGTTGTTCCTACCTTGCTATGCCTCCTATGCTTAGAGTCGTGTCAGGTCTGGTTCATCTGGGTGATGGGCTAGAGTGAAATGATTATGTCGGTAATGAGAGTGGTGTGGTGAACACGATTTGGTAAAGGTATCGATGAGAGGCCATGTAGGAGTACATGGTGGGTTGTTTCATTGAAGCCGACCTTAAGCACTGAGATCTGTATGTGTGATTTAAGATACAGCTACTACCATGCATTGGGCCCTGAAATATGACCCCGCTCGACTTCTTATTCACCCTAGCCTCTGTCCAGGAGTTGCACGTAGTTTCTGGTGTTTGTAGCCTACTGGAGGCCGTGGACAGCGCTGACCGTAGGGGTGGGCTGTGATGCGGTAGGTACGTGGCACGGTGTACCGAATACCCGTTAGGTATCTCGGGAACCCTGTTCACATCGTTCGGGGCCGTATGGGAAACCTCGGCCGGACTCCCTGCGGATGGAACCTGAATAGGTGATAAACCTGGACTAGAGGCTTAAGTGTTTAGGTAGGTCGTGGTCTACACCCACGTCGGCTTTCGCTTGAAGTCTGCCGAGCACATGTCGTGTGCAGACGCTAAGTGGTGGAAACATGTATGAAGAAGTACACCCCTGCAGGGTTATCATAATCTATTCGAATAGCCGCGTCCGCGGTAAAGGACTACTTGGTTGCCTATACAGTTCATAGACAAGTAAATGGAAACTACTAAAAGCCTCAAGATAAGTGTGAGTGCCGAGGATGGCTCCTCCGTAGGAAGACGGAGGTGGATCCTCGGTAGTGTATTGAAGTGGTGAGTAGTGGACTCGTGTGCGCAAAACCATTTCAAGTTGGAGTATCGTAGGATAGTCTAGCCAAGAGTCAAAGCTGGCTTGCTGCAATAACTCCACCAACCCTTCTTGATAATATGCATGTATGTAGGACCTGATGTAAGTCTTGCTGAGTACCTTTGTACTCATGTTGCTATAATCTACATTTTTACAGAAGACGCTGCAACCCCTTCTGATGGGTTCTATGTAGACGTTGACATCAACGAGTAGGCTAAAGACCCAGGTGGTGACCCTGAGCTTGTGATGGACCATGTAGTATAGCTAGGCTTTCCAAGCCTCTTTTATTTTACTAGTTGTCTGTACTCAGACAATGTACTTCCGCTGCTGGTTTGTATGACTGTATAACTTGTATGTTGGGTCGTGAGACCCGTACCTTTGTGAATGATATGTATGGCTCCCTGAGCCTTAAATAAAGTACTTGTGTCATAGAGTCATGTTGTGATGCTTCGTTGTATTTGCACATATCGAGCATATTGTGTGTATGATTGAAATGCTTGGTATGTGTGGGATCTGACTATCTAGTTGTTTATCTTTAGTAGCCTCTCTTACCGGGAAATGTCTCCTAGTGTTACGCTGAGCCATGGTAGCTTGCTACTGCTCTGGAACACTTAGGCTGGCCGGCATGTGTCCTTCTTCGTTCCTGTGTCTGTCCCTTCGGGGAAATGTCACGCTTTGAGTACCGGAGTCCTGTTAGCCCGCTACAGCCCGGTTTACCGGAGTCCTGCTAGCCCAGTGCTACAGCCCGGACCCATTTGCTGATGACCGACACGTTCGGAGCTGGGTCATGGATGCCTGTCCCTGTAAGTCTGTGCCACTTTGGGTTTACGACTAGTCATGTCAGCCCGGGCTCCTTATCATATGGATGCTAGCGACACTGTCATATATGTGAGCCAAAAGGCGCAAACGGTCCCGGGCAAAGGTAAGGCGACACCCGTGGGAATACCGTGCATGAGGCCGCAAAGTGATATGAGGTGTTACCGGCTAGATCGATGTGACATCGAGTCGGGGTCCTGACATCCGGCGACCGAGCCGACGAGCCCAGCCACGCCGCCTCGCCGGGCAGCAGCGTCCGCCGCCATCGCCAAGGCGCCCCACACCGTATCCTCGCCGCGCCGCCGCCCCACGTCGTCGGAGGCCGCGCCGCACCGCCGGATCCTCGCCTCGCCGGCTCCGGCCTCCTCCTCCCACTCACGCCGGCGAGCTCTTCCACTCCGGCGCCGACCTCCCCGTCGAACCTCGGGAACCGCACCGCTGCTACAGTACACTCGGGCTGGATCTGGATCTGGAATTGCTTCGGTTGACTTTTTCGTCCCTAATCCTAATTATTTTGCTATGTTCGTCGTGTCGTATCTCCGCATCCGTAGCTCTGTTTTGGGCATATAGCATATCAAAATGTTCGTCTCAGAGAGCACATCATTTCAACTCACTACATAATTTTCATTTGAGTTCATCTTGATCCCCTAAATGCTGTTGGAAGAGTGCTATTTGAGATAATTGTCATATCTGCTGCTCAAATTAGATATTTGTCATTTGTTCCATGATTATTGTGTGCATGATATGCCCCTGAGCTCTACATGAGTTTTGTTATATGCTTTGACATCTTTCCAGAGGTGCAACCCATGTATTTTTGTGATGTGTGTGGTGACTATCACAAACTTGCAAAGTGGAGCAATCGTTAATGCTGATTTCAGGGACTTAGCAATTCCACTAAGTCCTAGATCTATTTAGTTCAATATGCCATATGTTCATGTTATTTCCTAGTGATCCGTGCCTCTTTTGAGGATGATCAGTAAGGATGATTTGTTAATATTGTAGTGCTCTATCCATCCATGTCTTTGTTAGAAATTATGGAGCACCCTAGCTTGAGTCAATCGAGCTCAACTTTTGCTATTTCGTGAATCTGGGCAGATTGCCTACTTGTTAGCGATTTTGCCGAGGATGTTGTAGTTGATCCGTGCATGCTATGTTATTTTTCTTGCCATGTCTAGCTTGTATAATGTGTGTTCTTGATGGGTGTATGCTTAGATTGTCATGACATGCTCTGTAGTGAGTGCATCGAGCTCGTAAACATGCCTACTTGATATCTGATTTGCATGCTCCAGTTTTTCACTAAGTCTGTGATCAGATTATGTTTTTGCCATGTTCACATGCTTGCAAATGTATTTTGTGATCCCTTTTGGCTCAAGGTCACTAAGGGACTTTTGTTAAGCTCTTTGAGTAGCTCCATGCCATGCTTTACTTTGCCATGTTCAGGCCCTGTAGCATATAGTTTTCATGCTCCAAAGTGTGCTACCTGATCTGAAATTCCAGACAAGTGTTAATTTCACAAAGTCTGAGATCTGTTTACCAAATGCATTTTTTCCATGCCTGTTTGAACCTGTTAATGGATGAATTGACCGTAGCTCAGTGTTCATCTTTTGTTAAGCATCATGAATGGATCCCTACCATGTATTTTTTTGTCATGTTTGGGTGCGGTAGCATGTTTAACTTGTTGCATTTAGATGACTACTTGCTGTATATCTCAGACCGGTGCCATATTTGAATTGCTTGCCATTTCCAAACCGAGGCTCCGATTCCGGCATTCTTTATATCGTTTTCAAGCGAAATCATCTCACCTTTCCAGTGGCACACTTGGATTTCCAAGTTGAGGGCAGGTTCATTTCATTCCTTGTCAAATCTTTCATATGCATCACATATCGCATCCCGCATAGCATACCATGTTTGCATCATGTTGTTTGAGCCTTGCACGTGGTTGATTGTGTCCTTGTCTCTTGTTTGTCTTGTTTTGGTAGAGCCGGGAGACGAGTTCGCTAACGAGGAGCCCGTTGAGTTTGCTTTCGAGGATCCAGTCAACTCTGACAACTTTGCAGGCAAGATGATCATACCCTCGAAATCACTTCTATCTTTGCTTTGCTAGATGCTCGCTCTATTGCTATGCCTATGCTACGATGCCTACCACTTGCCTATCATGCCTCCCAACTTTCCATGTTAAACCTCTAACTCACCATGTCCTAGCAAACCGTTGATTGGCTATGTTACGGCTTTGCTCAGCCCCTCTTATAGCGTTGCTAGTTGCAGGTGAAGATTGGAGACCGTTCCTTGTTGGAACATTATTTACTTGTTGGGATATCATTATATTATCTTGTTATCTTAATGCATCTATATAATTGGTAAAGGGTGGAAGGCTCGGCCTTTTTCCTAGTGTTTTGTTCCACTCTTACCGCCCTAGTTTTCTTCATATCGGTGTTATGTTCCCGGATATTGCGTTCCTTACGCGGTTGGGTGATAATGGGAACCCCTTGATAGTTCTCCTTGAATAAAGCTTTTCCAGCAATGCCCAACCTTGGTTTTACCATTTGCCACCTAACCTCTTTTTCCCTTGGGTTTTTGGAGCCCGAGGGTCATCTTATTTAAACCCCTCCAGGCTAGTGCTCCTCTGAGTGTTGGTCCACCTGTCAACTGCCGGTGGCCACTAGGGGCAACTCTGGGCTGGCCTACCCGTACCTAGGACAATCTGAGTGTGCCCTGAGAACGAGATATGTGCAGCTCCTATCGGGATTTGTCGGCACATTCGGGCGGTGTTGCTGGATTTGTTTTAACTTGTCGAAGTGTCTTGTAGAACCGGGATACCGAGTCTGATCGGAATGTCTCGAGAGAAGGTCTATTCCTTCGTTGACCATGAGAGCTTGTCATGGGCTAAGTTGGGACTCCCCTACAGGGATTTGAACTTTCGAAAGCCGTGCCCACGATTATGGGCAGATGGGAATTTGTTAATGTCTGGTTGTAGATAACTTGAACCTAAACTTAATTAAAATGAATCAACTGTGTGAGTTACCGTGATGGTCTCTTCTTGGCGGAGTCCGGGAAGTGAACACAGTGTTGGAGTAACGCTTGCCGCAGGTTGTTCTCTAGTTATTCGTTCGTGCTTTGCTTTCTCTTCTCGCTCTCTTTTGCGAACAGGTTAGCCACCATATATGCTAATCGCTTGCTGCAGCTCCACATATTTTACCTTACCTTACCTATAAGCTTAAATAGTCTTGGTCGTGAAGGTGCGAGATTGCTGAGTCCCTGTGGCTCACAGATTACTTCCAAACCGGATGTAGGGCCTGATGACTCCGTTCCAGATGACGCGCTTGAGCTCAAGTGGGAGTTCGACGAGGACTCACGCCGTTACTATGTGTCTTTCCCTGATGATCAGTAGTGGTGCCCAGTTAGGGCGATCGGGACCGTGTCGCATGTTGGGTTGATCTTTTATTTTGGCACCGTAGTCAGGCCATGAGTGATTGGATGATGTAATGCTATTTATGTACTTTGTTTGACGTGGCAAGTGTAAGCCAACTATGTATCTCCCCTTTTATTATCTATATTACATGGGATGTTGTGAAGATTGCCTAACTTGCGACATTGCTTTCAATGCGGTTAGCCTCTAAGTCGTGCCTCGACACGTAGGAGATATAGCCGCATCGAGGGTGTTACAGCGGGTTACGCCGAGCGCGCTACTGCTAAGCACTTGTCAGTAGCGGGTTTTCCACACCCGCGCTACCGCTAATTATCAGCAGCGCTCCTTTTTGAGCCGCACTGCTGCTAAGATTCTGTGTATAGGGTTTTCCCTAGTAGTGCATGGTAAGCTACCGGACCCGAATGAAGACGATTACTACAACATTAACCCCATGACATACGAGGGAGTGTTCTATCAAGAGCAACCTGATGATGATGATGTCGTTAGAAACGATGACGCTAGACCATTGGGTGATGATGATGTGGATCCAAACAACGACAATGCACGGAATGATGGTGAGACCATTGTCAATGAAAATGACATACTTATGCTACCAAAGTTAAACGAAGACGCTGACGACGAGGAAGAGCCTCCACCTCCATCAGACAACAAAGATGATATGATTGATAGTGATGATGAGACAGACCGAGAAAGAGGTTACAACAGTGATGATTCATATGGGTTCTAGCAGATGTACGTTTCAAGTCTTTTTTTCTATAGTTAGGAATATGTCTTTTTCTTCATTTTTATTAATGTGTTTATTATCATGCCTTTTCCTTCATTTCATTAATTTACCAATTGCTTATTCTCTTTTCAATGCAAGGTCGTGGAACATGGGCAAGGGGAAGGTCGAGGGCATGGGTTTCCTACCCAAGGTCGTCGGCCTGTCTAGTCGGAGTGGTCGAGCACGTAATTCTTCCCCCCAGCTACTTGACGATGACTCCTCATAGGGAGGTCGAGGGAGAGGTGCCCCTAGAGGAGGAGGGGCGGGGGAGAGCCCCTAGAGGGCGAGGTGGTGTTGGAGGGAGCCACTACAGGGGGGCGCGGCCAGAAATAGCGCACCCTCACCGACTTAGGGGTGTTGTCTTCGAGGCCGAGGAGGAGGTGGAGGAGGTGGCAGGCGAGGAGGAGGAGGTTGGGGAGGGGGAGGCAGGCGAGGAGGAGGGTGGTGGCGGGGATGATGGTGGTGGCGGGGATGATGATGGTGGCGGGAAGGGGGTTGACAACAAGGGGTGGCTGCATGGTAACGCAAAGCTACCAAAGCAGGTTCCTGCTACTGAGGAGCAGAAGTGGCTCATTGAGCCCACAGGGAAAGAGTAAGTGCCACTTTATAATAACTTCATTATTTTGCTTGTCACATGCTCATTCCGGTTGTTATTTATTTTGCTTGTCACATGCTAATAGTTCATTCTTTTGCAGCAACTGGATATATTCTTAAGGGGTCCATATTCCCAATGGCCTCATCACCGTCTTGCTGAAGTTATACTGGCCGGGGTTATACTGTCCGGATCCAGTCAGGCACCCGGACCGTCGGGTTTTGGCCACGAGCTGGGACCACTGGGAAGCGGCCCTCCACGCGGACCATGAGACCCATGCCAAGGCCGTGATCACTACTTTCTGGGTGAGTTCTCTTTAGAAGCACAAGTCCATTCTAGTTTCATGAATGATTTAACTCATGTCTTCTTCCATTCTTGTTTCATGCATGATTGTAGAAATTCTATTGAGTTCTTCCGGAGCACAAGGGCAGAGCAGAACAGATCGTGTTGCGCCAATGCAAGAAGAAGGCCTGCCAGATGCAGTACGAGGTGCGCTATGTGGCCATCTCGACATACTATCACGACGCTCTTGATGTGAAGATGACCAAGGAAGAACCGCGGAGGATGGGCATTACCTTGGAGAGGCACGAGTACTTGGCGGTGAGTATAAAAGATTTTTCATTATGCTTTCATTACCTTGTGGTACATTTCACCGTTTCGTGTTGACATTCCATTATGCTTTCATTATGTAGGTGTGTCCAAATTGGTGTTATGGAAAAGATGAGTCCTGGGCGGCATTGGTGGATCTTTGGTGTGATGAGGCTGGAGCCTGGGCGGCTACGAGAATCAAAAACAAGGCTAACCGAGGGAATGAGGGAGTACATGCTCAGGGAAGCCAAAACCACTTTCTCCACAAGGCACTTAATGTATGACTAAACTAATTAAACATTCTTCCTCTTCTATTTACCATCACTTTCTTATGTATGACTAACCTCTATTTGGTGGTGCAGGAGGAGAAATTGAAGCGTCCGCTCTCACACATGCAGGTGTGGGAGATCGCCCATACACAGAAGGACTCCAAGCCTGGAGAGCACAAGTACTACGGCAAGAAGACCGCGCAGAGGAAGAAGGCCTACTCCGATGGGATCTGAGGTTACATCCTGACACACCTGACCCCATTGCGGCGGATCTGGACGAGATGGTGGTGGTGGGCATGGGGCCCAAGGAGCATGGTCGGGAGGCGGTTCTCGATGGTGTGATCACTCCTACTATCTCCTACACACAGCTCCGTCGGATCGACCCGAGCCTGAGCCAGCGCACTAGCACGCCCATGACCAGTGCACAATCACAGTCCCTCTTTCAGGAGCGGCAATCTGTAAGTATTTTCCCTCTTATCTTCATTGCTCACTGTAGGCCTACATGGAGTACACACGCCAGGAGACCATGGCGTGGCACGCGGCCCTCCACGCATACCATGAGCAGAACAATCGCTAGATGCAGTATGCTCTTCAGGAAATGGCGGCCGACAGGGTTCCTCAATTGCAATCGGTAGCATCTCCTCCACCACAACCAAGGTTGCTTACCTTTGAGGAGTTTGTGGCACAGAACGCTGGCCCCTCACTGGTTAGTTCATCCCCAATCTATTCAGTCAAAGCATACCATGCCTTTCAACACATCCATATATCCCGTTGATATGTCTTTTCAACATCCAGGTAACCGGTGGATCAAGCGTTGGCGGTGGTCTTCGCAGCACTCCCGAGTCACGGACCCCGACCATTCCGATCCATGGAGACGGAGGTGGAGGTGGAGGCGGTCTTGGCGGTAGCGCTGCCGCTAGCAGTGACGACCTGGGCTTCGGCGGTCTTTGCGGGGACGACCTCCGCAGTGCTCGACGTCCTGGCGCTTAAGCCTTTGGGTCACATTGTGGCGGTCTTGGTGGTGATGATACTTATATGCTTGTGATGTTTCTTATTGTTGTTTGTGAGATTATTATATGCTTCGTGGTGATGATACTTATATGTTTATGCTTCGTGATGCTTCTTATGATGTGTGATGATGAATTTGTTGTGTGATGCTGCTGGGTCAGCTGTTATGTGATGCATATATTCATTGTGTGATGCTGTGTATATTCAAATGAATTGAGCTGAAACAAAACAGAAAAAAGAAAAAAAAATAGACAGAAACTATGCCGACGGCTAGGCCGCCGGCATAGGCCTGCCACATGTCAGCCACTGGGAGCTCACGCTGCAGGTCTATGCCGACGGCCGTCGGCATAGTTTCAAACTAAGCTGACGGCTAGGCCGTCGGCATAGACCTGCCCCAGGGGTGACGCCTGCTCGCCACGTGGCATGTGGCACATCTATACCGACGGCCTAGCCGTCGGTTTAGCTGGAAACTAAGCCAACGGCTAGGCCGTCGGCATAGACGTGCCATGTGGCGAGCAGGCGTTGGTCAGCACTTGATGGCGGCCGCCGTTAGGCGATAACGCTGCCGACGACCAGGGCTGTCGGCATTGATGTACGAGCACCGTCGGGATAGGACCTATGCCGACGGCCTTTCTATGCCGACGGCCTTCTTGGCTATGTCGATGGATATGTTGCCGACGGCCCTATGCCGATGAAGGCCGTCGACATAGGCCTGTCCCGACGGCCAGTCAGGGCTATGCCGACGGCCCGGGCCGTCGGCATATGGCGCGATTCCGGTAGCGATCATACTTCCATCAAGGGGTGTTGAGGAGTGTATAAAATGGAAAACAAAGGCGCCGTACAAAGCTACATACGTATCAGTGGATGGAGGATTAACTTCTGGAAACAGTCGTTCGCCGTGCTTTACAAATAAAGCAACACCCGAAGAAGTACATGATTGAATGATACAAGATGATGAGGTTTTTTTCCTGATAAAAGGCGATTTTATTATCTAAAAATGTAGCATCAAGCGGATACAAAGCATTATGAGTAACACCCCGGCCTCTGCATAACTAGGATGCACATGGCCCAATATGAAAGTCTGACCAAAATTTAATAAAAAACTGACAAATCGGCAACAGTAGAGCCCTATAGACCGACATTATGCCTATGTCGATGGAGGTGGTGGATCGATCTGAAGGTTATATTGCCACCCTTGTTGAGAAAAAACCTTCGTAGCCACCTGCTCCAATCGCATACACACCGCCCTGAATAGTGGTTGGTCCTTCGGTCGTTGTAACATAGACTACGTACATAGCAATTGCGTACACCGAAAAATAACCTGCAGAGGAGAAGCATTGTTTTCATTAAAAACCAAATCAGTTTTACATAGCCAAAGTGACCAAATTAAGGCATACGCTCCCACCCTTAATAGTGTTTTGAACCTATTTGAAATACCATCCAACCAATGACATAAAAATATTGGCAACACTTGTGGGCGGATACAAATTTGACGCTATTTGGATAATTGACCATGTAGAGCGTGCAAACTTGCATTGGAAAAAGAGGTGTTTTATTGTCTCGTCATGAGTACAAAAGCAACACTTCTTACTCCCTTGCCAATTGCGCCGTGCGAGATTATCTTTGGTTAACACAACTCCCCTATGAAAATACCACATGAAAATTTTCACTTTTAGTAGAATCTTGGTCTTCCAAATTTTCTTGCTATTACTCACTGGTACCTCAGAATGTATGACCGCACGATATATAGAGTCTACAGTGAAAGACTCTGATGTAGTAAGGTTCCAGCGAAACACATCCCGGCCTTCTGTCAGGATAAAAGATTATTCCATGACACAAGTCGAGGGCCAATCAAATCCCGCCATAACGAAATATTCAGCAGGGATGAACTGAGCACTTGCGCAATAGTATTATTCTTATCGCAAGCTATGTTGTATAAGGCTGGATATTGTTCTCGGGGAGTGGCATTTCCTAGCCAGATGTCTTCCCAAAAACGAATCTCCGACTCATCCTTTATCGCGAAAGACCCAAAGAAAAAGAGATGTTTCTTTGCCGCCATTAGACTAGCCCAAAAGTGCGAGTCCCCAGGTTATCAAAATGCCTGGGACACTGCCTTTTGGTTTAGATACTTGTTGTGCAGCCTGGTTTGCCAAACACCATCCTCAGTCAGAAGTTTGAACAACCATTTACTGAGTAGGGCCTCATTTTTTACCTGCAGGTCATGAATTCCGAGGCCACCTTGGTCTTTCGGCCTACAAATCATGCTACATTTGTCAAGCCTGTATTTTTTCTTTTCATCATCTCCTTGCCAAAAGAATTTGGATCTAAAATAATCCAGTCTTTATAGGAACCCTTTTGGGAGTTGGAAGAAAGAAAGCATATAGAGAACCATATTTGTGAGGACGGAGTTAATCCAAACCAACCTTCCTCTAACTGAGAGTAGTTTGCCTTTCCAACTGCTAAACCGTTTCTATAGACGCTCCTCTACATGCTTCCACTCCGCAATGGTGAGGCGCCGAAAATGAACCAGTATTTCCAAATATTTAATCGGGAATTGGTCATGTGCGCAACCAAATATGTTAGCATAATCGGCCGTCGCCTCAACGGCTTCTCCAAACCAGAACAACTCGCTTGTATGGAAGTTTATTTTGAGACCCGACATTTGCTCAAACACTGAAAGCAAGAGTTTCAGGTTTCGAGCCTTGTCCAGATCATGTTCCATAATAAAGAATTGTGTCATTGGCGTATTGTAAAATAGAGAGGCCACCATCCACAAGGTGTGGGACTAATCTTGCAATCTGGCCGTCCTGCTTGGCGCGCTCAATGAGAATCGCCAACATGTCAGCAACAATGTTAAATAATATTGGGTACATGGGGTAGCCCTCTTACAAAGCCAATCTTGAGATATCCGGCACACACAGAAGGCACACGACTACGCTACCAGCAATGAGCACCGAAAGAACTAAACACTCCCACGCTACAACCTAGTACACACTTCATGACAACGCTCCCAAGAAGGAGAACGACGTAGAGCGTCGCCACTGCCGAGTCCACACTGGACAAAGGTCCTCACCTGGAACCGTGACACAGAGAGAAGAACCACAGACGTCTTCAAGAGGAGCACGACACCCACGGGTGTCTTTGTTGTTGGCACCAAGGCACAGAGCTTTCTCTTGGTAACTCACTCGTGCCACCACGAGGCCGCCAGGAGGAGCGTGATGGTCTTAGATCCCCGGATCCAGGTTACGTCACCGCCCCACCGAGAGAGAGGGCACGTCCGAGTTACCCACCTCAATGCCTCCCTCTACCCACACAACCCGGGAGGAGAGCCACCACCACCAGAATGATGCCCGTCAGAGAGCAACCATGCAGACCGCCATCAGGGGACACCGCCCCGGTATACCTGTCACGATACTAAACGCCGCTCACATCACAAGCACTCAACCGCGGTAGGAAGAGTGGAGGCACTCCATCTACTCCTAGGCCGGCATCAGTCCCCGAGTCTGGGTACGTAGGCGCCTCCATCGTATGAGGCGCCCACACCTGTGTCCCTAGCCAATGCCCTGTGGACTGGGGGTGACACGACTCTGAAACTGCCGCTGGCCGATGACGAACCAGCCCTGAGCCCTTGGCCACGCTACCTCACATGATGTCATTTCTGTGGTCACCAGCGCCGATCAGCGCATGGACACAACACAAACCCGACCACCACCATCAAGCACCATACCGCGAGGGGGACATGATCATGACCCATGACCACATCCCGGGCCAAGCCTGACCTCACCTACCCGAAGCACATGCTTCGATCGGCCCCAGGCCATGAACTGGACTGCCCGACCATGAAAGCTAGATCTAAACCATCCCGTCGGCACAGAGCCTAGAGAAGGCAGCCGCCACCACCACTGCACGCCACCTGCAAAACTACCACCACTGCATTGTTGCAGCTCACCCAAGCGCGCACCACCGCACTGGCTAGCTGAGGCCCAGAAGCCTGAGCAAGGCAGAGCACCACCACCGCACGAAGCCACTACCGCAAGGGGCGAAGCAGCAGCCGTCGGCAAGAGCCACCATGGCCCACACCGCTTGCCGACCAGGCACGCTCCACCACCTTGCCTGGGGCGGATCTGGCAGAAGCTTCCCCGCCGCCACACTCACCACTGCGAGTCCCGCTAGCCACCACGCCGCCTGGAGCCGGCCGCTGCACCAGCGCCCAACACGGGACCCGCGTGCCACAACACGCCGCGACGCACAACATCCACGTCACGCCAGCAGTGTCGTGTTGGCCCCTTCATGGGAGGGAATGAGAAGGCCCTGCCGCCGACGATGGCGGCGGGGGAGGTGGGGAGAGGGGGGCGGGTGGCTAGCGGCGGTGGAGTAGGGTTTCTCCCCGGTCGCCGTCCGGAAGGAAGGGAAAGGGGGGGGGGGGGTCGGGTGAATGTCTAATTCGGATTGACACCAAGGATTTGAATCCCAAGTGCATGTTTTTTCTCGCGGGGCACCGAAATTCTTGGTTACCGCGGTATCCGCGAAATCCCAAAAAAAATTCGGACGAAATTTGAATTTGAATTTTGAATTCAGTTTTCTTTCCTCTACTATACATTAGGCGTGGACTCCATTTCATCAGTAACCACCTTGTGGCGCAGTGGTCAGGTCTTGTGGAATTTTCTCTTGCCTTGAGGTTGCCTTGAGGCATGCAATCAGGACGCCCACGCTTACCAGTACGCCACCACTACCTAGCTGCTCCTTGTGAGTTCCTAGCGTATCTAACTTAAGAGTCGGAGTTTAAATTCAAAAATTTCGAAAAAATTCAAACTTTTTCGCTCCGTACAAAGGTTTCTCGTCGGGTGGCGATAAACGCGGTTACCGGGCAGTATCCGAATATTCCGCCCGGTACCCAAAACCATGATTGACACTGACATGCTAGCGAAAAGAACCAACAAATGGAAGCCGTTAAACTAGTTTTGGGCTTGAACAATTCCGTCATCATGATGACATAAAGCACTGGATAGCCCTGACTGGTTGATGATGCTGCTTGCTAGATGCCATAATTCCATCATGGCTTCCATGGTTTTCCATCAAAGCTACACCCAGGATTGGGATTCGGGGTGCACGGGGACAAAGGAAAGACAGTCATGTATCCCACTACGAGCCATCAACCGATCGCGGCTAACTGTAGGAAACCACAGGCTGGCTGGATCAAACTTAACGTGGAGGCCTTTTAATTTGTTCAAGCAACGGGATCGACAAGGTTGCGCAGGAGCAGTGGACAGGTACTGTAAAGGCAAAATTGTTGCCTCCACGTGCATGCTGCATGATTCCTAACTGCGTTGGATTTGTCTGAGGAGGCACGAGCATGTGCAGCGCGTATGGGTGAGCTCATTATTATCTCTGGCCGCTACGAACGACATACGGCACATGTTTGGTGGCATCGCCCGCTATGGCTGAGGCCGCCGCCTCATCGGATCCGTTCACCACGAGTGCGATAACCCGCCAAGTGACAACATTTTCATCTTCCCGTCGCCTTCATAGATCAGTGCCAGAGCTTTGCCCGTTCTAGCCTCTAGCAGCCGATGGGAAACGGCGGAATTAGTAGCTTTTTTGTAGAACACAATACAGACACAAACGTCAAACGCTCATACATCCACAAGTACACTTAGTCCTATGAACGTACACCCTATTTTTATGAGCACCTCTCAAAGATTATGCCGGCATATTAACATCCATGTCTTGGATCCCGGCTGGTGTGAGCATGGAGGGTTTACTTGTTTTTGGCTTTTTTTGGTTTTGTGCAATGGCCTCCTTCTGGTGGTCATGGGCGGTGGTTGATGCTCAATCTTGGTGGGCACGACTTGGCTATCTGGCTTCAAGAGTCAAGCTACCACATGAACCCCGCCCACTGGACGGAGGACGGACCATCTCCGGTGGATATTCTTCATGTTCCAGTTATGGCTGCAACCCCACATGGGCATATGTGTTAGGAAACTCAAGATTGTGCATTGGTAGATCAGGCGTCTCAACCAATGCTTGATGTGTGAACTTCAGTCGAATTCACGTTTTCAGTGCTAATCAGGACATTGCAACAAGATTTCTTCTCTACCAAGTTGGTGATGGCAATACAAGGGGACTTCATCTGTGGTAGTGCTCTTGAGTAGCAGGACTCAAGTTTCGGATCGAAAACAATAAGTCTAACTAAATGGTTATATGTGGCGGTGGCTATTTGCACTCCCTTGTTGAAGACACTATCTGAAGCTTATTCAGTCTTTCTCTTTTGAATGAAAACCACGAATCTAGCATATATGCTTAGAACCGGCAATGACGATGTTCATGCACTGTCTCTTTCCTGAAGGCATCACTACTGGGGAACCTTCTCATCTTACTGGTGTTTGATAATGGCAGTAGTAATAGATGATGTTTTTCCGCAGTGGGTCATTTGCCTCGTCCATGTCCCTATGGGTCCTTTCTTTTCATGTTGATTATGTGCATTCTAGTTGTGCAAAGCCTTGATGTGTAGTCATTGTATTTGCGAAATTGCATCACGGAATGACCTCCGAACGATACTGCATCCCCAACTGCGCTCCTGCATGCACTCTTGCTGCTCGCGCTGCCACGTACGAATCATGCAGGCACCGGCCGCACATTCGTCATGTGTATAGGGAAAGAAATCTTATGCGACCCCGATCGCACGCTCCAAATCTTTAGACCCTCTCCTGATGTTGGCCATACTGCTCGATGCCGACGCAATTGCGCTGCTCGCCCTTGCCGTTCGCAGCTACGCTCCTCAACGCCGGTGAAACTCTACTGCTCGCCGCTGGTCTCGGCTCCCGAGGAGTCTGGCGAAATTTTTGGAAGGCAATGCAACTCTCGATGTATTGATCGGGTGCACGGTGCACGTATATATAGGTACAAGGACAACCCTCAGCCTCATCTATACAAGGAAACTAGAGGCGGGGCCGGTAGGAGATTATCCTAACAGATACATGCACAGATATGTTCAACACCCCCCCCCCCTGCAGTCGATGCGTCACCAGTGACACATAGACTGGATCGGAACTCCTCAAATGTAGGCGTCGGTAACCCCTTTGTCATGACATCGGCAAACTGTTGAGCAGTGGGAACATGAAGAACGCGGATGCGCCCAAGTGCCACCTGCTCTCACACGAAGTGGATGTCGAGGTCAATATGCTTCGTGCGACGATGATGAACGGGGTTGGCGGAGAGGTAGACCGCCGAGACATTGTCGCAGTAGACAATGGTGGCCTTCTGGACGTCAAGGAGCAACTCCTGGAGAAGCTGGCGAAGCCACGAGCACTCAGCAACGGCATTGGCCACAGCACGATACTCGGCCTCGGCACTGGCGCGGGATACCGTAGGTTGTCGTTTAGACGACCACGATATGAGCGAGGGCCCCAGGTAGACGTAGTAGCCTGAAGTTGAGCGTCGCGTGTCCGGGCAGCTGGCCCAATCGGCGTCACTGTAGGTAACCAGGTCAGTCGAAGGCGAGGCCGTCAACGTAAGACCCAGAGCCGTGGTGCCGCGGATGTACCGAAGAATCCGGTTCACCAGGTTCTAGTGAGTGTCGCGAGGGGCGTGCATGTGAAGACACACCTGCTGAACGGCGTACTGCAGGTCAGGCCGAGTGAGTGTCAAGTACTGGAGAGCGCCGATGATGGATCGGTAAAACACTGCATCTGGCGCGGGGGAGCCGTCGAGCGCAGAGACCTTGGTCGTCGTGTCGATAGGCGTGGGGACAGGCTTGCAGTTAAGCATGCCCGCCCACTCAAGAAGGTCCTGCGCATACTGCTGATGATGATGGAAGAACCCGTCGGCGCGTCGTACCACCTTAATGCCGAGGAAGTAGTGCAACGGGGCGAGGTCCTTAATGGCGAACTCGGCGCTGAGGCGAGCAGTATGCTGACGAGGTAGCTCGGGCGAGGAAGCCGTCAGTATGATGTCATCGACGTAGAGGAGCAGGTAAGCGGTTGCCGGGGCCTAGTGGAAGACAAACAGCGAGGTGTCGGAGCGAGTAGCTCGGAACCCAAGCTGCTGCAGGAAACCGGCGATCCGCTGGTACCAGGCGCGAGGGGCCTGCTTCAACCCGTACAAAGAGTGGGAAAGCAGGCATACATGATTTGGCTGAGCCGCGTCGACGAAGCCGGTTGGCTGCTGACAGAACACCTGCTCTGAAAGATGGCCATGCAAGAATGCATTCGACACATCCATCTGATGCACCGACCAGGCGCGAGAGACCACGAGCTAAAGGACCGCGCGAATCGTGCCCGGTTTGACAACCGGGGCGAACGTGTCGATGAAGTTGACTCCGGCGCGTTGCCGAACTCTGTGGACCACCCACCGAGCCTTATAGCGCTTGAGAGACCCGTCAGGACGAGTCTTATACCGGAATACCCACTTGCCAGAGATGACGTTGGCATGGGGTGGCTGCGGGACGAGCTGCCAAGTGCGGTTGCGCACTAGCGCATCGAACTCCTCCTGCATCGCCGCAAGCCAATGCGGGTCGTGAAGGGCGGCTCGAGAGGACGACGAGAGTGGTGATGCCACAGACGTCGAGGCAGCGAGAAGGTACTCGTCCGCAGAATAACGGTTGCTGGGCCAATGAATGCCAGGGTGCGAAGGATCCGTTCGGCGCGACCATTTTGTTGCGAGGTATACGGGCAAGTGAGACGAAGAATCGTGTCGTGTGTGGCGAGGAGGGTGCGAAACCCGACGTTGTCGAACTCCTTCCCGTTGTCAGTCTGCAAGGCATGGATGGAACGCCCAAACTGTGTAGCGACATAGGAGTAAAAGGTGGTAAGAACGGAGAGTGCATCGGATTTTCTCCGCAACGGGAAGGTCCACACATAGTGCGAAAAATCATCAAGTATAACAAGATAGTATAAAAAACCAGTATTACTGGCAACAGGAGATGTCCACAAATCACTATGAATCAACTCAAATGGATACGACGCCACCGATGAGGACGTGCTAAACGGAAGACGAACGTGCTTGCCGAGACGACAAGCATGACAAGTATGATCATCGATTTTATTACACGTGAATGAAAAAATCCTAAGAATATGACGAAGGGTGGCTGGATTCGGATGTCCCAACCGAGCATGCCAAAGGTCCACCGTGGCGGAGAGAGCGACCGGAGTGGATGTGGAAGTGGCGGTGGAGTTCACCGGGTAGAGGCCATCCGGGCTGTCACATCGGTGGAGCACCATCCGGGTACGGGCGTCCTTAACAGAAAAACCCACTTCGTCAAACTCAACAGCTATAGGATTTTCACGTACGTGTAAGAGAACGAACGGAACAAAGATTAGTGACTAACTCAGGTAAAACTAAGACATTAGACATATGAATAGGTGTAGAGTTAGACGGAAAAGAGGTATGACCGACATGAGTAATAGGAAGGGAAGACCCGTCCCCAACAGTAATACGACATGCGGTGGAAACTGGGGATACGGAGTTGAGGTTACCGGGGTTGGAAGTCATGTGGGTGGTAGCCCCGGAGTCCATATACCAGTCGCCGCCTCTAGTGTACGTGTTGGGTGTAGGGGCGGAGTGGAGCGCCGCAAGGAGGGCCGGGTCCCATGGGGCCGGCGGGAGTGCGGCGGCCGTGGCTGAAGGGGCGGCGTAGCCACCCGGGGCGGCGTAGCCGCCAGGCGCGGTGTACGGAGGAGCCGCGACGGGGTAGCCGCCCAGGGCGGCGAGGAGCGCCTGATGCACACCGGGGTGGGGGCCGAGGATCCGCCGGGACGGGGGCCCGCGGCACGGGCATCATGTACGCGTGTACCACCACCGTCCAAGGGTTCGTCGCGGTGGCCCAGGGGGCCGGGGGCAGCTGCTGCTGCTGCGGCTGGCGGGGCGCCCCCCGCGCCGTGCGGCTGCTGCTGCTTCTTGCCGCGGTGCCCCCCGCGGCGACAATTGGGGGCAGTGGGTGGCGGCTGGTAGACGGGCGCCGGGGGCGCCTGGAAGTAGGACGCCGGCGTTGGCGGCTGAGGTCGCAGCGGCTGCTGCGCTTTGGGGGAGCGGTGCGGGAGGTGCCCGCCGCGAGGGCCGTGTGTGTGGCCCGGGACTTCACCATCTTCATCCTCCTCTCCTCCAACCGAAGATAAGCCACGACCCGAGGGAAAGTCGGGTCCGGGAGGAACGTGAGGTTGGAGGCCGTGTTGCCGAAATCCTCGTTCAGGCCGGCGGTGAGTGTGCTGAGAAGGAGGTCGTTAGAGACCCGCTTCCCGAGGTCGCGGAGTTCGTCAGCGAGTTTCTTGAGACGCATGCAATAATCGTCAATGGATGAGTCAAGCTGATGGCACCCAAAAAATTCCTGCTGAAGAAAGACGCGGCGCTGGAGGGCGTTGTCGAGGAAGAGCCCGTTCAGCTTCGCCCACACCATCTGCGCGTCGTCAGTGTCGCAAACAATGGTGTGGAAGATGTCCTTGGAGATGGTTTGGTACAGCCAGTGAGTGATGGTGGCATCGATGGTCAGCCAGTTGTCGTCCGCGTACATGAGACCGGAGTCAACGCAGCCATCAACGTGATCGATGAGGTGGTACTCGCGGAAGACGAGGGAGAAGTAGGTTTTCCAGGCGTAATATGTGGTGGTGGCGTAGTCGAGCACGACGGGGACGCGAGCGAAGATGTCCAGATCGCGGACGACCTCCACGGGAAGAGGGGCCAGACCCTCAAAAGGGTTGGAGGGGAGGGAGGCGGCGGAGTGGGGAGAGGCCATGGGTGGCGCGGCAACCGAGGGAAGGGGTGGCGGCGCAGGGAGAGGGGCGGCTCGGGAGGGAGGGAGGTGGATCGGGAGGAAGGGAGGTGGATCGGGAGAGAGGGAGGCGCGTGCGGCGGCGGGAGAAGGTGCGGCGGCGGCGTGGATGGACAGCGGCGGCGGCGGCGGCGAGGGGCTGCGGCGGCAGCGGCGGCTAGGAGCGGAACCTAGGGTTAGATAGAAAAAAAAATTGATATCATGTGAGAGGCAATGCAACTCTCGATGTATTGATTGGGTGCACGGTGCACGTCTATATAGATACAAGGACAGTCCTCAGCCTCATCTATACAAAAAAACTAGAGGCGGGGCCGATAAGAGATTATCCTAACAGATACATGCACAGATATGTTCAACAAAATTCATCTCATCCGACGTCCGGCAGGAAATATGGAGTTCTTTTTTTTAGCAGAGGACAACTGCGGAGTTGGTTGGCTGGCCGCCGCCGTCTGGCCCTGGCATCGGCAGGAAGGATCTGGCCTTGGAAACGAGATTAGGCAAAGGATTGGGGACAAGTTGGGGGACGCAACGGGGATTTTTTTCATGTGTATAGCAGAGCTGTTGTATTTGTATATATCCACTTGATTCACCATTTATTAAAAATGGATAAATCTCTGGCGAAGGGGCTCTATACTCGGCATAGCCTCGTTGGACGGCGATTCCAATGGCATCACCCATGAGTGTGGGCTCACCATCTCCATACTGCATGCATTATGGTCTAGCGCATGGGCATGAACAGAGGCAACGTGCTGTACACCTTGAACGCAAGCAAGGTGCAACCCAAGGTGATGCTTGTGGCACGTCATACACATAACAAGCACACAATATGTAAAAGCATCCTGCAATGGCTCCTTGTAGCATTACATATGTTTTCAATTTCACAAACAGAACATTTGGTCCTCACAAAAATATGCAAAATTTCGAGAATATTTTAAATTAATTTGGATTTTGATCTATTGAAATTCCCTTAATTTAACTAACTTCAATTAAGCTTTAATTTTCTTTGGCGTTAGTTTAAATCTAGCTTGAATTTTTAGAGTTGTCATCGAAGTTTCACTGAAATTTTGAACCTTAGGGGAAGAGCCTTAGCTCGACCTTTGCTCAGCGTTTTTTTTAAGTGTGTATGTGCCATCAATAACCTTTATTTGTGGCTTGATCAACATATTACTGTTAAAACGCAATACAGATTAGTATTTGAGGAACTTATTATTATACCCAGTTGTAGTGGAAAGAACTCTCCTAGTATTAATATACAACAACAACATAACACAACCCATGACTCATGCATATATTTTTGGAGGCGACTGATAAATACATAAATTGCAAGACCACAGATCGTCTACGCCTCATCGTCTTTTCAGTGATAGAGTAATGACAGAGTACTTGGTCTTCTCCTTGACAAGATGCAAGGCGACATTATATGCAAACTTCTTGAAGAGCTCATCGAGCACGGATTCTCCAAAATGGCTTGTAAACAGGGGCTCCATCACTGCTCTCAAGCAGTTTGCGACGTTAATCCCACTCTGGACACTGTCGTGTACATAATTGCCCTCCGAGTCATCATAAGGATCCCAATTGGTCTCGAACAGTTTGATGTTAGTCAATTCAAACTGCTGGCTCTGGTCGACCACTGCCTTAACTTCATCCGTCGATGGCCCATACACAGGTAGATTAAAGGAGTCCAGCTTTTCTTTCTCCATGAGGCCCTGTCGTGATTAGTATGCATTAATGAAAATTTAGTTTCCTCAAATAATTATTAGAAGTATGGTATATCCTTGCGTACCTCCTCAACAAGAGATTGTACAGACTGTGAAAGTAACCCATATAAACGGTTGAGACTTGCGCTGTAGACATCATCGTGTTTCCTCCCAAGAAATGTGAGAACCATTTGTCCATTGGCAACTAGTTCTTCATGGCGCAGCTGGAGGAACAACAACATGTCCTTCTGAAACTGCTCTTTGTACATTTTCACCACACAGGGTGGGGTAGTCGCTCCAATGCCGATGTTTCCTTCATTGGGATATGATCTTTTCTTGCCCTCTAATCCATCAGGAAGCTGTGTATAACATGTAGCCTTTTTTCAGACATTCTGATACACATTGATATATTTTGGGCTGTCTACTTAGCTCCGTCAATTCAGCAAATTCTCACTATTAAATGGACCGATGTGGATGATTATATAAATAAAGTTATGCAAGTAAGCTGTGTGTTGTTGGTGCTAGTACCCGAGATCGCCAATGCAGGCAGTATGATGAGTGAAAGAGATGAACACTCCGGCGAGGCAAAAGTCTTGTATAGTAGGAGCTGGGCAACCCAGCGATGTAGAAAGCAGGTATTGGCTCTCCCTTGTGATCCATATCAATCGAGTTCTTGAATCGTTGAAGTGATTGGAAGACATGGTTGAAGTCGTTGCCTGGTAAATCGTTGAGAAAGAACTGAAGCTCAGTGGGATGGCGACTGAATTTCTCAAGGTGGTGGCTGACCGCTTCGATCACATTGGAGACAAAGAAGAGTGTGTTGTCACTTGAAGAGCAGCCTAAGTCAACAATTGTCAGTGTTGGATGGAGGAGATCCACGCACATTTCCATCACAATCTTCTGGAGAACTGGCTTAGTCTCAACCAAAGCTTTTTCCTAAGATGAATGGAAGGGAAATCTTTATAAACTGCTGATGTAGAATCTACCCAGCGAATTAGGAGTAGAACGGCAGGTATGTCAAGGTTGTAGGCAATACCAATTGTGGATGCTAAAAGGATTGTATCGAACCTGAAGTCTTGAGTTCTTGAAGTAGCTGGTCTCTTCTTCTCCTTTGGTCATATGGAGGTCATGTTCCATGTTCATGGCTACTAAGAAAGTAAGAAGTAAGAACTCGAGGCACAAGTTGATTTTTCTGCTTTGTGTACGAGAGAACTGAAGAATGCACGGGTCAGTGCCATATAACCTTGTTGAATATATAGGGAGAGCATGAGTGATATTTGCTGAAGGTCCCTCTTTCTTCAGTATTTCACATAGATCTTTCTACTTCTTACATTATTTCCCTATATGCATACAGTACAGTTGTTAGAGCGTCCCCAAGGCCCATTCCCCATTTTCCTACCATGTTTATCCATCAAATTTTTCCATATAGGAATTTCTGGACAAATGTACCATGGTACCCAAGGGGGATACACCATTTCTCCACCTCAAATCTACATACATTTCTCCACCTCAAATGTCCATACATTTCATCGAACAATTGATGTGCGGAGCTGCGGCAGCGGCCTGGAGAAGCTGCGGCACACGTTCACATCAACCATGACGAGAAATTGTCTCCAGGCTAGCGGGGAGGGCGGCGGCTTGTCGGGAAGGAGGGTGGGGATGGCTCCGGCAGCCAACCTGGCTCAGTACTGACAGTCTGACACAACACAGCAGCAATGAGCACCCACATGGTGAACACGAGGACCGAGCTCATGGTGGGGAGAGAGAGTGAGGCCTGAGCTCGCGCCCAGCATCGTGGGGAGAGAGAGTGAGGCAGAGCAGGGCTCCTGCTATGGCCCAAGGAGGTCTGCGGTGAATCAGGGTGCTTGGGGGGGGGGGGGGGCGCAAGGAGTGTGGAAAAGTGGACTGGAGAGTGGCCAGGATTGGATTGAGTAGTCCACAGTTGAGCTGTGTGTCCACGCTCGAAACAAAGTTGTAAAAATCGAACTGGACCGGAGGTGCGACATGAAAAACTAAGAACCGCCAGGATGCACTATTTTTTAAGGTTTCCCAGCTTTTTAGTAAAGAAATCACAAAAATGTTTGAGAAAAGGTGTATCACAAGGGATATGACACCTACCGTTGAGGCAAGCCATGCTAAAGGCCCAATAAACAACTAACGATGGGTGGCTCGCGCGTGCTTCCCCTCTCATAGGGGTGACGTCTGGATCTAGGGATCTGACCTTGTCGCGCTCATCATGGCGGCCTCGTGGTGGCACGGATGAGTTGTCAAAAGAAAGGTTTGCATCTTGGTGTCAACGACGTCGGCGCCCGTGGGTGCCATGCTTGTCCTGAAGGCGTCGTCGTGGTTCTACTCTTTGTGTCATGGCTCCATGTGAAGACCTTTGACTGTTGCAGACTCAACAACAGCGACGCTATCTGCGCCGTTCTTCCTCTTGAGGGTGTTGCCGTGGAGCATAGGTGTATTAGGTTGTAGAGTAGTGGTGTGTTCATGTCTTCCTATATTCCCTCTTGGTAGCGTAGACGCGTGTGTTTTATGTGTACTGATTATCTTGGGATCGACTTTGTAAGAAGACTACATCACAATCTTGTATCGTATGTCGTGTACTTCTTATGTTGTTGCTTTATATGTAAATCGGCACGAAAGCCTGTTGAGAGAGAGAAAGAAATTACACTTTATGATTTATTAATGATTTATATTCAATATTAGGTGTATTCATTTGATCTAACATCACATATTTGAAAATTCACCTTAAATATTCCAGTTTTTTGTCGCAAATGGATCGAAGAACCGGTGGTCTGGCTAGTAAAAACTTCAACCTCCAGCCAGACCGGTTTGGTTTGTTAGAGCATCTCCAGCCGTTTGCCCCCCAGGAGGCACCTTTTTCGCCTCCTGAGGGGCTGCCGGCGAGAACTTAGGCCTTGGGGGCCAAACCACTTCCACTCGTTGCCTCCCCACGAGCAGTGTTGAACTCCCAAAATCGAAGCGTCATTTCGTCGAGCATCTTGCCCGCGGCGGCGGCGACGACCTCCTCGGCGCGAGCCCAGCGGAGGAGCGCGAGCGTCGACGGGGAAGGAGGCGATGAAAACCTCGAGGAGACATCCTGCAGCCGGAGGCCGACGTCGAGCCGCCCCATGCCCCGCTCCCTCGCCCTGTGCCCTGTCCCTCGAGCTGACGGGGAAGGAGGAACGCCTGGTCGGCGGAGTTGAGGTAGCCCTCCTGCTCCGAGAGCGAGCAGTGCAGCAAGAGCAAGCTTGAACATGGCCGCCCTCGCCTACGTGCAAGCGGCGCGTGCGGGAGGCGGCGGCGTAGAGCCGGCCGTCGATGCAAGCGCTGGGGCTTCTCCATCCGGTGACCTCCGTGGACTTGAGGCCGCCCCCGCCGCTCTCTCCGCCAGCGACGTACACGCCGAATCAGTGGCGCCGGTGCATGTCCGGCACGCCGAAGCTGTAGAACACCACCGGCCGCATGTTGGTGCCTCCGAGCAGGTGCAGGTGGCAGCCACCGAGCACGGCGCAGCTGAACCCGGCGGCGGCCGCGTATTCAGCGGGCACGGGCGGCATCGCGTGCCATGCTGCGGCCGGTGGAGCCGGTCTGCGAGCTGGTCAGCGGACGGGACGGTGACCCGCCCGCGTCGCGCCGTCCAGGCCACGGCTGCGCCCTACCTCATCATAGCGTCCTCCACTGTCTCCCGCTCCTTCCCGACGACGGCGTCGCCGAGGCACCGCGCGAGGACGACGGTGTGAGCAACAAGGAGGAGGAGGAGGTTGCTGGTCGCTTGCCTTGTAGACGGGGCCGAAGCCACCGCGACCGAGCAGGTTGCCATCGGAGAAGCCGGCGGTGGCGGCCTCCAGCACCGGCAGGTCGATGAAGAGCGTCCACTGGTCGTCCTCCTCCTTGTTGCTCTCCCGACGACGAGGGCGAGGACGACTGAGCCCACAGTCGCGCCCGTCCGCCCAGGCAGCGCCGCGCCCGCCCGCCCGCCCGCCCACACGCCATGGCCACACGCAGCGAGCTCCGGCCCGGCCACGCCACGGCCACATGCCGGCGGACGAGCTGCTGCGGCTCCGGACGTGCGCGCGAGCAGGCACGTAGGGCGGCCCCGGCGGCGAGCACGGCGACAAGAGACGGCGAGCGGCGCGGTTGGTGGAAGAAAAGACGAGGAGAGAGAGAGAGCTCGTGGGTGTGTCAGGTGAAAAGTGAGAGAAGAGAGGCTGCATGTGGGCCTTCGCATGCATAAACACATTGCCGGCGCTCCCAGATGCTTCCCGGGGGGCTGGGTTTGGGGTGAGACTGCCGGCGCTAAACTTTGACGAATTCAGCGAAAAATGTGATCCTGGGAGCGTGACTGGAGACTTTTTTCGCTGCCGGCGATGAAAAAGTGACCGTGGGGAGATTTCTGAGGGCGTGGCTGGAGATGCCCTTAAACCATGGTTCAAACAGAGCTGACCAAATGGGTCGTATTTTGTGGGTCGGCACGTTCGCACATGTGCCTGACACTGTACTAAACGGGGCATGCCTAGCCCGTGGCACACTATGTGACATGCTCGTCAGTCGGGGTGAGGCTTGCTGCCGGCACGACACGGTCATTTTTTTTTCTGATTGCTTTTACCAGGTTATTGGCCAAAAAGCATGCGAGCAAGCCAAGGCACGTGTCGTGCAGGGCCGGCTCATTCACTTAACTATACAATACACCACGCGTTGCAGCAGGATGGTAGTGTTATAAAAAAAAATTTGAAAGTGAGTGGTACACGGTAAGGAGAAAAGAAGTAAGAAAATAAAAATAAGAAATGATTTACAGCACAAGATAGCTCGGACTTAATGTGCAACTCTAAAATCAACTTACTTAGTACGATCAGTTCTCTAACCAAATCTGATGTGTTGCTAATAAAAAAAGTAGCAATTAATACTGCAATACAAATTACATGTCTGCACCTTGAATGAACTCCCGGAGTTTATCTTTCTCGGATATGTGACTTCGCTGAACTTACATAGTGTTATATGTATGTATAGCTTCTGGATCGTAAAATATACGTCTTGGCGGTTTACACCAAAAGCAGTGCAAAGGAAGCACGAGATTTAAGAGCCATACCTAATGCGGAGCATTCCAAAGTCATCCCCATGGACCTACGTTCGTCTCCCCAAGTGCCAAGTGGACCGATGACACATGCAAGTGCAAGAGCTCTCGAGTCCGAGGTGACATCTCTCCTCGGAAGTGCCTTTCGAATCACACGAGACATGGTTACTACCTCAACCGGAGACACTTTGCATACTCAGGTACCAAGAAACTAGCCATGGACACAAGGAGCAAGGTCGAACGAATGAGGAAAAAGAACGTGAAGATGGAGGCAGGGACGGAGCCAGGATTTTGACATAAGGGGGACGAGAGTTCGCCTTCAGTGCGTAAACTTATAATAAGATCATGGACAGACACAGTAGCCTATTTATTTTAGTGAGACAATAGCCTATTTTGATGAACCATATGTCCATCCTAATAATCAAGCAAAGAAAATTGGGGCGAGATATGAATAAATTCAATTTCAATCAAAAGTTTTCATAAAGCAAATTCTGAAAGCAATTCGGATGTAACTAAATCATTCAACTACAGGAACGGATAACCAATGCAAAACCATGTCTCACGGTTAATATATTGTTTTGTAGTTTATACAAATCAAATCTTGTACTCCTACTTCGTTTCTACTTCTAAAGGCACAAGTTAATCTAATCTCAAAACATCAGCCATCGACTAAGTAATTGAGAAGAAGAGAAAGTAATCTAACCATATTTCCATGCCTAGTTGCCCGGCTCTGCGGCCGGCCGGCCGATCGGCCCGTGCATGGTCTTAATTTCCCCTTCAGCAATTCTGGACTAAAGATTGGAAGCTCCATGTCGATGGATCATAAACTACCCTAGACGGTTCCCCAATAGCAGCAGAGGAGGTTGCGGGCGACCGGGGATCAGGCGTCGATCCCGTAGCTGCCACCAACGTAGCCACAATCTGACCTAGGCGTGCGTGCGTTCCAGACCTGGCCCCATTGCCTTCTACAATGGGCTTCCCCTTCTACAATAGCCTACTTTTTTGTCTGACGTATATGGGCTGGGCATTCACGTTGCATTATAGAAAGAGGGACAGGGCCACAGGGGGGCGAAACGAGACAGACACTACGTGCAATTAGCCAAAATCAAGGAAAATCTAGTCGCTATTAACAGGAAACGCTATCGTCAGGGAGGGTCTCGCCCCCCCTCGTCCCCCCTTGAATCCGTCCCTGGATGGAGAGAGACTTTGAAGCTCAAGGACACGACAACGCTTGAAACAAATGCTTTGTTTTGGCACCTTCGTCTTCCTTTCTAATATTAGTAAATTCGAGCTAATGGGACCAGGATGATCCGGACCAAGTCCCGGATGATCCGGACCCCGGCCCCAGATGATCCGGCTACCGCGCACCAAGAGTGCAGCAGCCCTTCGGACAAAGTCAGATCATCTGGACTAGCTCAGACGTCCGAAACCGACCCGGACATTCGGACCCCCTGCAGCCGCCATGACGCATCCGGATGATCGAGATGGTCGTCCGGATCAGCCGGACCCCTGAAGCCCAGATCATCCGGACCCCCATCCGGATCATCCGGACCCCCATCCGGATCATCCGGACCCTGCCTGCGTGCATGACTTGGGACGAGGCCCATGTACCTGTATCTCCCCCTAAACTATATATACTTCAGCCCTGCCCACGTTTTTGTGTTAGCATTGTGATAGCTCGAGATTGAGATAGAGCTTTGCTCATCCACTTACCCCTACTCCTATGGAGACCAAGAATTCCTAGGAGAAGATCCCTCAATTGGATTCAAGACCCCCTTGTGGGAAGATCCTCCAAGGATTCAAGACCTCTTTCCTTCAAGGATTGGGATAAACTAGTTCCCCCTTTGTACCCCACTTTGTTGACTTTGGATATTGTATCTCCCCTTTATGTATGTGGATTTAGCACATATGAGATTGGATCTTGTTGATTTGAGTGTTTTCCTCTCTTGTATTCATTGTGTTCTTTCGGAAATCCCCTCCATTTCGTGAAAGATCGGCAATTAGTGTTCCACCTTACATCAATACCTGAAGGTTTTTCTCCCTTTTAAAACAACTGGATGTGCTGTAATTGAATCAACAGATGTTGTGAGGAGTAGGTGGAGCATGCTGGCGGAGGCCAACCAGGTATCCTAGCGCTATGACGCAATGCAATGACTTGCTCGTGTGGCGGATCAAAATCAGACTAATGATGAGTTGTAGAGAAACAGTAAGAGATGTGTGACGCGCACATGCCTGACCCTACTGGGCTACATGACATTGCGGGAGAAGGCAGGCAAGATGGCCTGATCAAGGTGGCTTCATAGTGTTGCCTGCGGCAACATCCTCAGCAACAGTGCACCCCGTGACCGTGGCGCCCCCGTCCGATTTGGCCGGCATGATCGATGACATGTAGTACTTCGCCCTCTCGTCCCGCCTCTCTGCTGTCCCTATCTCAACACCGACACTGTCCACGGCCACAGCAAAATCAGTGCCATCGTCTTCCCGCACCAATGTCAGCCTCTAAACCAGTTGATATGTACAGTCGTCCAGTACCCACGTTGGTCTGGGTTTTGTGGGAGATCAAGCAAGGGAAGGAAAAATCATGAATCCTCGTAATGTGATCAGGTTGTTGCTATTTATTAGAAGAACTCATATGAGAAGAACATGTTATGTGGGAATGAAGCGATTCGTTCAGTTCTTACTCCTAGACTTGTTTCATGGAGAAGTTGGATATAAATGAGATATTGGGGATGTGAACAGCCGACCGTTTCTGCTGCTTATTTTTGCATGGAAAAGATAATGGAATCACTTAGTAAAGTCAAGCAAAAGAAAGTTTGATGGCATGACATCAGGGTAGAGCAGGGAAATTTGATAGTTTAAGTACATGCTTGCTGATATGGCATGATAGCTGAGTTAGCATATGTGTATGTCAAGATAAACAGAATAGTAGCGATGACTCTCTCCCCACGTGTTATTGCGGTAGCTTTGTCAAAAAATGCGTTTGTAGCTGCTGAAAATAACTAAATCTTATGAAAATAAAGTATAAGCTTGAAAATATATAGAAGAAAGTGTCTAAAAATAAAACAAAAACTTTTGAATTATAGTTAAAAATATCATTTTGAACAAAAATATGAAGGATGACTAACATGAATATATGATGTGGCAGCGTTTACATGCATAGACTAATGCAAAAATAATTATAATTTATAAGTTAAATGCATGACTCGCTTATGTGGCAGATTTTGCATCGCTTAATGGGAGAGAAGACATAATATATTGCTTAATGGGGAGGTGGATATTTTGCATGTTGAGAGAATTGGGACCAACTTCTTAAGAATGTGAATATCAAGTTAAATGCATGACTTGCTTACGTGACATATTGTGCATGGCCTATTGGGAGAGAAGAATTAAATGCATTTCTTAGGCTGGTCATAGTGGGGGGTAACTTAGACTAGTGTCATGTTTCATAATGCAAAGTAACATAATAGTAGTATCATAGATGACTTCATTTATTAGCTCGTAGACTCATCTTGTCTTGAAAAGCGCTATGTTACAGTAACATATTATGTTACCACCTCTCATTAATTACTTGCCATGTAAGCAGAATTTTATTAAAGTGCGCTATGTTACTAGCTAAGTTACTCCCACTATGACTAGGCTTAGTGGGAAGTTGACGTGGACACTTTGCATGTTGAGATAATTGGAACCAACTTTCTAAGAATGTAAGATGTGTTGTGCCCATCCCAAAGACGAGGCCTACATGCTGGCACGGCATGGCCCACTTATAATTTTTTTACAGGTTGCCCGCTTATAAATGGGCATCCGCGTGTCATGTCGTGCCAGGCCCTCTAACAAGTGTGTCGGGCCGTGTCCGAGCGGGCTGATTGGCCACCTCTATGTACAAATGAGGGAACCACATGACTGGATAATTAAATGGAAAATGACTTGGGAACTTTATGCCGTTCCCCAAATAGACAAATTAGGGGAGTCAAGAGGGGGCGGGAGGGGGGGGGGGGGGGGGGAGTGGGTTGTTCTTTGTGCATGGTAAAGTTTTCTTGCAGAAACATCTCATGTCCTCCTGAAGATGTATAGAAGTATATACTCGATACTAGTTAGAAACTATTTTATTACTTGAGAAAGTGAAAGTAGATATAGGAACTGTGGTTTGTTAAAATCTATAAGGTGTATATAAGTGCAGAAACATTCTTGTTCTTTGTTTTTCTTTTTAGTGAAGACAAGTGGTACATGTGAAACTCTCACAAGCACTCACGTTCCATCACACGAAAAAATTAAGAGATGGTAAAATAGAACTATCTATATCCTCCCACAACAATCTGAGCTCGTGAGGCGTTGCATTCAACACAAGTTATATTTAGGACATTAAAACTGGAAATCATAGAAGTTTTCTCATGCATCGATACTCCGAAGCCAGTTGATTTCGATTCATGGTATTTATAATTGTTGGTTACTGAAAGAATATAAATGTACCCCGCAAAAAAAGAATATAAATGTGTGGATAAGAAAGATTTATTTTTTCTAATATTATGGATGCAAACTTTGTTGTGTAGCTTACAAACTAATGTAATTTTGAATAGAGTTTGATCGAAAAACACATCTAATGTATAATACAACAACAGATCAAGGATCTCTAGTAGTGTATCCCGCAAAAAAAAAGTATGTTACGGATTACTATACGTCAGTGTCATATGAATTGAGATGTGAGATATGTTTAAACAATAAATTTGTCTTTCACATTAAGCTAGTAATCCATCTGGTCGCTTGAACTGTACTTCGTGTCACCACGTGGTACTCTGCCATACTCTGCGATTTTTGTGCTTGAATTACATCTCCGTCGCCACAACTGAAAATTTGGTCCTTGTGTGAATCACATGGAACCATTCAGGAGTACACGGGCACAATAGCATTAGACTGAGACGTGACTGAACCGTCTTTGGTGTTACTCGAGTGATGAAGTCTACAGCACCATTGTGTACAGGATTGAACTGTCTGTCATGTTGTCTCTGCTCGGAAAGTAACAAGAGTCACGACTTGTTCGATTCTTGTTAGCTTCACCGTTTGTCTGTGGAATATGCCTCTGTATATGCCTTCAAATCGAATTTCCAATACTTCTCATTCCCTGCTGGTTCATGCTATGTGACCGCCCATGCAATTCACCCTGCTTGTCATTGTTGCTCTCCTTCCACACTTTGACATTCTCCTCTAACACTCCCACGGACTATATGTGATCCCATTACATGTGGAATAAGCTAGTTATTTATAGGAGGCCTGCTAGTTACCAACGATATGTGTGGCTAGTAGATATATAATCATTGCTTCACCAAACATCACATGCCAACTTTTTTGGTCGCTTAATTCTACTATGAATGGTGTAGTGATAAACATTTGTAACACCACTGGCATATCTAAGTAGAAGCAACTCTAAGCGGAATGTTGCTACTAAACCATGAAAAAAGAGCCATTCCAAACTCAAGTTATTATATGGTTGTAGTGCTACCACTACTTTAGGTGCTACCATACTACCAATACACCACGACACCTCTAGAAAACAACAATTTTTGTATGCACATCTGAGGTACCAAGTGCACAACAAAGAGCATGCCACTGCCACCAAAGTCCATGCCAAAGACGTGACCTTTGTTTACGAGCAAGAATTTCAGGCACCCCAGGTGACGCACACCTTTATTAAAAAATGTATTTTATAGAAAATTTCAGAGTTGGGATCAATTCTTAAGGTGAGTTTGAGAGTGATGACATAGGCTCCTTCAAATACCCGACAACCTTGGATCGACCCACCCCCAGGAATAGCAAAAATTAATGTCGATGGAGCAATGAAGGTGTGGCAAGGAATAAATCACGATGGCAGTAATCTGCTGAGATGAGCCGGGGCATTATCTGGGATGATCTTCGATCAACTTGCGTGGAGTGTGTGATGTTCCATCCCTTGAGGCATTGGCCTTGGAAGATGACATGATAGATGCTTACAAAGATCCTAATTTCCTCAGATTGCAAGTCAGTGGTGAATGACGTTTGTTGTAACACTGGTGGAAAACATGGTGCTATCATCAAGGAAATCAAGGAGCACGTGAGAGATTTTAATGCTTGTAATTTTATTTTTGAGAGTGGAAGTAGAAATTTTGAAGCAGACATTTTACCTAAAAACTTTATCTTTGGCGTTGGGTAGGCATGGTTGGCTACTGCAGAAGCATGACATTGTATCAGTTCCGATGGACCTTCGTAATCAATAAAGGAACGCCTATTCCCCTCACACACACACACACACACACACACACACACACACACACACACACACACCATGGAAGTAATATGGTACTCTTGCCGGAAAGCCATTTACGAGCATAAATTTCAAGTGCACCAGGTGACGCACACCTTTATTCAAAATTTTATTTCAGAGTTGTGATCAATGTTGGGGAACGTAGTAGAAATTCAAAATTTTCTACGCATCACCAAGATCAATCTATGGAGTAATCTAGCAACGAAGGGAAGGAGAGTGCATCTACATACCCTTGTAGATCGCTAAGCGGAAGCGTTCAAGTGAACGGGGTTGATGGAGTCGTACTCGTCGTGATTCAAATCACCGATAATCCTAGTGCCGAACGGACGGCACCTCCGTGTTCAACACACGTACAGCCCGGTGACGTCTCCTATGCCTTGATCCAGCAAGGGGAGAAGGAGAGGTTGGGGAAGACTCCATCCAGCAGCAGCATGACAGCGTGGTGGTGGTGGAGGAGTGCGGGACTCCAGCAAGGCTTCGCCAAGCACTACGAGAGACGAGGAGGGAGAGGGGTAGGGCTGCGCCAACAGGGAGAGCAAATCACATGTGTTGGGCAGCCCCAAACCTCAAGTATATATAGGGGAAGGGGAGGGGCTGCGCCCCCACCTAGGGTTCCCTCCCTAGTGGTGGCGGCAGCCCCCAGATCCCATCTGGGTGGCGGCCACAAGGGGGAGAGGGGGAGGCGCACCTGGGGTGGGCCTTAGGGCCCATCTGCCCTAGGGTTTGCCTCCTTCCCCTCTTGGAGGCGCCTTGGGCCTTGGTGGGAGGCGCCCCAGCCCACCTTGGTGGGATTTCCAAGTTGAGGCCAGGTTCTTGCATTCCTTGTCGAATCTTGCATATGCATCCCGCATCGAATCCCGCATAGCATACCATCCTTGCATCATATTGTTTGATCCTTGCACGTGGTTGATTGTTGTCCTTGTTGCTTGTTTGTCTTGTTTGGGTAGAGCCGGGAGACGAGTTCGCTAACAAGGAGCCCGTTGAGTTTGCTTTCGAGGATCCAGTCAACTCTGACAACTTTGCAGGCAAGATGATCATACCTTCGAAATCACTACTATCTTTGCTTTGCTAGATGCTCGCTCTTTTGTTATGCCAATGCTACGATGCCTACCACTTGCTTTCAAGCCTCCCAAATTGCCATGTCAAACCTCTAACCCACCATGTCCTAACAAACCGTTGATTGTCTATGTTACCACTTTGCTCAGCCCCTCTTATAGCGTTGCTAGTTGCAGGTGAAGATTGGAGACCGTTCCTTGTTGGAACATTATTTACTTGTTGGGATATCATTATATTATCTTGTTAGCTAATGCATCTATATACTTGGTAAAGGGTGGAAGGCTCGGCCTCTCGCCTAGTGCTTTGTTCCACTCTTGCCACCCTAGTTTCCGTCATATCGGTGTTATGTTCCCGGATTTTGCGTTCCTTACGCGGTTGGGTGATAATGGGAACCCCTTGATAGTTCGCCTTGAATAAAGCTTCTCCAGCAATGCCCAACCTTGGTTTTACCATTTGCCACCTAGCCACTTTTTCCCTTGGGTTTCCGGAGCCCGAGGGTCATCTTATTTTAAACCCCCCGGGCCAGTGCTCCTCTGAGTGTGGGTCCGAACCAGGTAGCTTGACCTATCTGAGTGTGCCCTGAGAACGAGATATGTGCAGCTCCTATCGGAATTTGTCGGCACATTCGGGCGGTGTTGCTGGATTTGTTTTAACCTGTCGAAGTGTCTTGAAGAACTGAGATACCGAGTCTGATCGGAACGTCTCGGGAGGAGGTCTATTCCTTCATTGACCGTGAGAGCTTGTCATGGGCTAAGTTGGGACTCCCCTGCAGGGATTTGAACTTTCGAAAGCCGTGCCCGCGGTTATGGGCAGATAGGAATTTTTTAGTTGTAGATAACTTGAACCTTAATTTATTTAAAATGAATCAACTGTGTGAGTTACCGTGATGGCCTCTTCTCGGCGGAGTCCGGGAAGTGGACACGGTGTTGGAGTAATGCTTGCCGCAGGATTGCTCTTTAGTTATGCGTTCACGCTTTGCCTTCTCTTCTCGCTCTCTTTTGCGAACAGGATAGCCACTATATATGCTAGTCACTTGCTGCAGCTCCACCTTATTTACCTTGCCTTACCTATTAAGCTTAAATAGTCTTGATCGCGAGGGAGCGAGATTGCTGAGTCCCTGTGGCTCACAGATTACTATTACAGCAGATGCAGGGCCTAATGATTCCACTCCAGGTGACGCGCTCGAGCTCAAGTGGGAGTTCGACGAGGACTCTCAACGTTACTACGTGTCTTTCGCTGATGATCAGTAGCGGTGCCCAGTTGGGGTGATCGGGACCGTGTCGCATGTTGGGTTATCTTTTATTTTGGCGCCATAGACGGGCCATGAGTGTTTGGATGATGTAATGTTATTTATGTACTTGATTGACGTGGCGAGTGTAAGCCAGCTATGTTATCTCCCATTTTATTATCTATATATTACATGGGATGTTGTGAAGATTGCCTAACTTGCGACATATGCCTTCAATGCGATTATCTCTCTAAGTCATGCCTCGACACGTGGGAGCTATAGTCGCATTGAGGGTGTTACACTGGTCCCTTCCCACTATTGGCCCATGTAAGCCTCCGGGGCTGGTGGCCCCACCTGGTGGACCCCCGGACCCCTCTGGTGGTCCTGGTACACTACCGTTGATGCCCGGAACACTTTCGGTGGCCAAAACCATACTTCCTATATATCAATCTTTACCTCCGGACCATTCCGAAACTCCTCGTGACGTCCGGGATCTCATCCGGGACTCCGAACAACATTCGGTAACCGCGTACATACTTTCCCTATAACCCTAGCGTCATCGAACCTTAAGTGTGTAGACCCTATGGGTTCGGGAACCATGCAGACTTGACCGAGACAACTCTCCGGCCAATAACCAACACCGGGATTTGGATACCCATGTTGGCTCCCACATGTTCCACGATGATCTCATCGGATGAACCACGATATCGAGGATTCAATCAATCCCGTATACAATTCCCTTTGTCTATCGGTACGATACTTGCCCGAGATTCGATCGTCGGTATCCCGATACCTTGTTCAATCTCGTTACCGGCAAGTCTCTTTACTCGTTCCGTAACACATCATCCCGTGATCAACTCCTTGGTCACATTGTGCACATTATGATGATGTCCTACCGAGTGGGCCCAGAGATACCTCTCCGTTTACACGGAGTGACAAATCCCAGTCTCGATTCGTGCCAACCCAACAGACACTTTCGGAGATACCTGTAGTGTACCTTTATAGCCACCCAGTTACGTTGTGACGTTTGGCACACCCAAAGCACTCCTACGGTATCCGGGAGTTGCACAATCTCATGGTCTAAGGAAATGATACTTGACATTAGAAAAGCTTTAGCAAACTAACTACACGATCTTTGTGCTAGGCTTAGGATTGGGTCTTGTCCATCACATATTCTCCTAATGATGTGATCCCGTTATCAATGACACTCAATGTCCATGGTCAGGAAACTGTAACCATCAATAGATTAACGAGCTAGTCAACTAGAGGCTTACTAGGGACATGTTGTTGTCTATGTATCCACACATGTATCTGAGTTTCCTATCAATACAATTCTAGCATGGATAATAAACAATTATCATGAACAAGGAAATATAATAATAACCAATTTATTATTGCCTCTAGGGCATATTTCCAACAGTCTCCCACTTGCACTAGAGTCAATAATCTAGTTCACATCGCCATGTGATTAACACTCACAGGTCACATCGCCATGTGACCAACATCCAAGAGTTTACTAGACTCAATGATCTAGTTCACATCACTATGTGATAAACACTCAAAGAGTTCTGGCTTTGATCATGTTATGCTTGTGAGGGAGGTTGTAGTCAACGGGTCTTGCCATATTCAGATCCCTATGTATTTTGCAAAACTTTATATCGTAGATGCTGCTGCCACGTTCCACTTGGAGCTATTCCAAATTGTTGCTCCATTATACGTATCCGGTATCTCTACTCAGTGCTATCCGGATAGGTGTTAAGCTTGCATCGACGTAACTCTTTACGTTGAAATCTTTATCACCTCCATAACCGAGAAACATTTCCTTATTCCTCTAAGGATAATTTGGACCGCTATCTGGTGATGTACTCCTAGATCACCTTTGTACCCTCTTGCCAGACATGTGGCAAGGCACACATCAGGTGCGGTACTTCAGCATGGCATACCGTATAGAGCCTATGACAAAAGCATAGGGGACGACCTTCATCCTTCCTCTTTCTTCTGCCGTGGTCAAGCTTTGAGTCTTACTCAACTTCACACCTTACAACTCAGGCAAGAACCCCTTCTTTGACTGATCTATTTTGAACTCCTTCAAAAACATGTCAAGGTGTGCGTTCTTTGAAAGTATCATCAGGCGTCTTGATCTATCCCTATAGATCTTGATGCCCAATTTGTAAGCAGCTTTATCTAGGTCTTCCTTTGAAAAACACTCTTCAAACAACCGTTTATGCTTTCCAGAAATTCTACATTATTCCGGATCAGCAATATGTCATCCACATATACTTATCAGAAATGTTGTAGCTAGTGCTCCCACTCACTTTCTTGTAAATACAAGTTTCTAGCAAACAATTTATAAACCTAAAAGCTTTGATCACTCCATCAAAACATATATTCCGATTCTGAGATGCTTGCTCTAGTCCATAGAAGGATTGCTAGAGCTAGCATACCTTTTAGCATCCTTAGGATCGTCAAAACCTTTTATTGTATCACATACAACCTTTTCTTACGGAAACTGGTAAGAAAACTTGTTTTGACATCCATCTGTCAGATTTCATAAACGAAAAATACATCTAATGCTAACATGATTCCGACGGACTTAAGCATCACTACGGGTGAGAAATTCTCATCGTAGTCAACTCCTTGAACTTGTGAAAAGACTCTTTCCCACAAGTCGAGCTTCATAGAAGGTAACATTACCGCCCACGTCCGTCTTCTTCTCAAAGATCCATTTATCTCGATGGCTTGCCGATCAACGGGCAAGTCCACCAAAGTCCATACATGGATCCTATCTCGGATTTCATGGCTTCTAACCATTTGTCGGAATACGGGCCCACCATCGCTTCTCCATAGCTCGTAGGTTCATTGTTGTCTAACAACATGATATCTAAGACAGGATTACCGTACCACTTAGGAGTAGTACATATCCTTGTCGACCTACGAGGTTCGATAGCAACTTGATCTGAAGCTTCATGATCACTATCATTAACTTCCTATTCAACAGACGTAGGCTCCACAGAAAACATCTTTCTGTGTTGCATCACTCTCTGGTTGAAATAAAGGTTTGACAACCTAATCAAGTTCTATCTTCCTCCCACTCAATTCTTTCGAGAGAAACTCCTTCTCGAGAAAGGACCCGTTCTTAGCGAAAAACAATTTGCCCTCGGATCTGAGATAGAAGGTATACCCAACTATCACCATTGGGTATCCTATGAAGATGTGTTTGTCCGGTTTGGGTTCGAGCTTCTCCGGCTGAAGCCTTAAGCATAGCAGCCCCAAGCATTAAGAAACGACAACTTTGGTTTCTTGCCAAACCAATGTTCATGCGACGTCGTCTCAACGGACTTAGATGGTGTCCTATCTAAAGTGAATTCAGCTGTCTCTAACGCATAACCTCAAAATGAAAACGGTAGATTGGTAAGAGACATCATAGATCGCACCATATCTCATAGGGTTCGATTACGACGTCCGGACACACCATTACAACTGTGGTGTTCCAGGTGGCTTCAACTGTGAAACAATTCCACAATGTCTTAAGTGATTTGCCAAACTCATAACTCAGAAAATCCCCTTTTGATCAGATCGTAGGAACATGATCTTCTTTGTTATGATGATTCTTAACTTCACTCTGAAATCGCTTGAACTTTTCAAACGTTTCAGACTTGTGCTTCATTAGGTAAATATACCTATATCTACTCAAATCGTTAGTGAAGATGAGAAAATAGCGATATCCACCGCACGCTTCAATTCTCATTGGATCACCCGCATCAGCATGCATGATTTCCAACAAGTCACTTGCCCGTTTCATTGTACCTGAAAACGGGGTCTTAGTCATCCTGCCCATGAGGCATGGCTCGCATGTGTCAAATGATTCAAAATCAAGTGACTCCAAACATCCATCGACATGGAGTTTCTTCATGCATCTTACGCCAATATGACCTAAGCGGCAGTGCCACAAGAAAGTGGTACTATCATTATTAACTCTACATCTTTTGGCGTGAACATGTGTATTACCACGACCGAGATTCAATGAACCATTCACATAGGGTGCATGACCATGAAAGGTATCATTCATGTAAACACAATAACCATTATTCTCTAACTTAACTGAATGACCGTATTGCAATGAACATGACCTAATCATATTCATGCTCAACGTAGACACCTGATAACATTTATCTAGGTTCAATACTAATCCCGAAGGCAGATGGAGCGTGCGATGGTGATCTCATCAACTTTGGAAACACTTCCAACACACATCGTCACCTCGCCCTTAGCCAGTCTCCGTTTAGTCCGTAGCTTTTGCTTCAAGTCACCAGTAATAGCAACTGAACCGGTATCCAATACCCAGGTGCTACCAGGAGTACTAGTAAGGTACACATTAATAACACGTATATACTTTGTTGAAGTTGCCAGCCTTCTTATCTACCATGCATTTGGGGTAATTCTGCTACCAGTGACCGTTCCCCTTACATTAGAAGCACTCAGTCTCAGGTTTGGGTTCAACCTTGGGTTCCTTCACTGGAGCGGCAACTGGTTTGCCATCCATGAAGTCTCCCTTTTAGCCCTTGCCCTTCTTGAAATCAGTGGTCTTGTTAAACCATCAACACTTGATGCTCCTTCTTGATTTCTACCTTTTGCGGTCTTAAGCACCGCGAATAGTTCCGGGATCAACTCCATCCCTTGCATGTCATAGTTCATCACGAAGATCTAGTAGCTTAGTGATAGTGGCTAGAGAACTCTATCAATCACTATCTTATCTAGAAGTTTAACTCCCACTTGATTTAAGTGATTGTAGCACCCAGACATTCTGAGCACATGCTCACTAGCTGAGCTATTCTCCTCCATCTTGTTGGCAAAAGAACTTTGTCTGACACCTCTCAACACGGGCATGAGCCTGAAATCCCAATTTCAGCTCTTGGAACATCTCATATGTTCTATGGCGTTCAAAGCGTCATTGGAATCCCGATTCTAAGCCGTAACGTATGGTGCACTAAACTATCAAGTAGTCATCAGGATGTGTCTGTCAGGTGTTCACAACATCCACAGATGACGTTGTAGGGGTTTGCACATCGAGCGGTGCATCAAAGACGTAAGCCTTCTATGTAGCAGTGAGGACACTCCTCGGACTACGGACCTAGTCCGCATCATTGCTTACAATATCTTTCAACTTAATCTTTCTCTAGGAACGTATTGAAATAGGAAGCTACAACGTGAGCTATTTATCTACAACATATTTGTAAAGACAATTTAGACTATGTTCATGATAATTGAGTTCATTTAATGAACTCCCACTCAGATAGACATGCCTCTAGTCATCTAAGTGAAACATGATCCGAGTCAACTAGGCCGTGTCCGATCATCACGTGAGACGGACTAGTCAACATCGGTGAACATCTTCATGTTGATCATATCTTCTATACGACTCATGTTCGACCTTTCGGTCTTCCGTGTTCCCAGGCCATGTCTGTACATGCTAGGCTCATCAAGTCAACCTAAGTGTTTCGCATGTGTTCCGAGGCCATGTCTGTACATGCTAGGCTCGTCAACACCCGTTGTATTCGAACGTTAGAATCTATCACACCCGATCATCACGTGATGCTTCGAAACAACGAACCTTCACAACGGTGCACAGTTAGGGGGGACACTTTTCTTGAAATTTTAGTGAGGGATCATCTTATTTAAGCTACCGTTGTTCTAAGCAAATAAGATGTAAAACATGATAAACATCACATGGAATCAAATAGTGACATGATATGGCCAATATCATTTTGCTTCTTTTGATCTCCATCTTCGGGGCTCCATGATCATCGTTGTCACCGGCATGACACCATGATCTCCATCATCATGATCTCCATCATCGTGTCTTCTTGAAGTTGTCTCGTCATCTATTACTTCTACTACTATGGCTAACGCTTTAGCAATAAAATAAAGTAATTACATGATGTTTATGTTGACACGCAGGTCATAAATAAATAAAAACAACTCTTATGGCTCCTGCCGGTTGTCATACTCATCGACATGCAAGTCGTGATTCCTATTACAAGAACATGATCAATCTCATACATCACATATATCATTCATCACATCCTCTGGGCCATATCACATCACAAAACACTTGCTGCAAAAATAAGTTAGACGTCCTCTAATTGTTGTTGCAAGGTTTTACGTGGCTGCTATAGGTTTCTAGCAAGAACGTTTCTTACCTACGCGAAAACTACAACGTGATATGCCAATTTCTATTTATCCTTCATAAGGACCCTTTTCATCTAATCCGATCCGACTAAAGTGGGAGAGACAGACACCCGCTAGCCACCTTATGCAACTAGTGCATGTCAGTCGGTGGAACCAGTCTCACGTAAGAGTACGTGTAAGGTCGGTCCGGGCGCTTCATCCGACGATGCAGTCGAATCAAGATAAGACTAATAAGGGCAAGCAAATTGACAATATCGACGCCCATAACTATTTTGTGTTCTACTCGTGCATAGTAACTACGCATAGACCTAGCTCGTGATGCCACTGTTGGGGAACGTAGCAGAAATTCAAAATTTTCTACGCATCACCAAGATCAATCTATGGAGTAATCTAGCAACGAAGGGAAGGAGAGTGCATCTACATACCCTTGTAGATCGCTAAGCGGAAGCATTCAAGTGAACGGGGTTGATGGAGTCGTACTCGTCGTGATTCAAATCACCGATGATCCTAGTGCCGAACGGACGGCACCTCCGTGTTCAACACACGTACAGCCCGGTGACGTCTCCTACGCCTTGATCCAGCAAGGGGAGAAGGAGAGGTTGAGGAAGACTCCATCCAGAAGCAACACGATGGCGTGGTGGTGGTGGAGGAGCGCGGGACTCCAGCAGGGCTTCGCCAAGCACTACGAGAGACGAGGAGGGAGAGGGGTAGGGCTGCGCCAACAGGGAGAGCAAATCACATGTGTTGGGCAGCCCCAAACCTCAAGTACATATAGGGGAAGGGGAGGGGCTGCGCCCCCACCTAGGGTTCCCTCCCAAGGGGTGGTGGCAGCCCCCAGATCCCATCTGGGTGGCGGCCAAAAGGGGGAGAGGGGGAGGCACACCTCGGGTGGGCCTTAGGGCCCATCTGCCCTAGGGTTTGCCCCCTTCCCCTCTTGGAGGCGCCTTGGGCCTTGGTGGGAGGCTCCCTAGCCGACCTAGGGGCTGGTCCCTTCCGACTATTGGCCCATGTAAGCCTCCGGGGCTGGTGGCCCCACCTGGTGGACCCCCGGACCCCTCCGGTGGTCCCGGTACACTACCGGTGATGCCCTGAACACTTCCGGTGGCCAAAACCATACTTCCTATATATCAATCTTTACCTCCGGACCATTCCGGAACTCCTCGTGACGTCCGGTATCTCATCCGGGACTCCGAACAACATTCGGTAACCGCGTACATACTTTCCCTATAACCCTAGCGTCATCGAACCTTAAGTGTGTAGACCCTACGGGTTCGGGAACCATGCAAACATGACCGAGACAACTCTCCGGCCAATAATCAACAGCGGGATCTGGATACCCATGTTGGCTCCCACATGTTCCACGATGATCTCATCGGATGAACCACGATGTCGAGGATTCAATCAATCCCGTATACAATTCCCTTTGTCTATCGGTACGATACTTGCCCGAGATTCGATCGTCGGTATCCCGATACCTTGTTCAATCTCGTTACCGGCAAGTCTCTTTACTCGTTCCGTAACACATCATCCCGTGATCAACTCCTTGGTCACATTGTGCATATTATGATGATGTCCTACCAAGTGGGCCCAGAGATACCTCTCCGTTTACACGGAGTGACAAATCCCAGTCTCGATCCGTGCCAACCCAACAGACACTTTCGGAGATACCTGTAGTGTACCTTTATAGCCACCCAGTTACGTTGTGACGTTTGCACACCCAAAGCACTCCTACGGTATCCGGAAGTTGCACAATCTCATGGTCTAAGGAAATGATACTTGACATTAGAAAAGCTTTAACAAACGAACTACATGATCTTTGTGCTAGGCTTAGGATTGGGTCTTGTCCATCACATCATTCTCCTAATGATGTGATCCCGTTATCAATGACACTCAATGTCCATGGTCAGGAAACCATCAATAGATTAACGAGCTAGTCAACTAGAGGCTTATTAGGGACATGTTGTTGTCTATGTATCCACACATGTATCTGAGTTTCCTATCAATACAATTATAGTATGGATAATAAACGATTATCATGAACAAGGAAATATAATAATAACCAATTTATTATTGCCTCTAGGGCATATTTCCAACGATCAATTCCTAAGGTGAGTCCGAGAGTGGTGACACAGGGTCCTTCAAATAGCCGACAACCTTGGATCAGCCCACCCCCGGAAATAGAAAATTTTGATGTCGATAGAGCACTGAAGGTGCGGGAAGGAATAGGCGTGGGGGTAGTAATCTGCCGAGATGAGCAGGGGCATTATCTGGGATCATCTTCAATCACCCTGCATGGACTGTGTGATGTTCCATCCCTCGAGGCATTGTCCTGTAGGGAGGCGTTGGCTTTGGCAGATGACCTGATGCTTACAAGAAGATCCTAATTTCCTCATATTGCAAGCACCTAATTTCCTGAGATTGCAAGTCAGTGGTGAATGCCATTTGTTGTGACACGGGCAGAAAACATGTTGCTATCATCATGTAAATCAAGGAGCGCACGGGAGATTTTGAAGCTTGTAATTTTATTTTTGAGAGTAGAATTAAAATTTTTGAAGCAGATATCTATACCTAATATTAAAGAGTGAAGTGCAATGTAGGTCCTCAAACTATTTCAAGGGTGTCATGTAGGTCCTCGAACTATGAAAATCGTCATCCAAATCCTCAAACTGCAATAAGTATATCATTCAGGTCCAAAATCTTCCTAACCCCCTCTAACTAGCCAGCTGGCGCCGTTAACCGTGAATACTGAACAGTAAAATAGCGTTCCAGTTTCAGCATCATTTTTGTACGTGACGAACAGTAAAATTCAGAAAAATCTGAAATTCTTTGGCATTGAAGATACCCTGGTGCGTGAACAGTAAAAATGTTCACTAATTCAAAAAAATGTTTGCGAATATGGAAAAGTTATTCGCAACTTTAGAAAAATGTTCACAAACAATAAATTTGAAAATATGTTCGCGAACCACAAATATTGTTCGCAGGCATGGAAAAAATGTCCGCGGCATTAAAAAAATGTTCGCGAACCACAAATATATTTGACTTTAAAAAAATGTTAGTGAATATTTTTTAAATTCACGAATAGTTTTTCCAAATTCATCGTTCGCGAACATTTTCTTAAAGTCGTGAATATTTTTTTAAAATTCATGAATATTTTTTCCAAATTCATCGTTCACGATCATTTCTTTAAAGGTACGAACATTTTAATTAAAGTCGTGAATATTTTTTCCAAATTCATCATTCACGAACATTTTTTAAAGTGGCGAATATTTTTTCCAAATTCATCGTCCGCGAACATTTTTTTAAAGTCGCGTATATTTTTTCCAAATTCATCATTTGCGAACATTTTTCTGAATTAATGAACATTTTAATGTTCATACACCTGGGTATCTTCGATGTCAAAGGTTTTCAGATTTTTTTTTATTTTACTGTTCATCGTACACTGTTCATCACGTACAGAAATGATGCTCGGAACTTAACGCTGTTTTACTGTTCACAGTTCACTATTTCATTGTTCATGTTTAACGCCGCCAGCTGGCTGGTTAGAGGGGGTCAGGGAGATTTTGGATCCGAATGACACAGTTACTGCACTTTGAGGACTTGGATGACAATTTTCATAGTTCGAGGACCTACGTGACACCCCTGAAATAGTTCGAGGACTTACAGTGCACTTCACTCAATATTAAAAGACAGAACCTTTCATAGTTCTCCATACATCGCCTTTTTATATCCGTTGATTTTGTATTAACCACGAAGATTGAGGGCTTAAATTAAAAAAAAAATAGATCTATACACGGGTAACGAAAAAACCAAATGATTCACCGGCGTCCATCGTACGATATAACTCCTACGATGTCGAGCACAGCAGACTCCTTGCCAATGCGGCAAGGAGATGGCAAGGCTGAGTGCGCCGAAGCAGGCTGGGTCGTGATGCGGCAAGGAATTCTTCTCCTCTGTATCGCTGCACCTTCGTCCTCCCTCTCACTGTACACCGGAAAGAACAAGGGAGGTGGGCATCAACCGTGACATAAATAGTGCGTAGCAGACAGTGCTCGCGGCGGCCGGCCAGAGAAGACATGCGGCGGCCGGCCAGAGGAGGCGTGTGAAGGACTAAGCACTTGCGTTGTCGTGGTAGCCAGTGGATGCATCAACGACAACTAGGGTGTGCCATGACGAAGCCAGCTAGGACGTACGTTGGTGGAGCGGGCTAGGTCGCGCGGCGGCTGCGTGGCCGGGCTGCATCGTTTTAGGCGAGACAATCATCTGGCGTGTTGTGTTGTGCGTGTGTGTGATGTTGTCCGCCTGATGTGCTTGTGTGTTGGCTGCGAGAGGATGCCCAGCCGACTGGCACGCGTGGTGTGCGGCTGCCTTCAGGTTTGTGCATGCATGTTGGCTGCTGGCATGCTATGAGTGCGTGTGGCTGGCCGGCTTGTTGTCTTCTGTTTGAAACCTCGTGGAATCAAGTTTTTAGATTAGGCCGTAAATTTAACATCAGCGTTCAGTTACCTTTTAAAGTTGCGCCCCATGTGTTTGAGGTAATGTGTGATAAAAACAACAATGGTAGGGCAATGTCTTTTGATCAGATTATGTACAGTCATGATTATCATAGGAATAAAACAATATATATTTGATAGCATATATATCATTCAAGGCGAGCGTAAAGTTCATGACTTAGATAATAAAATGCATTAAGATATATATTCACGAAGAAGAAAGAATACTTGTGTGTAGTTTTATTTCCTTCTAAAAATCTGCTATTTTATTAATCTTATTGCTACAATGGTTCTTATATATTATGACAAAGTGTATTAAGAGTTTCCTCTCGAGTTTATCTTTCATTAGGGGAATATGTACACATCTTGGGTTGCATATTCAAAATTGATGGATCTAATGCAACAACACCCCTATTAAACCTGATTGGTTATATATTGTGTTGCCTTTTGTCGATATACCTTATGATATATTTTATATAGAACTAAACAAAGAATATATGAACTGTAAAATCAAGTGTTTTTATTTTATTTTATGATGTTGCAACACATGGGGCCATAAGCTAGAGACATGGAAAGAATTTTATTTTCTCTCGTTGCAACGCGGATGCATGTTTTAGCGACAAAATCTGCATTTATCTACTGTGTCTAAGAGTACATCTTATATGCAAAAACTGGAACAGACGGTCTATATTAGACTTGTCGGGGGACAATGAACAAAGGATTATGGATGTGCCTCCTCAATAAAAGTATCATAGTTCACTTTTCCCCCTTTTGTTGGTTTTACAAGTGACGTTGTAGATTTGTTTAGTTATTATGCTAACAATTGATGCTATTTCCAGGATTTGAAACAAGTTACCTCACATGGCAAATATTTTGATGAGGTTGGCTAGCACACGACACGCCCCCTCCAGGGAGGTTAGTCGTGAGGTGAGGACCAACACTAATGGGCAAGGCAATGCCAGGAAAGAGTCGGGATGGTGCGAGCTTGCCAGCCAAACCTGTGGTGCACAAGCTGGAGCTGGACCATATTTAAATTTCACCCTAGATTTGCACGGTACCAGCTGTGTTTCTTTCGTTGCAACGCACCGGCCTTTTGCTAGTTTTAGCTAAATTTTTGTATTCTTTGGTGTTGGGTAGGCATGTTTGGCTACTGCCGGCACATGACATTCTATCGGTTCCTATGGACCTTCGTAATCAACAAAGCAAAGCCTACCCCCCCCCCTCTTGTTCCCTCTCTCTCTCTCTCTCTCTCTCTCTCTCTCTCTCTCTCTCTCTCTCTCTCTCTCTCTCTCTCTCTCGCACACACACACACACACACGCAAAATATAGGTCGCAAATCGTTTCGTGTGCTAGACGCCCCCTGCTATGATCAACGCGACGCCTTATGCCTGTCGGACGTACATTGCGGTGTTGCCGCAAACCATGGGTTGGCCGGCTGGCCGCACGGACAATCAGCGTGTTTCGCGAAAAAGAAACGTCCCCCGTGGTAGGGGTATTTCCTAATGCGTAACGGCAATAAAAATGCGGGCGTGCTAGTATACATTCGTATACTAATAAATAAGGGACAACCACACATAGGGAAATACTGCTTTATTAATTCTCTTGAGAATTACAAAGTGCGGTTTCTCACATGATTACTTAAGTTGCGCCATTGACAAGTACATCTGACTAGTGTCCAGCGATTGTGGTGGTTCTAGTTCCCAGAGCCTCGTAAGACAATCCGGTTAATTACATCTGCTAGTAATCCCGCAGAACACCTCCGATTAAGCTGTGGTGATGGTCGTCGTCTTGTAACCTGAAATATTCTCATGGTATATTGAGAAGTAAAAGTGGCATGTAATGATATACCAAAGCCTCGTCGGCCTTTGGTATGAGACATCCGGCCTTGTCGGCACCGGGTTCATAGTGAAGTCTCAAAAAAGTGTTCAGCCTCATCGGTCACGAACAAAGTGAGTCCGGCCTCGTCGGCCATGACAAAAGGGTTCCGGCCTTGTCGGTCACGAAAAGGGGTAATGACTCCAAGCCTCGTCGGTCAAGGAGATAGTGCATCCAGCCTCGTCGGCCAGGACTTATGAATGTTTCCGGCCTCAACGGTCACGGAAAGGGGTAATGCCTCCTAGCCTCGTCGGTCAAGACTTATGAATGTTTCCGGCCTTGTTGGTCGCGGAAAGGGGTAATGCCTCCTAGCCTCGTCGGTCAATGAGAAGTATATCTGGCATCATCAGCGAGGACTTGTGAAGATGTCCGGCCTCGTCGGTCGCGGAAAAGCATTGTGCTACAAGAGACTTGATATGAAATATTCAGCCTCATCGGTACCGAATGATCAAATAAGGTGCGTCGGCACTGTTAATCATTTGCATATGGTGTGAACCAATTTATCTTTAATCAAGGAGCCAATCTCCAAAATGCATCACTCGATCGCCGCATGATCTTGAGTGTGCTATGAAAGTATGGGACTGGGCCAAATCTCAACTCGCTCACAAACATACATGGTCTTTGTCCCACCACTAGACCATCGTATGATCTAGAATGTGCGAAGGTCCATGCACAGGGCTTCTCCGCACATAATTTCTGACGGCATAACACATACTCTGAGCATTTTACAGTATACCCTAGATCGTGTCTTTGTCAACTTGTAAAAGTTTCACGGCCTAACTCATAATGGTTTGCTCAACGGCAAGCTGATCCTGATCTCACCAATCTTTATAAAGGTATACTCATGTGCTAATGGAGCTGAAAATGTTACACGGCTTTACTCAGCGTGTTTTCTGTATCTCGTAAAACTTGCAGCTCAATGCTACATGCCTGCTGTCCGGAAGAATCTCAGACTAAACCTCAGTTGGTTGTAATTAACATGTACAAAGATTGCTGGTCTGCTGGTTTATTGTTCCTGCCTCAAACATCATGTACGTGCATGTTCATTTCATCATCTGGAACACAACATTTGTTTTCACTTGCTTGTTCGTTGGGCACAAGCATCAAGCTAATGTTTGAGAAGCAAGCAGATCACATGATCATCTCACCTTTTCTTACTATAGGAGAAACATGGCCTGTCGATGCGGTCGCCGTACGTGTATATTGTACATCTAAAAAAGGACCAAGGATACAAGGCACGAAACGTGCATGGGTAAGATAGCGGCCGGCTATGTACGCATCGGCCAGCCTTGTGCGTGTACGCGTGTCTGTGTATCCTGTGTGCTGGCCCTGCCATTCACTCCCTCATCTTTTTATCTAGTTGCTGGCATGCGTGTTTGCTCAACGCCCACCTGTGCATGTATTTGGATCGGTGTAAACTGATCAAATCTTCTAAATCATCTCGTTCATCTGCACATGTATTTAGGCCGGCTAACCAAACACATGATCAGTGTAAACTGATCTAATGTGCCGTTGCCTTGTTCATCATCTGCACCTATATTTTGGGTTGACAAGCAGACACATGACCGATGTAATCTGTCTCGGCCCTGTTCATCATCTGCACCTATATTTGGGGTTGACAAGCAAACCCATAACCGGTGTAATCTGGCCTAATCGGCTTGGCCCTGTTCATCATCTTGAGAAACCTGTTCGCCGTGATTTGTACATGCTATTTTCTATCGGTGAACCAATCTGTGCAGGCGGCTCCATTGCGGCAGCCAGGCCTACATATATACTTTGTCACTTGTTCGTCGCGGCTATAAGCCAATTTGTGCATCGGGGTATGGCACTACGGCTTGGCGGCTCCCTGCGTACCTGTGGATAATAATCATGAATCTCACCTTAATTACCTGAGGTTACATGGAGACGTACAGCCAGTCGGCCGGCCAGCTTGACGAAGAGAACGGGAGAGATTTTATGTACGTTGAACTCCTCGTGTGTGTATAGATCAGAGAAAAGAATTGAGGTGTTGTGTAGCTAGAAATGAGATGGGAGTTGTGCGGGGCCTAAACACCATGGCCTTCTTCCTCTTCTGTGTGCAGCTTAGCGGCGGCCGCCACGTGTGTGTGTGAGCGGTTGGCCTGGCGGCAGGCTGTGTGCGTGAGATTTGAGGGCGCGGTTTGGCGGCCAGCCCCTTGTGTGCGTGTCCTCCCATGAGGGTGTGAAGATGTGCTCCTTATATAGCCAGGAGCTAGGGCGACGGGTGGAGCGACCTGCAGCCCACAAGCGCCGCCAATTTCTTGTTACGCTGATCGCGTCGTTGACGAGAAGCTAGGAACGGTGCTTATCCTTTCAAACCGTGAGCTCATGCATGTTTATCTAATTAAACAACCAGCCGTACCTGATTACACTAGTATATTTTACTGACTGCAGATGGCCCCAAACCAGACGCATGGGTGTGGCTCCGGGAGATTAGCAACCTAGTTGCCCAAACACTTAAACATCGTGTCAGGTTTAGGGCGTTGGCCGGAATATTTAAAGGGAAAAGGTTGTAGCCGTTGGACCGGCCAAAGCTTCCGCCGGTCACGCGCGGGTCGTCCGATTTATTAGCGATCGAAGCGCCTGTTTTGCCATGTCTTCCACACAGGGGATCAAACGCGTGGATGTTGGGGCCCACGCACCGCCCGCAACCCGCAGGGCTTCTTTTCCTTATCCCTTCGTTGCTCATCCACTTTCATATCCACTCGCATCTTCCTCCCCATCCACCCACAGCTTGGGGCGCGCTCGCCGCCATGGCCGCCGGCAACTCGATGCTCCTCGTTTTGAATCGTGCGCCGATCACCTGCACTGGATGCATCCCTCTCCATGGCCGCTCACAGCCAGGGGCTTGCTCGTCGCCTTGTCCGCCGACAACTGGACGCGCCCCCTCTCCATGGCAACCGCAACCAGAGCTTCTCTAGTCGCCATGACCAACCAGCAATCAGCCGCGGCGGCGACGAGTTTGTGCTGGAGCCGGGGTTGCTGGAACCAGGTTTTTTTTGCTAGATCCACCCTTTTTTTTGCTACAACCCCTTTCATTTTTGCTATCACTAGTAGAAAAAAGGGCCTGTTGTCCCGGTTCGTAAGGGTCTTTTGTCCCGGTTCCTAAACCGGGACTAAAGAGTCGGTACTAATGCCCTGTCCCTTTAGTCCCGGTTCAATCCAGAACCGGGACAGATGGGCCTCCACGTGGCCTGTGTGCGGAGCCCAGGCAGGAGGGCCTTTGGTCCCGGTTGGTGTGGCACCAACCGGGACCAACAGGCATCCACGCGTCACCATTTCTGTGGCTGGAGTTTTTGTTTTTTTTTGAAAGGGGGGGGGGGGGTTGGGAGTTTTGGGGGTTAATTTAGGTGTTTCATATATTGTGTTAGCTAGCTATAATTAATAGAGAGAAGTGTCCTCTCTTATGTTCGTGCTTGGTCGACGCTACGTACTATACATACGTATAGAGAGGACTAGACACGCTAGCTAGCTAGTAAGCAAACGAAGGAAACAAAAGATCATCATGAACATATATGCATACAGAGAGAAGTGATATCGACCACCTCTCCTTCTCCGAGAAATTGGTCGAACAGCAAGTTCTCGTATATCTATCCGACACTACCGGCTACATATATACAATAATTATCTCTTACAAATATAATCTCCTAACATACGGACTCATGGTCCACATAGTATTCTCCGTCTTCAACGATCACGTGGTCAAGAAAGAATGTCGCCAATTCCTCTTGAATTGCTCGCATGCGAGCTGGTGCTAGGAGTTCATCCCGCTTCCGAAACATCTAATTTGAAGAAGGGGGTCAATACATATATATATATATGAATGAATGAAACTCAACACAAATGATGGTAATAAAATAAAATTGTGAATGTTGTTATTCACGCACTTCATATTGTTCGTCAAAGTAGCCCCGCTCACAGGTCGTGTGGCGGATGGACTCGCAAACGTAGTATCCACAGAAATCATTCCCTTGTTCCTGCCACAACCACTTTACAAGAAATAGAGGTCAATCAAACTGATAAGCAAGAATGCCAAATGGTATTGATGAAACTAGCGCTTGAATCAATAGGAGATGCGCGGAACATGCTACTATAGTACTTACTTTCGGGTGTCTAAATTGCAGCTTCTTCGGGAGTCCCGGAGCTTTTTTGGTGAATTTTTTCTAAACCCTGTCAGACAAAGAAAACAATTACTTGATATATCAGGAAATGAACAAAGTTGCTGATATGGTGGATAATGATCGATTTAACTTACTTCTCAAGCATTTGAGTCATGTCCGCATAGTCCTGGGGATCTTTTCGTCTTGAGTCTAAGACGGTTACTAGTCCCTGCTCAAGCTTAATCTCTAGGAGAATATAGTGGAAACTGCACACACATGCACAACTCATCAATTACATTACTATAACCTTGACTAATATATAAGGGAAACCGAATACGCACAAGACAGTAACACTCACTTGAAGTTATAAGGAGAGAGTATTATATCTTTGTTTTCATTTATTACCAACGATCGTAGCAAGTTGGCCTCGGTATCTGCGGCATGAAATTTAACCTGAGTTGCATCTATGATATTTGTGTTAATCAACCCAATATCACCTATTTGTCGTTTCTTCAATTCGATGATCTTCAATCTGCATAATATAGTGAGGATAATTATAAATACATGCAATGAAAGAGCTGAGCTATATAGAGAGACTTAATGACAGAAGTAGTACTACTTACAGACAGTAGCAGGTGACAGTTGCTTTATCGAGGGCCAATTGATTGAAAAATTGAAAGAACTCCTCAAATGGAACATGCAACAGATCAATTCCAACGAGGTCATGCTCCTTTTTAACTCTCACATACAAAGTACTCCTCCCCCCAGACTCTTTGCAGATTTTCAAGTACCAATCATGCAATCTTCGCATCATCGTTGATAGAGATCTTTCATCTTTGACGAGAGGCTTCCCGTACTTGTATCTTTGTATCTGCACCTCCATGAACTCATAATGTACATCGTCGGGCAGGTAATCTCCAAGATTGCTATAACCGGACACCATCCTCGGATCATTAGCGACGATGTCGCTAGGCATCTTGAGCGGGGGCACGATTGCTTCGCTTGTTCGCCGAGCTGTGCAATTTGTTTCCCAGCTCGTCGTTCTTTCAGCCTTTGATCACTGACAGTACTTCCCACCGCTCCGCTTCATCAAATTCCTTTCCAATAATGCGCTCATAGTTTCCTTTCGGCGGAGACTTGGGTTGTTTTGTCAGGGCAGCCAGAGTGCGCTTCGCTTTCACCGAATCTACCTTCTCCTCTAGAGGTGGATGTTTCTTTGCTTTCACCCCTTCAAAGAAGTTCCTCACTTCTTCTCGCGCGATCTCGACGTTCTCCTCCGGGGTCCTCTCGTATGGTAACTTCTCTGGAGTCTTCAGAGAAGGACCGAATCTGTATGTCCTCCCGCCTCTGGCTGTACTGCTAGACACCAGCAGAGCAGCCGGAGCGGTTGTCTTCTTTACTTGCTTACGAGGCGGAGGAGAAGGACTACGAGGCGCCGGAGCAGCCAGAGCGGTGGCAGGTCTCTTCCGCCCTTGCTGACGAGGCGAAGAAGGAGGAGGCTGGCTGCTCGGGCGCGCTGGTGCAGGCGAAGAAGGAGGCGGAGTGCCGCCACGCGCCGGAGAAGGAGTCGACCGAGTGCCTTGATCATCACTCGCCGGAGGAGGAGGCGGTGGAGGCGGCGGAGTGCCCTGACTCGCCGGAGGAGGAGGAGGAGGCGGAGGCGTCCAGTTCAGAAGGTTGATGAGCTCCTTCCGCCATAGGCATGGAGTCTTCAGAGCAGAACCCAGCCAAGTCTCCCCTTCATCGGTAGGGTGGTCAAGCTGGAGGTCCTCAAATCCCTCTGTTATTTCATCCACCATCACCCTAGCATATCCTTCTGGAATCGGCCGGCAGTGAAAAGTAGCGCCGGGTTCAGTAGGAAAAACAGAGCCAACAACCGCCTTGACCTTCATATTAATCCATTGCGTCATAAGGTGGCAATTTTGAGACTCCGTGATAGCATCCACGGGATAGCTGGCAGGAGCCGTCAAGACATGCTCCGGCTGAAGCAGCTCGGTGGAAGCCACGCTGCTTCTCCGCTGAGATGGCGGGGTAGCTCCGGGGGAAGCTTCGGCAGTTCGTTTGCTGCGATTTGCTTCTCGTTCCTCTATTGCTTGTACCCTTGCTTGCAGCGCCTGCATTTGGGTCTGCTGCACTTTTTTCCTCCTCTCCTGGCATTTGTAACCGCCTGCATCCGGAAACACAACCTTCCACGGAATGGAGCCTCCTGAATAGTTCTGCCATCCTCTTAAGAGCAAAAGACTTGATTAATTGCTCTTTAACTGGCTTCTCCGGATCATCCTCTTGCGGTAGGGTGAAATTTGACTTCAGCTCAGTCCAAAGATCATTTTTCTGCATATCATTGACATAAGACACCTCAGGGTCTTCTGTAGCCGGCTTTAACCATTGCTGGATGCTGATCGGGATCTTGTCCCTAACCAAAACTCCGCACTGAGCAACAAATGCGCTCTTTGTCCGGAGGGGTTCAATCGGTTGGCCGTCGGGTGCGATTGCTATGATCTCAAACTTTTCATCCGAGCTCAACTTTTTCTTCGGGCCTCGTCTCTTTACCGAAGTTGTGCTCGATCTGGAGGGCTAGAAAAAAGAACAAAGACTTAATTAATATGTGTACATACCAAAACAATGAATGCATCAATTAGCTAGTCAGCAGAAGCTTAACTAATATATATACCTAGCCGGACTCAGTTCGGTCACCGGAGACGTCATCACGGTCTCCTTCTTGCACCGGCATTGGGTCACCGGAGCCGTCCTCATGGTCTCCTTCTTGCACCGGCATTAGGTCACCGGAGCCATCATAATCATAGCCAGCTACTTCCAGACCATCGGTGTCGTTGAGAAACAACGAGCAGACGACATCACTTCCTCGTGCGATTATGTCCCCCAACAACTCTTCTTGCACTTCGTCTCAGGCGGTGTCCATAGTTTCTACAAATATTTACAACATGGCAATTATTATTCAAACATGACAGATGGATATATTAGTGGCAAACGTAGAACTAATATTAATTAGTGGCCTCGACGCTGCTTCTCTAAGGTTTGGGGTGGCCTCGACGCTGCTTCTCTAGGGTTTGGGGTGGCCTCGACAATGCTTCAAGGATAAAAAAAGAGGAAGAAAAAAAAGAGGAGAAGAAAGAATAGACGAGTAAGAACTCCTCTATTCTTTCTTCTCCTCTTTTTTTTATTCTTCTTCCTCTTTTTTTTATCAGGAACGAGGGTCGTCGAGGGTCACCGAGCGGTAGAGGAAACCCTAAATAGCAAGTATTGTGGGTGTGAGACACATGTGGCCGTCGGTGTCGGACACTACATCCACGTCCCACAAGTGACGTGAGCGTCGAAGCCCGCGTCACTTGTGGGACGTGGATGTAGTGTCCGACACCGACGGCCACATGTATCTCACATCGACGATACTTGCTATTTAGGATTTCCTCTACCGCTCGGCGACCCTGACCCTCGACGACCCTCGTTCCCGATAAAATAAAGAGGAAGAAGAAGAAAAAAAAGAGAAGAAGAAATCTTTCTTCTCCTCTTTTTTTCTTCTTCTTCCTCTTTTTTTATCGGAAACGAGGGTCGTCGAGGGTCGCCGAACGGTAGAGGAAACCCTAAATAGCAAGTATCGTCGGTGTGAGATACATGTGGCCGTCGGTGTCGGACGGTACATCCACGTCCCACAAGTGACGCGAGCTACCCTCGACAACCCTCGTTCCCGATAAAAAAAAGAGGAAGAAGAAGAAAAAAAGAGGAGAAGAAAGAATAGAGGAGAAGAACTCCTCTATTCTTTCTTCTCCTCTTTTTTTCTTTTTCCTCTTCTTTTTTTATCCTCTTCTTCCTCTCATGTTCGACGACCCTCGACCCCTCGGCGACCCTAAACCCCCTCTCGACCCTCGACCCCACGGCGACCGTCGACCCCCTCTCGACCCTCGACCCCTCGGCGATCCTCGACGACCCTCGTTCCCGAAAAAAAGAGAGGAAGAATAAGAAAAAAAAGAGGAGAAGAAAGAATAGAGGAGAAGAACTCCTATATTCTTTCTTCTCCTCTCTTTTTTTTTCTTTTTCCTCTTCTTTTTTTATCCTCTTCTTCCTCTCATGTTCGGCGACCCTCGACGACCCTCGTTCCTGATAAAAAAAGAGGAAGAAGAAGAAAAAAAGAGGAGAAGAAAGAATAGAGGAGAAAGAATAGAGGAGAATATCTCCTCTATTCTTTCTTCTCCTCTTTTTTTTCTTCTTCCTTTTCTTTTTTTATCCTTTTCTTCCTCTCATGTTCGACGACCCGCTCTCGACCCCCTCTCGACCGTCGACCCCCTCTCGACCCTCATATATAAAACATTTTCTTCCTTCTTCTTCCTTCTATTCCTTCTTCCTAAATATATAAAACTTTTTTTAAAATGAAACTAACCTAAAATGTACTAAATCAGTGAACATATATAGATAAAACTTTTCTAATAAAAAAATCTAACTTTTGCATATATGTATTTTTAAAATATCATTACAATTAAAAAAATACATACATATATTCCTATATGAACATAAATAAAAAACATATATGAACATACATACAAAAACATATATCTAAAAGATACATATATATATATATATATATATATATATGAAAATCTAAAAACATGTATAATTAAAAAAATGCACGGCGGCGGCAGGGGCGGCAGACGCGCGGTGCTCACAGAGGCGGCGACGCGTCGGGGCAGGGGACGGCCGGCGAGGGCGCGGACGACGGCGACGAAGGGCGCGGGCGACGGCGACAACGGGCGCTGGCGACGAGGGCGCGGGCGACGGCGACGACGGGCGCGGGCGACAGCGACGGCGGGGGCGGGGTGCGGCGTCGGGGCAGCCTGGCGGCGTCGAGGAGGTCGGCGTCGTCGGGGGCAACTAGCGAGGGAAATCTGATAAATTCACAAGTCCTGGTTATATACCAAAGGCATTGGTCACGGTTCGTGGCACAAACCGTGACCAATGCCCCCCTTTAGTCCCGGTTGGTGCCACCAACGGGGACCAAAGGCCGCCGCTTCCCGGCCTTTGGGCTGCTGAAAAGAGGCCTTTGGTCCCGGTTGGTGGCACCAACCGGGACTAAAGGGGGGCATTGGTCACGGTTTGTGTCACGAACCGTGACCAATGCCCCCTTTAGTCCCGGTTGCTGGCACCAACCGGAACCAAAGGCCTTGTGCTGCCCCGCGCCAAAACTCTAGTCGCACCTCGCTAGCTGAGAGAGCTCGAGAGTGGTTTATAAGCACTACTGCGCCTTCCCTCTCGAGCTCCTCTCAAATGCAGGCTTTCGGACCTAACCCTGCGCTGTGTGCCTGTGGGCCTACTGGGCCTCCTGCGGGCCTGAATCCTGGCCCATGGTAGGGTTTCTAGTCGTATTCAGGCCGTGGGGGCCCAGTAGGTGGCACTTTTTTTCTTTGTTGCTTTATTTATTTTATTTTGTTTCTACTTACAACAAAATACTTATTGTTGCTATTTTTTCCATTTTTTTGTTTTGTTTTCTGTATTATTTATTTTCTTTTGTTTTTTTCTTTATATTTTAATTCTTTTTTGCTTTTAGTTTTAGAAAAATTATGAACTTTCTGTTAGTGCCATTAGTTTTCAAATTTGAAAACACTTTTTTAGGTTTTTCGTTTTCTTTGTTTCTTTATTTATTTTATTTTGTTTCTACTTACAACAAAATACTTATTGTTGCTATTTTTTCCAGTTTTTTTGTTTTGTTTTCTGCATTATTTATTTTGTTTTGTTTTTTGCTTTATTTTTTTATTCTTTTTTGCTTTTAGTTTTAGAAAAATTATAAACTTTCTGTTAGTGCCATTAGATTTCAAATTTGAAAATACTTTTTTAGTTTTTTAGTTTTCTTTGTTGCTTTATTTATTTTATTTTGTTTCTATTTACAAAAAAATACTTATTGTTGCTATTTTTTTGGTTTTCCAGATTTTTTGTTTTTTCTATATTATTTATTTTCTTTTGTTTTTTGCTTTATTTTTTATTTCTTTTTGCTTTTAGGTCAGCAAAATTGTAATCTTTCTGTTAGTGCCATTCGTTTTAAAAAAATTATAAACTTTCTGTTAGTGCCATTGGTTTCAAATTTGAATAGTTAAAATTTGAATTCTTTGAAATTTGTGTGAATCACAAGTTTGTGATTAACTTTACTAAAAATTGAACATAGATGCACCTATAGAGAAAATTCGACCTAAATTCATAGTTTTCAAATGAACTCTGAAAAAGTTGGCATAGCATACTCGTGTGTTACAAAGTTGACATGGTATCATCATAATAGTTGCGGGAGAAAGTCTTCACTTTTTCTTCGCTTGTGTCGTTTGCTTATTGCGCCGTAAGCATGGATAATCTTCATCGTTTATCAGGATGCTTGGGTCAGCCTTGACATTGAAGGGAGGAATTTCATGAAACTTTTCATAATCTTCAGACATGTCTGTCTTGCCGTCCACTCCCAGGATGTCCCTTTTTTCCTGAAAGAACTATGTGGCGCTTTGGCTCATCGTATGATGTATTCGCTTCCTTATCTTTTCTTTTTCTTGGTTTGGTAGACATGTCCTTCACATAGATAACCTGTGCCACATCATTGGCTAGGACGAACGGTTCGTCAGTGTACCCAAGATTTTTCACATCCACTGTTGTCATTCCGTACTGTGGGTCTACCTGTACCACATTTGCACTTAAGCAAAGGGACCTTAAAATCATGTCCGTAGTCAAGTTCCCATATGTCCACTATGTAACCATAATATGTGTCCTTTCCGCTCTCGGTTGCTGCATCAAAGCGGACACCGCTGTTTTGGTTGGTGCTCTTTTGATCTTGAGCGATCGTGTAAAATGTATTCCTATTTATCTCGTATCCTTTGTAAGTCAATACAGTCAAAGATGGTCCCCTGGACAACAAGTACAACTCATCACAAATAGTGTTGTCACCTCTGAGACGTGTTTCCAACCAACTGCTGAAAGTCCTGATGTGTTCACATGTAATCCAGCCGTCGCACTGCTCCGGGTGTTTGGAGCGCAGACTGTTCTTGTGTTCATCGACATACTGGATCACCAAGGTAGAGTTCTGTAGAACTTTGTAGTGTGCTTGAGACCAAGAATATCCGTCCCTGCATATTATTGAGTCACTTCCAAGAGTACCTTTTCCAGTCAGTCTCCCCTGATACCGCGATTTAGGGAGACACAAAACCCGATAACATCCTCTGTTTGATAGCCCATGGAGATGCTTCCTTCTGGCCTAGCGCGATTACGGACATATTTCTTTAGGACTCCCATGAACCTCTCAAAGGGGAACATATTGTGTAGAAATACGGGCCCCAGGATGACAATCTCGTCGACTAGATGAACTAGGACGTGCGTCATGATATTGAAGAAGGATGGTGGGAACACCAGCTCGAAACTGACAAGACATTGCGCCACATCACTCCTTACCTTGGTATGGTTTCTGGATCGATCACCTTCTGAGAGATTGCATTGAGGAATGCACATAGCTTCACAATGGCTAATCGGACGTTTTTCGGTAGGTGCCCCCTCAATGCAACCGGATGCAGTTGCGTCATAATCACGTGGCAGTCATGAGACTTTAGGTTCTGAAACTTTTTCTCTGGCATATTTATTATTCCCTTTATATTCGACGAGAAGCCAGTCGTGACCTTCATATTGAGCAGGCATTCAAAGAAGATTTCTTTCTCTTCTTTCGTAAGAGCGTAGCTGGCAGGACCTTTATACTGCTTCGGAGGCATGCCGTCTTTTTCGTGCAAACGTTGCAGGCCCTCCCGTGCCTCAGGTGTATCTTTTTTCTTCCCATACACGCCCAAGAAGCCTAGCAGGTTCACACAAAGGTTCTTCGTCACGTGCATCACGTCGATTGAAGAGCGGACCTCTAGGTCATTCCAGTAGGGTAGGTCCCAAAATATAGATTTCTTCTTCCACATGGGTGCGTGTCCCTCAGCGTCATTCGGAACAGCTAGTCCGCCAGGACCCTTTCCAAAGATTACGTGTAAATCATTGACCATAGCAAGTACGTGATCACCGGTACGCATGGCAAGCTTCTTCCGGTCATCTGCCTCGCATTTGAAATGCTTGCCTTTCTTTCGACATTGATGGTTGGTCGGAAGAAATCGACGATGGCCCAGGTACACATTCTTCCTGCATTTGTCCAGGTATATACTTTCAGTGTCATCTAAACAATGCGTGCATGCGTGGTATCCTTTGTTTGTCTGTCCTGAAAGGTTACTGAGAGCGGGCCAATCGTTGATGGTCACGAACAGCAACGCCTTTAGGTTAAATTCCTCCTGTCTGTGCTCATCCCACGTACGTACAACGTTTCCATTCCACAGCTGTAAAAGTTCTTCAACTGATGGCCTTAGGTACACATCAATGTCGTTGCCGGGTTGCTTAGGGCCTTGGATGAGAACTGGCATCATAATGAACTTCCGCTTCATGCACATCCAAGGAGGAAGGTTATACATAAATAGAGTCACGGGCCAGGTGCTGTGATTGCTGCTCTGCTCCCCGAAAGGATTAATGTCATCCGCGCTTAAAGCAAACCATACATTCCTTGGGTCCTTTGCAAACTCATCCCACTACTTTCTCTTGATTTTTCTCCACTGCGACCCGTCAGCGGGTGCTCTCAACTTGCCATCTTTCTTCCGGTTCTCACTGTGCCATCGCATCAACTTGGCATGCTCTAAGTTTTTGAACAGACGTTTCAACCGTGGTATTATAGGAGCATACCACATCACCTTCGCAGGAACCCTCTTCCTGGGGGGCTCGCCATCAACATCACCAGGGTCATCTCGTCTGATCTTATACCGCAATGCACCTCATACCGGGCATGCGTTCAGATCCTTGTATGCACCGCGGTAGAGGATGCAGTCATTAGGGCATGCATGTATCTTCTCCACCTCCAATCCTAGAGGGCATACGACCTTCTTTGTTGCGTATGTACTGTCGGGCAATTCGTTATCCTTTGGAAGCTTCTTCTTCAATATTTTCAGTAGCTTCTCAAATCCTTTGTCAGCCACAGCATTCTCTGCCTTCCACTGCAGCAATTCCAGTACGGTACCGAGCTTTGTGTTGCCATCTTCGCAATTGGGGTACAACCCTTTTTTGTGATCCTCTAACATGCGATCGAACTTCAGCTTCTCCTTTTGACTTTCGCATTGCGTCCTTGCATCGACAATGACCCGGCAGAGATCATCATCATCGAACATATCGTCTGGTTCCTCTTGATCTTCAGCAGCTTCACCCGTTGCAGCATCATTGGGCACATCGTCTGGTTCCTCTTGATCTTCACCAGCTCCCCCGTTGCAGCATCACCGTATTCAGGGGGCACATAGTTGTCATCGTACTCTTCTTCTTTGCCGTCTTCCATCATAACCCCTATTTCTCCGTGCCTCGTCCAAACATTATAGTGTGGCATGAAACCCTTGTAAAGCAGGTGGGAGTGAAGGATTTTCCGGTTAGAGTAAGACCTCGTATTCCCACATTCAGTGCATGGACAACACATAAAATCATTCTGCTTGTTTGCCTCAGCCGCATCGAGAAACTCATGCACGCCCTTAATGTACTCGGAGGTGTGTCTGTCACCGTACATCCATTGTCGGTTCATCTGCGTGCATTATATATAATTAAGTGTCCAAATTAATAGAAGTTCATCATCACATTAAAACCAAAGTGCATACATAGTTCTCATCTAACAACATATAGCTCTCCAGAGCATCTAATTAATTAAACCATACATTGAAACTATGTAAAACATTTCAATGCGAAAACAAATGCGATCATAATCGCAACCAAGGTAACAATTGATCCAACGGCATAATGATACCAAGCCTCGGTATGAATGGCATATTTTCTAATCTTTCTAATCTTCAAGCGCATTGCATCCATCTTGATCTTGTGATCATCGACGACATCCGCAACATTCAACTCCAATATCATCTTCTCCTCCTCAATTTTTTTTATTTTTTCCTTCAACAAATTGTTTTCTTCTTAAACTAAATTTAACCTCTCGATAATAGGGTCGGTTGGCATTTCCGATTCACATACATCCTACATAAATAAAATCTATGTCACGTTGGTCGGCATAATTTTCATAAACAATAAATGAACCAATAGTTATAAAGATAATATATATATCACATCCGAATCATAGACAGCACGAGGGCCGACAGGGGCGGATACCAAAACCATCGCACTATATAAGATGCAATAATAAAAGTAAGAAAATAATACAAGTATCTATGTAAAAATACAAGTAAGAATATTTTTCCTTTTAGAAAGAAGATAAGAACAAGAGGCTCACCACGATGGTGCCGGCAATGTGCTCGGCGCGGGTGATCGACGGCGGTGAAGACGGGGACGGGGCGTGACGGACCGCTAAATATAGACAAATATTGAGGAAAATGGAGCTTGGAGGTCGAGCTTGGAGAGGAGAAAGCTTAAGTAGTGTGGCTCGGGCATTCCATCGAACACTTTGTGTGCATAGGAGGTGAGCTAGAGCACCACCAAGCCCTCTCCCCCTCGGCCAGAAAAAACAGAGCAGTGTGCTCTGCTCTTACGCGAGGGGGTATATATAGGCACCTCATTGGTCCCGGTTGGTGGCATAAACCGGGACTAAAGGGGAGCCTTTGGTCCCGGTTCAAGCAACCTACCGGGACCAATGGTGGTGGGCCAGAAGCGAGGCCCATTGGTCCCGGTTCGTCCCACCAACCGGGACCAAAAGGTCCAGATGAATCGGGACCAATGGCCCACGTGGCCTGGCCGGCCCCCTGGGCTCACGAACCGGGTCCAATGCCCCCATTGGTCCCGGTTCTGGACTGAACCGGGACTAATGGGCTGACCCGGCCTGAACCAAAGCCCTGTTTTCTACTAGTGTACCATCCCCATTCGACTTGATGAACTCTTTTCGTTTTTGCTGGAACCGGTGTCTCGATTTGCTGGAACCAGTTGGCGGAGGTACTGCAAGGTTGACACCTCGCCGGAGGAAGTTGCATCCAGAAGCGAGGAGGGATGCATCCAACATCGTTCAAACACAGGGAGTTGCAACCATGTACGCCGGAGCTACAACCGGTGACTGGGGAGTTGCAAGAGGGAACGGCCGCTTTTGGTGATGCATCTTTTGTTGGTGAACCAAAATTTTGTTTTTGCTGGAACAGATGTATTTCTTTGCTGGAATAGATATAATTTTTTTCTTCATCGGACTGCAGAGCTCTCAAATGTTTCATGTGTTTTTTGCTGGGACCTAAGTTTGGTTTTGCTGGAAGCATTGTTCGATTTTGCTTCAACCGACCATCGTAGTTTCTGTAGGTACGATGCATGTCAATGGAGGCCAGCGAGACGGCGACGTCTGCGGCGAGGACAGAGGGGGGTGGCGCACCAGATGCTGCAACCGCGGGGGGCGGGGAGCGGCGAGCTCGTCGGGTGCGCATGCACAACGGCGGGAGGAGGAAGATTGGTTGCAGGGTTGGGGGCGTTTTTTCTGGAAGCTTTGACCGAAGGAAGCAGAAGGAGTGGGGGGTTGAGTTGCCAGATCGGACGGTTCCAGCTCGCTGCATCGGGCGGCTATCGTTCGACCGGCCCAACAATTGGGCCGGTGCGCCGGCGCAGATCATCGCCCATATTTAAATGACTTATATATGATCAAGTATGGTATCTTGCACGGGATGCATGCATTCATCACTTCCACGTTAAATATAGCTGGTCACTTTGTGCACCCAAGCAATGCAAAATACACGTAGCGTGGAGAAGATTTTCCTTATATATGTGCACATGCAAAATACTATCATATTTGTTCTTTCTGTGATTCTAAGAAAATAGTTAGGAAAAAACATTATGGAAATACTTCCCATGCTCATAGATATGTCGGTGCGACAAAATCTCGTCAAACACAGCGATGAGGCAAGTAACTGACATGGTTAGTTGGTCCCAACATTAGATTAGTTTATGCCTTTAAAACTAAATACGTAGAATTGTAGAATCTAGAAATATCAACAATTAACTTGGAAGAGATCTTGAGAACGGCAGCTCGTAAGTTTGTGAAGAAATTTCTTGAAAGGAATTAGGAGCCAAAATTATTGAGGATTTTGATCTCTGTATTGTTAATCTGATTTTAAATTAATAGTTGTGTAAATTTTATTCGTAAGGCTCTGTATTGTTTTATATGCGTTATTACACTTCGTACTCTTATAGGCTAGTGAACACTTGAAATACCATGATTGTCATCAGTTTCATGATCAGTGCATCTCAATGCATTGCACCTAGTTTATAATTCTTGTTGTACATGATGCATTAATTTTGACACTGAATATCGAGTTCGCATAAAGAATCAAGCATGGTATAAAAAATTAGTCCCACAATAACAACTCCGCAATCTTGCACTAGGAGAAGCATCGTTACACACCACTTGATTTAGGTTAGCAAGGTATTCTATTGTCATTTCCTCCCAAGGACCTGTCATATTGTATACTCAATTCCAATGTGCCAAGTGCATAACAAAGAGCGTGCACTTAAGTCCATGCCAAAGACCTCACCTTCGAGGGCCAGAATCAAGCTGATTGTTGCACCACAAGTACTAGGCATTAACCATGAGTGACTGCCAACACTCAAAAATAAATGTGGGATTAGTCGTTGACAACTGAACACATTTGATTTGTTGGACCCCCCCCCCCACCCCCGCGTCGTCCTCCCCCTAGGGTGACTCGGGCAGCTAGAAACCAAGCCGCCGCCGCCGCAAACTCCCTCCTCCTCTCCCTCCGCCGCTGCTGGAAGACACCGCCGGGCTAAGCCCGGGGCCGACGGTGGTGGAGGGGGATCTCATCTATCGCGCGTCTCCGGGGTGGGGCGGACCCCAAGGCGTGTGGTGGAGCGACTGAACAGGGATCTGCGGCGCGGCGGATGGCTGCAGGCAGCGGGAGGCCGGCCAGTCCTCGGACGGCGACGGCTTGGCGCGGCGGAGGCCAGGGCTGCGCCACTATGGATGGCCCTTCGGGCGGCGGCGGCGGCCGGCTTGGCTGTGGTGGCGTGCATGCTGCCTTCAGATCGGCGACGGCTGCATGGAGGGCCTAGTGGTCTCGTCGGCGGCACCTCCGATCAGATCTGTTCTGACTCGTGCAGACGGCGAAGATGGTCATCTCTTCCGTTAGAGATGGTCGGCCTGAGGCTGGGTGTTCGGATCTCGGGATCCGTCATCTAGCACCAGCTGCGAGTCGGGAAGACGTAGTTGCCGGTGAAAACAGAGTCGACGGCGCGCGATGGCGGCGTTCCACGTCGTTACCTTGATGAAGGCATCGTCATGTGACTACCGTTGACCCACTCGTATTGCTCCGGGGGAAACCCTAGGATATGGTGTTCCAGACCGGACGATGGTGGCATTGCGGTGTTGTTTCTCTCTTGGGAGCATCGTTTTGTGGAGCAGCGCTGGAAGTCAGAGGAAGGAGGTGGAGCGGCTTCGTCTTGCACAGAGCTTTGGTGGAGATGTTAAGTCATGCCTGACCGACAGGTGCTACGCTTGGTCATGCCTGGTCGGCAGGTGCTACGCACGACAGATCCTCCAAAGGCTTCTAGCTGTGCCGGCTGGTGATACTTGGCAGCATGGCGTTGAGGTGTATCAGTGGCGACCACGACGTGCTTAGCTATTTACGCGCAGGGAGGAGGTGCCTTTGGGCGTCGTGGTGGTGTCGAGGATAGCTGGACCGAGCAAGGTTGATGCATCAGTACAGTTCTGAAGATGGAGCGGTGGTAGTTGGCGGCGACGGCCTCTGAGAGCATGCCGGACCAGTGTGTGCCCTAGACCTGGCAAGTGGCTAGGTTGGGGTCTCAGGTCTTAGATGTTAGGCTTGGCTGCGATGTCTGTTTGGTATTAGGCTCAGGCTATCTGCGCCCCTTCATCAACTGGATAGGTGTAGCGACAGTTTGTTGCTTAGACGGCGGCTTTAGTCTTACTGTTGTATGACTTTGTAAGGTCTTGTGAGAATAATTAATAAAGTGGCCGTATGCATTGTCCAGATGCAGAGGCCGGGGGTCATCCTCCTTTTCTAAAAAAAATAGTCGTTGACAAGGAGATGGTTGTAAACGCCAGGGGCCCGTCGTCAACCCTAGCACCGCAAGCTACCCCTCGTGCCTCCTCTTGCCGCCGCCGCCGGCGGCGTGGGCCGGGATGGCGGCGGACCCGGCACCGAAGGCACCTGGGAGGGTGGAGGCTGTGGGATCCCATATGAGGCGGCAGTGGTGGCACCTCTCGTGGGAGTCCGAGGGCGACGGCTAGGGCGGCGAGCCTATGCCACGCGGCTGTGGCCACAGTTCCTTGGTCGGCAGAGCGGCGGCCCTGAGATGGAAGGCGGCGGTGGCAGCGCCCCATCCAGCGGGGTTGGCTGATCTGTGCGGAGATGGTGACGGCGGTGGCTGCGAATCCAACGCCCCGATCGAATCCACCGCGGGGTGGCCTTGCGCTGACCGGCGACGCGTGGAGGGACCGATGAGGAGATGACAGATCCCCGTCAGAGTACCGACGGCGGCGTACGGTTCCGTTCGGTTCCGGCCAGCCGAGAGAGATCGAGACGACGTGGCTTCCGGTGAAATCGTGCCTGACTGCGGTTTTGGCGGACGATGGCGGCGTCTCAGACGTTGTTCCCTTCCCGAGGCATCGTCGTTGCAGGTCACGTCAACCTGATCCGGATGTTCCGGGGGAAACCCTAGATCTGGGTCTACCGGATCAGACAATGACGGTGCTTTCGGTGTCGTTCTCCCTCCTGGGGAAATCGTTTTGGAACAAGTGCTAGTTGGAGGGGACAAGAGGAAGAGCATCGTTTCATCTTGCCCATTTATAGCGGCAGATCTCGGCAGTGTGGCGCAGTGGAGACTCGGCGCCCGATGCGCAGAGATGGACTCGCGCATGATGGTGGCGTTGTTTGGCATCGTGGTGGCGTCGACGGTAGCTAGGCCGGGCAAGGTAGATGCAACAATATAACACCGAGGATGGATTGGTGGCAGGTGGTTGCGGTGGCCTCATGCCCGACATGCGCCTTGGTTAAGGAGTGTGCTGGACTGGTAGGTGCCCCATACCCGGCAGGCGTCCTGGTTGGGACCTCAGGCCTTAGATGTTAGGTTTGGCTGCGAGGTCTGGGCCCAGACTATCAGCATCTCTTCATCAATTGGATAGGAGTAGCGACACTTTTGTTGCCTAGACGGTGACTTCAATCTTATTGTTGTATGACTTTGTAAGGTCTTGCGTGAATAATTAATAAAGAGGCTGCATGCATCGTCCAGATGCAGAGGCCGAGGGTACTCCTCCATTTCTAGAAAAATGAGAGCACTAAAGTAGACATTTGTGTATTGTGAAGGTCAAATAGGAGCACCTACAAGCACATCAACTATGAGACATGATATATAGCTGGAGAAGATGAGATATTGACCTTAAGAAACGCACATGAACCAAATCGCTGCCTGGTGGTGTAACACCCCGGATATGATTTACTCAATATGTACTTCAACTCTTGCCGTTTCTGGCGTTAAGTTATTTTATTTTCTCGGGTTCGGGTTTTTGTCCCCGTGTGTCGTTGTCATTATCATGCATCTCATATCATGTCATCATGTGCACTGCGTTTGCATACGTGTTCGTCTCATGCATCCGAGCTTTTTCCCCGTTGTCCGTTTTGCATTCCGGCGCTCCGTTCTCCTCCGGTGGTCATTTCTACCTTTCTTTCGTGTGTGGGGATTAAACATTTCCGGATTGGACCGAGACTTGTCATGCGGCCTTGGTTTACTACCGGTAGACCGCCTATCAAGTTTCGTACCATTTGGACTTCGTTTGATGCTCCAACGGTTAACCGAGGGATCGAAAAGGCAGCGTGTGTGTTGCAGCCCAACACCCCTCCAATTTGGCCCAAAACCCACCAAAATCCTCTCCATCATCTAGAGTGTTCGATCACGATCGCGTGGCCGAAAACCGCACCTCATTTAGACACTCCTAGCTCCCTCTATGCCTATAAATACCTCCCCCATCCGAAATCCCGGGTCTCCTCCCCCCTAACCCTAGATCCAGCTCCTCCGCGCGGCCGGACATGTCCGCCAGCCGCCGCACACGTCCGCCGCCGCGCCCAGCCAACCACCGAGTGCCACATGTCCCAGCCGGCTCCTCACCACCGCGGCCCGCCGCAGCCCGTGGCCAGCCCTCCCCGGCCAGAGGCCGCGCGCCGCCCGCGCCAAGTCCCTCTCCTCGCCGGCTCCTTCCTCCGCCAAGTCCGGCGACCTCAGCCCCAAGTCCGGCGACCTCGAACTCCGGCCGGCGAACCTCGGGGCGCGTGTACCCCGGATCTGGATCTGAGATTTGAATCTCGGCGTTGACTTTCCGGCCCTAACCCTAATGTTTTTTGCTATGTTCATCGTGTTGTATCTCCGCATCCACAGATCCGTTTTGGGCATATAGCATATCAAAATGTTCGTTTCAGAGAGCACATAATTTCATCTCATTGCATCATTTTCATTTGAGTTCATCTTGATGCCCAAAATGCTGTTGGAAGAGTGCTATTTGAGTTAATTGTCAGATCTGCTGCTCCGAATAGCTATTTGTCATTTTTGCCATGATTTTTGTGTGCATGATATGCTCATAAGCTCTGCATATGTTTTGTTATATACTTTGCCATCTTTCCAGAGGTGCAATCCATGTATTTTTGTGATGTGTGTGGTGACTAGCACAAGCTTGCAAAGGGGAGCACTCGTTAATGCTGATTTCAGGGACTTAGCAATTTCACGAAGACCTTGATCTGTTTATTTCAATATGTCATATGTTCATGTTGTTTCCTAGTGATCCGTGCCTCTTTTGAGGATGATCAGTAAGGATGATTTGTTAATCTTGTAGTGCTCTATCCATCCATGTCTTTGTTTGAAATTATGGAGCACCCTAGCTTGAGTCAATCGAGCTCTACTTTGCTATTTCGTGAATCTGGGCAGATTGTCTACTTGTTAGCGATTTTGCCGAGGATGTTGTAGTTGATCCGTGCATGCTATGTTATTGTTTTCGCCATGTCTAGCTTTTATAATGTGTATTCTTGACGGGTGTATGCTTAGATTGTCATGCCTTGCTCTGTAGTGAGTGCATCGAACTCGTAAACATGCCTACTTGATATCTGATTATGCATGCTCCAGTTTTTCACTAAGTCTGTGATTTGTTTATGTTTTTGCCATGCTCACATCCTTGAAATTATATTTTCTGATCCCTTGTGGCTCAGGGTCACTAAGGGACTTTTGTTAAGATCTTTGAGTAGCTCCATTCCATGCTTTTATTTACCATGTTCAGGCCCTGTAGCATATAGTTTTCATGCTCCAAAGTGTGCTACCTGATCTGAAATTCCAGACAAGTGTTAATTTCACTAAGTCTGAAATCTGTTTACCAAATGCATTTTTGCCATGCTTGTTTGAACCTGTTAATGGATGAATTGGCCGTAGCTCAGTGTTCATTTTTTGTTAAGCATCATGAATGGATCCGTAACATGTATTTTGATGCCATGTTTGGGTGCTGTAGCATGTTTAACTTATTGCATTTTGATGGCTACTTGCTGTATATCGCAGACCGGTGCCATATTTGAATTGCTTGCCTTTTCCAAACCGTGTCTCCGATTCCGGTGATCTTTATATCATTTTCAAGCAAAATCACCTCACCTTTCCAGTGGCACACTTGGATTTCAAAGTTGAGGACAGGTTCTTTCATTCCTTGTCAAATCTTGCATATGCATCCCATATCGCATCCCGCATAGCATACCATGTTTGCATCATGTTGTTTGAGTTTGCATGTGGTTGATTGTGTTCCGTTTGCTTGTATGTCTTGTTTGGGTAGAGCCGGGAGACGAGTTCTCTAACGAGGAGCCCGTTGAGTTTGCTTTCGAGGATCCAGTCAACTCTGACAACTTTGCAGGCAAGATGATCATACCCTCGAAATCACTTCTATCTTTGCTTTGCTAGATGCTTGCTCTTTTGCTATGCCTATGCTACGAAGCCTACCACTTGCTTATCATGCCTCCCAAATTGCCATGTCAAACCTCCAACCCACCATGTCCTAGCAAACCCTTGATTGGCTATGTTACCGCTTTGCGCAGCCCCTCTTATAGCATTGCTAGTTGCAGGTGAAGATTGGAGACCGTTCCTTGTTGGAACATTATTTACTTGTTGGGATATCATTGTATTATCTTGTTAGCTAATGCATCTATATACTTGGTAAAGGGTGGAAGACCGTTCCGATGGTTTTGTGACGAGAACATTGTTCTTGGTGCCTCCTGTCATTTAGGGGTTGTGGCAGTGTCCCGGGGAGTTGAGCTCCGAGGTGTTGTCGTCACAATTTTATCGTTGCAGTTCTGGAATACCTGAGTTTAGTACGCCGACATCGAAAATCTCTTTTATGCAGTTGTTGGTGAGATAACCTCGACGCCACCCAGTACTGGGGCGGGAGTTCGGGAGTATTGCCATAACTTGTATAACGGATGCTTTTCGAAGGTTGAGGTAGATGGTTTCCGATGTTTTTCTCGGTTATGTGTTGAAGGATGGATACAGTTGGATGTAGGATTTGTTAGATTTGGGTGAGATATTATGCTTCCCCTGTATCCCCAACACCTGATTGCATAACCGGAAAGGTTCGGGAGTTTTATAGGTGGGAATTCTTGTAGCTCTAGTTCTTCTTCCACGGATATTTGGTTTAAGACTAGGATTTCTTACCGAGTATTCGTTCTTGCTCTGTACCTTGTTGATTTATTCCTCTAGCTAAATTCTAAGTGGCTTCTCAATTTATGGATATGTGACCATTTCAAGTGGAATGCATTCGTTCTTTTGTTCGGATGTGAAGACTATATGTTCAATTTCATTCGGTTGGATTCAGCTTCAATATTTGTCTATCAATGTGCTAATGGATGTCAACCTCTTCAGGATGGCTCTTCCAACGCGCACGACTCCGAATCCTGATCCGCCACCACCTCCACCTCCTCCGGAGGCATGGCAAGCTGTGATGGCCGCAACCAATGCAAACACGCAGTTGATCATGCAAATTCTTCAAGAGCGCAATCAAGCGAACCAAGGCAACCACGGCAACAATCAGAATCACTTTGCTACACTCAACCAGTTCCTTGCTAACGGGCCTAAGACCTTCAGCAATTGTGTTAAGGCAACTGATGCTGATGATTGGCTTGTGGACTTGTGCAAGCATTTCGAGTGCAGTAACGTCAGGCCTGAGGACTTTTTCAAGTTCGCTTACTTCCAACTCAAAGACCAAGCTACAGAATGGTTCCAGCAGTACAAGGATTCCAGAGGTGGCCGTGTGATTACCTGGGATGAATTCCATCAAGATTTCAAAGCTCATCATATTCCTCAGAGCATGGTTGAAAGCAAGCATGAGGAATTCCGCAACCTGAAGCAAGGCTCTTTGTCTGTCTATGACTACAACAAGTTGTTTCAGAAGCTCGCCCGCTTTGCTAAGCAGGACGTCCCTGACGAGAAGAGCATGATATACCAGTTCAGGGGTGGTCTCAGAGAAGAAATCCAGCTAGCTCTTATTCTCTTTGAGCCCTTGAGGTACGACGAGTTCTACAACATGGCATTGAAGCAAGAGGCTGCTCAACTGAAGTGTGATGCTTCCAAGAAGCGAGTCAGAGATGCTACTCCTTCTTCCTCTACTCAAGTGGCCAAGCAGCAGAAGTATTGGCTTCCTCCTCCTCCGTTCCGTCAGCCATATCAGCAGAAGAGCAAAGGTGGCAGTGGATCTTCCCACCCACCCAACCCTGGCTTTCAGAACAAGAATTGGTCTCAAGCTCCAAGATCGAGTGCTCCGTATCACCGTCCGCTTTCAGAGGTCACGTGCAACAAGTGCCAACAGAAGGGTCACTATGCCAACAAGTGCTTCAATCAGAGGCGCCTCCCTCCTCCTCCTGTGAGATCGGCAAGTACAGCTATGGTCAAGCATAACCCCAAGCACGCTAAGGTCAACTTGATGAGCGCAGCTGAGGTAGAGGACTGGTCAGATGTCATCATGGGTAACCTTCCTATTAACGATGTTCCTGCAAAAGTACTTTTTGATACTGGTGCGTCGCATTCTTTCTTGTCATGCCATTTTGCATCGAAGCAGAATGTTGATAATGAGGTCATGCCCAAAGTCATGCAAGTTGTTTCTCCCGGCAAAGTTTTGACTTCTAGTTTGGTTGCTCCCGATATCTCTATCACGTTGGGCGACTACAAGTTTCTTTCTTCTCTGGTGGTTCTTGGCAACTCGGATATTGATCTTATTCTCGGAATGGTTTGGCTTTCTAAGCACAAGGCGCATCTTGATTGTGCAGCCAGGCAGATTCAATTGACTCATTCGTCTGAGGATGTAATTGTCTTTGCCACTCGTGATGATACCATCCATCTGTTTTCTCTCAACGAGAAGGGTGAACTGGATGCCATCTCACAAATCCCAGTTGTTTGCGAATATCAATACGTCTTTCCAGAAGAGCTTCCAGGAATGCCTCCGCACCGGCTAGTTGAATTCGTCATCGATCTTAAGCCTGGCACGGAACCAATGTGCAAGCGTCCTTACAAGCTCGGAGCTGAAGAGTTGAAGGAGCTAAAGAAGCAACTCGATATTCAAGAGCGAATGGGTCTCATTCGACCTAGTTCTTCTCCGTGGGGTTGTGCAGTTCTTTTTGTGAAGAAGAAGGATGGAACGGACCGACTTTGTGTTGACTACCATCCATTGAACAAGAAGACTATCAAGAACAAGTACCCACTTCCCAACATCAACGAGCTGTTCGAACAACTCAAGGGTGCCCAAGTATTCTCCAAGCTTGATCTCCGCATGGGTTATCATCAGATTCGAATCCGCGAGCAAGATATTCCCAAGACGGCTTTCAGGAGAAGCTATGGTTCATATGAATACACTATCATGTCTTTTGGCCTCGTCAACGCTCCTCCGACTTTCTCTCGCATGATGAACTTCATCTTCAATGCCTACACCAATGACTTTGTTTTGGTCTATCTCGACGATATTCTGGTCTTTTCAAAGAACAAGGAAGATCATGCCAAGCACTTGCGTTTGGTACTCGATAAGCTCAGGGAACACTAGTTCTACGCCAAGTGCGAATTTTGGCTCGATGAGGTTCTTTATCTTGGGCATATCGTCTCTGCCAAGGGCATTGCGGTGAATCCTGAGAAGGTGTCTGCAATTGTGAATTAGGAACCACCTCAGAACATGAAGCAACTCCGTAGCTTCCTCGGTCTCGCAAGCTACTGTCGAAGGTCGTTGAGAATATTTCAAAGATCGTGAAGCCTCTCTCAAATCTTCTCCAGAAGCACGTCAAGTACGTTTGGTCTCCGGAATGTGACATCGCTTTCAACACTTTGAAAGAGAAATTGGTCACTGCTCCAGTTCTGACTCCTCCTGATGAATCCAAACCGTTCGAGGTCTTCTGCGATGCCTCTCTCCAAGGTCTCGGTGCAGTGTTGATGCAAGACAAGAAAGTTGTGGCTTATACCTCTCGCCAGTTGAAGCCCAATGAGAAGAACTACCCCACTCATGACCTTGAGTTGGCGGCAGTTGTGCATGCTCTTTTGACTTGGAGACATCTCTTATTGGGAAGAAAAGTGGACATCTTCACTGACCACAAGAGTCTCAAGTACATCTTCACTCAGCCTAATCTCAATCTCAGGCAGACTCGATGGGTCGATATGATTCAATAGTATAATCCAAGTATCAAGGATACTCCAGGAAAGGCCAATGTGATTGCTGACGCATTGAGCAGGAAGGCTTACTGCAACAGTCTGATTCTCAAGCCTTATCAACCCGAGCTTTGTGAAGCTTTCCGCAAACTTAATCTGCAAGTTGTTCCTCAAGGTTTCCTCGCCAACCTTCAAGTATCTCCTACCTTGGAAGACCAGATTCGCCAAGCTCAGCTTCTTGATGCTATGGTGAAAAAGGTGAAGATTGGGATTGCAAAGAGTCAACCCAAGTACAAGTGCTACCGCCTTGATGACAAGGATACTCTCTTCTTTGAGGATCGTATTGTTGTGCCCAAAGGTGACCTTCGTAAAGTGATCATGAACGTGGCTCACAATTCTCTCCTCTCCATCCACCCTGGGAGCACGAAGATGTATCAGTACCTCAAGCAGGCTTATTGGTGGACTCGAATGAAGCGCGAGATTGCTCAGTTCGTGAATGAATGTGATGTTTGCAGAAGAGTGAAGGCAGGACATCAAAGGCCAGCGGGTCTCCTCCAACCTCTTGCCATTCCAGAATGGAAGTTTGACCACATTGAGATGGACTTCGTGACTGGGTTTCCAAAGTCCAAGCGTGGCAATGATGCTATATTCGTTGTCATCGACAAACTCACCAAAGTGGTTCACTTTCTGCCTATCAAAGAGTCAATCACTGCAGCTCAATTGGCGGAGCTCTATACCTCTCGGATTGTCTCTCTGCACGGTATTCTATAGGTGATCTCTTCAGACCGTGGCAGCATCTTTACCTCCAAGTTTTGGGATTCTTTTTAGAAGGCCATAGGCACCAACATCCGCTTCAGCACAGCTTTCCATCCTCAAACTAGCAGTCAAGTCGAGCGTGTCAACCAGATTCTTGAAGATATGCTCAGGGTTTGTGTGATCTCCTTCGGCATGAAGTGGGAGGATTGTCTTCCATATGCTGAATTCTCCTACAATAACAGTTTTCAAGCAAGTTCGGGCAAGGCTCCATTCGAAATTTTGTATGGTAGGAAGTGCCGTACCCCTCTCAACTGGTCTGAAACCAGTGAACGTCAACTTCTGGGAAATGACTTGATCACAGAGGCAGAGGAAATGTGCAAAGTTATTCGAGATAACCTCAAAGCAGCGCAATCCCGCAGAAGAGCTATTATGATAGTAAGCACCTTGATTTGGCTTTGGAGATCGGAGATCATGTTTACCTCCGCGTCTCTCCTATGAAAGGTACTCGTCGCTTCGGTATCAAAGGGAAACTTGCCCCTAGATACGTGGGACCTTTCAAGATCGTCAGCAAGAGAGGCGATCTCACCTATCAACTCGAGCTTCCTTCAAACTTTGCAAATGTGCATGACGTGTTCCATGTCTCTCAGCTCCGCAAGTGCTTCAAGATTCCTGACCGCACCATCAACTTCGAAGACATTGAGCTCCAAGAATATCTCTCTTATCGTGAGCACCCCGTTGCTATTCTTGAAGAGACTGAACGCAAGACTCGCAACAAGTCAATCAAATTCCTCAAAGTCAAGTGGTCACACCATTCCGACCATGAAGCCACCTGGGAACGCGAGGATCACCTCCGCTCTGAGTACCCGGCGTTCTTCCAGTCCTAGATCTCGGCACGAGATCCTTTCGTAGTGGTGGAGTGTTGTAACACCCCAGATATGATTTACTCAATATGTAATCCAACTCTTGCCGTTTCCGGCGTTAAGTTATTTTATTTTCTCGGGTTTGGGTTTTTGTCTACGTGTGTTTTTGTCGTTATCATGCATCTCATATCATGTCATCATGTGCATTGCATTTGCATACGTGTTCGTCTCATGCATCCGAGCTTTTTCCCCGTTGTCCGTTTTGTATTCCGGCGCTCCGTTCTCCTCCGGTGGTCATTTCTACCTTCCTTTCATGTGTGGGGATTAAATATTTCCGGATTGGACCGAGACTTATCATGCGGCCTTGGTTTACTACCGGTAGACCGCCTGTCAAGTTTCGAACCATTTGGACTTCGTTTGATACTCCAACGGTTAACCGAGGGACCGAAAAGGCCTCGTGTGTGTTGCAGCCCAACACCCCTCCAATCTGGCCTAAAACCCACCAAAATCCTCTCCATCATCTAGAGCGTTCGATCACGATCACGTGGCCGAAAACCGCACCTCATTTGGACACTCCTAGCTCCCTCTATGCCTATAAATACCTCCCCCATCCGAAATCCCGGGTCTCCTCCGCCCTAACCCTAGATCCAGCTCCTCCGCGCGGCCAGACACGTACGCCGGCCGCCGGACACGTCCGCCACCGCGCCCAGCCAACCACCGAGTGCCATGTGTCCCAGCCGGTTCCTCACCACCGCGGCCCACCGCAGCCCATGGCCAGCCCTCCCCGGCCCGAGGCCGCGCGCCGCCCACGCCTTTGCCCCACCGCCTGCCGGCGTCCTAGCGCCGCCTCGCCGGCCCCGTCCGTCGCCGATCGCCACCCTCGCCGAGCTCCGCCGCGCGCCGGTCGTCGAGCGCCTCCACCGGCGCCAATCGCCGTCGCCTCGCCGCGCCAAGTCCCTCTCCTCGCCGGCTCCTTCCTCCGCCAAGTCCGGCGACCTCGAACTCCGGCCGGCGAACCTCGGGGCGCGTGTACCCCGGATCTGGATCTGAGATTTGAATCTCGGGGTTGACTTTCCGTCCCTAACCTTAATTTTTTTTGCTATGTTCATCGTGTTGTATCTCCGTATCCGTAGATCCCTTTTGGGCATATAGCATATCAAAATGTTCGTCTCAGAGAGCACATCATTTCATCTCATTGCATCATTTTCATTTGAGTTAATCTTGATTCCCGAAATGCTATTGGAAGAGTGCTATTTGAGTTAATTGTCAGATCTGCTGCTCCAAATAGCCATTTGTCATTTTTGCCATGATTTTTGTGTGCATGATATGCTCATGAGCTCTACATATGTTTTTTTATATGCTTTGCCATCTTTCCAGAGGTGCAATCCATGTATTTTTGTGATGTGTGTGGTGACTATCACAAGCTTGCAAAATGGTGCATTCGTTAATGCTGATTTCAGGGACTTAGCAATTTCACTAAGTCCTTGATCTGTTTATTTCAATATGCCATATGTTCATGTTGTTTCCTAGTGATCCGTGCCTCTTTTGAGGATGATCAGTAAGGATGATTTATTAATCTTGTAGTGCTCTATCCATCCATGTCTCTGTTTGCAATTATGGAGCAACCTAGCTTGAGTCAATCGAGCTTTACTTTTGCTATTTCGTGAATTTCGGCAGATTGTCTACTTGTTAGCGATTTTGCCGAGGATGTCGTAGTTGATCCGTGCATGCTATGTTATTGTTTTTTCCATGTCTAGCTTTTATAATGTGTATTCTTGACGGGTGTATGCTTAGATTGTCATGCCTTGCTCTGTAGTGAGTGCATTGAACTCATAAACATGCCTACTTGATATCTGATTGTGCATGCTTCAGTTTTTCACTAAGTCTGTGATCTGTTTATGTTTTTGCCACGTTCACATGCTTGCCATTATATTTTCTGATCCCTTGTGGCTCAGGGTCACTAAGGGACTTTTGTTAAGCTCTTTGAGTAGCTCCATTCCATGCTTTTATTTACCATGTTCAGGCCCTGTAGCATATAGTTTTCATGCTCCAAAGTGTGCTACCTGATCTGAAATTCCAGACAAGTGTTAATTTCACTAAGTCTGAAATCTGTTTACCAAATGCATTTTTGCCATGATTGTTTGAACCTGTTAATTGATGAATTGGCCGTAGCTCAGTGTTCATTTTTTGTTAAGCATCATGAATGGATCCATGCCATGTATTTTGATGCCATGTTTGGGTGTTGTAGCATGTTTAACTTGTTGCATTTAGATGGCTACTTGTTGTATATCGCAGACTGGTGCCATATTTGAATTGCTTGCCTTTTCCAAACTGTGTCTCCGATTCCGGTGATCTTTATATCGTTTTCAAGCGAAATCAGCTCACCTTTCCAGTGGCACACTTGGATTTCCATGTTGAGGCCAGGTTCTTTCATTCCTTGTCAAATCTTGCATATGCATCGCATATCGCATCCCGCATAGCATACCATGTTTGCATCATGTTATTTGAGTTTGCACGTGGTTGATTGTGTTCCGTTTGCTTGTTTGTCTTGTTTGGCTAGAGCCGGGAGACGAGTTCGCTAACGAGGAGCCCGTTGAGGTTGCTTTCGAGGATCCAGTCAACTCTGGCAACTTTGCAGGCAAGATGATCATACCCTCGAAATCACTTCTATCTTTGCTTTGCTAGATGCTTGCTCTTTTGCTATTCCTATGCTACGAAGCCTACCACTTGCTTATCATACCTCCCAAATTGCCATGTCAAACCTCTAACCCACCATGTCCTAGCAAACCCTTGATTGGCTATGTTACCGCTTTGCTCAGCCCTTCTTATAGCGTTGCTAGTTGCAGTTGAAGATTGGAGACCGTTCCTTGTTGGAACATTATTTAATTGTTGGGATATCATTATATTATCTTGTTAGCTAATGCATCTATATACTTGGTAAAGGGTGGAAGGCTCGGCATCTCGCCTAGTGTTTTGTTCCACTCTTGCCGCCCTAGTTTCCGTCATATCGGTGTTATGTCCCCGGATTTTGCGTTCCTTACGCGGTTGGGTGATAATGGGAACCCCTTGATAGTTCGCCTTGAATAAAGCTTCTCCAGCAATGCCCAACCTTGGTTTTACCATTTGCCACCTAGCCTCTTTTTCCCTTGGGTTTCCGGAGCCCGAGGGTTATCTTATTTAACCCCCCCCCCCCCCCGGGGCCAGTGCTCCTCTAAGTGTTGGTCCGACCGAGTAGACTGCGGGGCCACCTCGGGGCAACTTGAGGGTTGGTTTTACTCATAGGATGTCTCATCTGAGTGTGCCCTGAGAACGAGATATGTGCAGCTCCTATCGGGATTTGTCGGCACATTCGGGCGGTGTTGCTGGATTTGTTTTAACTTGTCGAAGTGTCTTGTAGAACCGGGATACCGAGTCTGCTCGGAATGTCTCGGGAGAAGGTTTATTCCTTCATTGACCGTGAGAGATTGTCATGGGCTAAGTTGGGACTCCCCTGCAGGGATTTGAACTTTCAAAAGTCGTGCCCGCGGTTATGGGTAGATGGGAATTTGTTAATGTCCGGTTGTAGATAACTTGAACCTTAACTTCATTAAAATGAATCAACTGTGTGAGTTACCGTGATGGTCTCTTCTCGGCAGAGTCCGGGAAGTGAACACGTTGTTGGAGTAATGCTTGCCGCAGGTTGTTCTCTAGTTATTCGTTCGCGCTTTGCCTTCTCTTCTCGCTCTCTTTTGCAAACAGGTTAGCCACCATATATGCTAGTCGCTTGCTACAGCTCCACATATATTACCTTACCTTACCTATAAGCTTAAATAGTCTTGATCGCGAGGGTGCGAGATTGCTGAGTCCCTGTGGCTCACAGATTACTTCCAAACCAGATGCAGGGCCTGATGACTCCATTCCAGATGACGCGCTTGAGCTCAAGTGGGAGTTCAACGAGGACTCACACCGTTACTATGTGTCTTTCCCTCATGATCAGTAGTGGTGCCCAGTTGGGGCGATCGGGACCGTGTCGCATGTTGGGTTGATCTTTTATTTTGGCACCATAGCCGGGCCATGAGTGTTTGGATGATGTAATGCTATTTATGTACTTTGATTGACGTGGTGAGTGTAAGCCAACTATGTACCTTCCCCTTTTATTATCTATATTACATGGGATGTTGTGAAGATTGCCTTACTTGCGACATGCTTTCAATGCGGTTATGCCTCTAAGTCGTGCTTCGACACGTAGGAGATATAGCCGCATCGAGGGCGTTACAAGTTGGTAATCAGAGCCATCCCCGACCTTAGGAGCCCCCACTGATTGATCATTTTTAGCAGCCGAGTTTGAGTCTAGAAAATAATGTTTTGAGTCATTTAGGAATTATATATCAGAGATTTTAGGAATTCTTTTTACTCCCCAGTCCCTTCATCGCTCTGGTAAGGCATCCTGACGTAGAGTTTTGACTCTTCTCTTCTCAAATTTCACTAAAAAAAATTTAGGATCACGCGGGTATCTTGGAATCGTTCTGATGGTTTTCTGACGAGAACATTGTTCTTGGTGCCTCCTGTCATTTAGGGGTTGTGGCAGTGTGCCGGGGAGTTGAGCTCCGAGGTGTTGTCGTCACAATTTTATCGTTGCAGTTCTGGAATACCTGAGTTTAGTACGCCGACATCGAAAATCTCTTTTATGCAGTTGTTGGTGAGATAACGTCGACGCCACCCAGTACTGGGGCAGGAGTTCGGGAGTATTGCCATAACTTGTATAACGGATGCTTTTCGAAGGTTGAGGTAGATGGTTTCCGAAGTTTTTCTCGGTTATGTGTTGAAGGATGGATATAGCTGGATGTAGGATTTGTTAGATTTGGGTGAGATACTATGCTTCCCCTGTATCCCCAACACCTGATTGCGTAACCGGAAAGGTTCGGGAGTTTTATAGGTGGGAATTCTTGTAGCTCTAGTTCTTCTTCCACGGATATTTGGTTTGAAATTGGGATTTCTTACCGAGTATTCGTTCTTGCTCCGTACCTTGTTGATTTATTCCTCTACCTAAATTCTAAGTGGCTTCTCAATTTATGGATATGTGACCATTTCAAGTGGAATGCATTCGTTCTTTTCTTCGGATGTGAAGACTATATGTTGCAATTTCATTCCGTTGGATTCAGCTTCAATATTTGTCTATCAATGTGCTAATGGATGTCAACCTCTTCAGGATGGCTCCTCCAACACGCACGACTCTGAATCCTGATCCGCCACCACCTCCACCTCCTCCAGAGGCATGGCAAGCTGTGATGGCCGTAACCAATGCAGACACACAGTTGATCATGCAAATTCTTCAAGAGCGCAATCAAGCGAACCAAGGCAACCAAGGCAACAATCAGAATCACTTTGCTACACTCAACCAGTTCCTTGCTAATGGGCCTAAGACCTTCAGCAATTGTGTTGAGGCAACTGATGCTGACGATTGGCTTGTGGACTTGTGCAAGCATTTCGAGTGCAGTAACGTCAGGCCTGAGGACTTTGTCAAGTTCGCTTCCTTCCAACTCAAAGACCAAGCTATAGAATGGTTCCAGCAGTACAAGGATTCCAGAGGTGGCCGTGTGATTACCTGGGATGAATTCCATCAAGATTTCAAAGCTCATCATATTCCTCAGAGCATGGTTGAAAGCAAGCATGAGGAATTCCGCAACCTGAAGCAAGGCTCTTTGTCTGTCTATGACTACAACAAGTTGTTTCAAAAGCTCGCCCGCTTTGCTAAGTAGGACGTCCCTGACGAGAAGAGCATGATATACCAGTTCAGGGGTGGTCTCGGAGAAGAAATCCAGCTAGCTCTTATTCTCTTTGAGCCCTTGAGGTACGACGAGTTCTACAACATGGCATTGAAGCAAGAGGCTGCTCAATTGAAATGTGATGCTTCCAAGAAGCGAGTCAGAGATGCTACTCCTTCTTCCTCTACTCAAGTGGCCAAGCAGTAGAAGTATTGGCTTCCTCCTCCTCCGTTCCGTCAGCCGTATCAGCAGAAGAGCAAAGGTGGCAGTGGATCTTCCCACCCACCCAACCCTGGCTTTCAGAACAAGACTTGGTCTCAAGCTCCAAGATCGAGTGCTCCGTATCACCGTCCGCTTTCAGAGGTCATGTGCAACAAGTGCCAACAGAAGGGTCACTATGCCAACAAGTGCTTCAATCAGAGGCGCCTCCCTCCTCCTCCTCCTGTGAGATCGGCAAGTACAGCTGGGGTCAAGCATAACCCCAAGCACGCTAAGGTCAATTTGATGAGCGCAGCTGAGGTAGAGGACTGGTCAGATGTCATCATGGGTAACCTTCCTGTTAACGATGTTCCTGCAAAAGTACGTTTTGATACTGGTACATCGCATTCTTTCTTGTCATGCCCTTTTGCATCGAAGCAGAATGTTGATACTGAGGTCATGCCCAAAGTCATGCAAGTTGTTTCTCCCGGCAAACTTTTGACTTCTAGTTTGGTTGCTCCCGATATCTCTATCATGTTGGGCGACTACAAGTTTCTTTCTTCTCTGGTGGTTCTTGGCAACTCGGATATTGATCTTATTCTCGGAATGGATTGGCTTTCTAAGCACAAGGCGCATCTTGATTGTGCAGCCAGGCAGATTCAATTGACTCATTCGTCTGAGGATGTAATTGTCTTTGCCGCTCGTGATGATACCATCCGTATGTTTTCTCTCAACGAGAAGGGTGAACTGGATGCCATCTCGCAAATCCCAATTGTTTGCGAAAATCAAGACGTCTTTCCAGAAGAGCTTCCAGGAATGCCTCCGCACCGGCTAGTTGAATTCGTCATCGATCTTGAGCCTGGCACGGAACCAGTGGGCAAGCGTCCTTACAAGCTCGGACCTGAAGAGTTGAAGGAGCTGAAGAAGCAACTCGGTATTCAAAAGCGAATGGGTCTCATTCGACCTAGTTCTTCTCTGTGGGGTTGTGGAGTTCTTTTTGTGAAGAAGAAGGATGGAACGGACCGACTTTGTGTTGACTACCGTCCATTGAACAAGAAGACTATCAAGAACAGTACCCACTTCCCAACATCAACGAGCTGTTCGAACAACTCAAGGGTGCCCAAGTATTCTCCAAGCTTGATCTCCACATGGGTTATCATCAGATTCGAATCCGCGAGCAAGATATTCGCAAGACGGCTTTCAGGAGAAGCTATGGTTCATATGAATACACTGTCATGTCTTTTGGCCTCGTCAACGCTCCTCCGACTTTCTCTCACATGATGAACTTCATCTTCAACGCCTACACCAAAGACTTTGTTTTGGTCTATCTTGACGACATTCTGGTCTTTTCGAAGAACAAGGAAGATAATGCCAAGCACTTGCGTTTGGTACTCGATAAGCTCAGGGAACACTAGTTCTACGCCAAGTGCGAATTTTGGCTCGATGAGGTTCTTTATCTTGGGCATATCATCTCTGCCAAGGGCATTGCGGTGAATCCTGAGAAGGTGTCTGCAATTGTGAATTGGGAACCACCTCAGAACGTGAAGCAACTCCGTAGCTTCCTCGGTCTCGCAAGCTACTGTCGAAGGTTCGTTGAGAATTTTTCAAAGATCGTGAAGCCTCTCTCAAATCTTCTCCAGAAGCACGTCAAGTATGTTTGGTCTCCGGAATGTGACATCGCTTTCAATACTTTGAAAGAGAAATTGGTCACTGCTCCAGTTCTGACTCCTCCTGATGAATCCAAACCGTTCGAGGTCTTCTGCGATGCCTCTCTCCAAGGTCTCGGTGCAGTGTTGATGCAAGAGAAGAAAGTTGTGGCTTATACCTCTCGCCAGTTGAAGCCCAATGAGAAGAACTACCCCACTCATGACCTTAAGTTGGCGGCAGTTGTGCATGCTCTTTTGACTTGGAGACATCTCTTATTGGGAAGAAAAGTGGACATCTTCACTGACCACAAGAGTCTCAAGTACATCTTCACTCAGCCTAATCTCAATCTCAGGCAGACTCGATGGGTCGAAATGATTCAATAGTATAATCCAAGTATCGAGGATACTCCAGGAAAGGCCAATGTGATTGCTGACGCATTGAGCAGGAAGGCTTACTGCAACAGTCTGATTCTCAAACCTTATCAACCCGAGCTTTGTGAAGCTTTCCGCAAACTTAATCTGCAAGTTGTTCCTCAAGGTTTCCTCGCCAACCTTCAAGTATCTCCTACCTTGGAAGACCAGATTCTCCAAGCTCAACTTCTTGATGCTATGGTGAAAAAGGTGAAGATTGGGATTGCGAAGAGTCAACCCAAGTACAAGTGCTACCGCGTTGATGACAAGGATACTCTCTTCTTTGAGGATCGTATTGTTGTGCCTAAAGGTGACCTTCGTAAAGTGATCATGAACGTGGCTCACAATTCTCTCCTCTCCATCCACCCTGGGAGCATGAAGATGTATCAGGACCTCAAGCAGGCTTATTGGTGGACTCGAATGAAGCGCGAGATTGCTCAGTTCGTGAATGAATGTGATGTCTGCAGAAGAGTGAAGGCAGGACATCAAAGGCCAGCGAGTCTCCTCCAACCTCTTGCCATTCCAGAATGGAAGTTTGACCACATTGAGATGGACTTCGTGACTGGGTTTCCAAAGTCCAAGCGTGGCAATGATGCTATATTCGTTGTCATCGACAAACTCACTAAAGTGGCTCACTTTCTGCCTATCAAAGAGTCAATCACTGCAGCTCAATTGGCGGAGCTCTATACCTCTCGGATTGTCTCTCTGCACGGTATTCCACAGGTGATCTCTTCAGACCGTGGCAGCATCTTTACCTCCAAGTTTTGGGATTCTTTTTAGAAGGCCATAGGCACCAACATCCGCTTCAGCACAGCTTTCCATCCTCAAACTAGCGGTCAAGTCGAGCGTGTCAATTAGATTCTTGAAGATATGCTCAGGGTTTGTGTCATCTCCTTCGGCATGAAGTGGGAGGATTGTCTTCCATATGCTGAATTCTCCTACAACAACAGTTTTCAAGCAAGTTCGGGCAAGGCTCCATTCGAAATTCTGTATGGCAGGAAGTGATGTACCCCTCTCAACTGGTCTGAAACCGGTGAACGTCAACTTCTAGGAAATGACTTGATCACAGAGGCAGAGGAAATGTGCAAAGTCATTCGAGATAACCTCAAAGCAGCGCAATCCCGCCAGAAGAGCTACTATGATAGTAAGCACCGTGATTTGGCTTTCGAGATTGGAGATCATGTTTACCTCCGCGTCTCTCCTATGAAAGGTACTCGTTGCTTTGGTATCAAAGGGAAGCTTGCCCCTAGATATGTGGGACCTTTCAAGATCGTCAGCAAGAGAGGCGATCTCGCCTATCAACTCGAGCTTCCTTCAAACTTTGCAAATGTGCATGACGTGTTCCATGTCTCTCAGCTCCGCAAGTGCTTCAAGACTCCTGACTGCACCGTCAACTTCGAAGACATTGAGCTCCAAGAAGATCTCTCTTATCGTGAGCACCCCGTTGCTATTCTTGAAGAGACTGAACGCAAGACTCGCAACAAGTCAATCAAATTCCTCAAAGTCAAGTGGTCACACCAGTCTGATCGTGAAGCCACCTGGGAACGCGAGGATCACCTCCGTTCTGAGTACCCGGCGTTCTTTCAGTCCTAGATCTCGGGACGAGATCCTTTCGTAGTGGTGGAGTGTTGTAACACCCCGGATATGATTTACTCAATATGTAATCCAACTCTTGCCATTTCCGGCGTTAAGTTATTTTATTTTCTCGGGTTCGGGTTTTTGTCTCTGTGTATTGTTGTCGTTATCATGCATCTCATATCATGTCATCATGTGCATTGCATTTTCATACGTGTTCGTCTCATGCATCCGAGTTTTTTCCCCGTTGTCCGTTTTGCATTCTGGCGCTTCGTTCTCCTCCGGTGGTCATTTCTACCTTCCTTTCGTGTGTGGGGATTAAACATTTCCAGATTGGACCGAGACTTGTCATGTGGCCTTGGTTTACTACCGGTAGACCGCCTGTCAAGTTTCGAACCATTTGGACTTCGTTTGATGCTCCAACGGTTAACCGAGGGACCGAAAAGGCCTCGTGTGTGTTGCAGCCCAACACCCCTCCAATTTGGCCCAAAACCCACCAAAATCCTCTCCATCATCTAGAGCGTTCGATCACGATCGCGTGGCCGAAAACCGCACCTCATTTGGACACTCCTAGCTCCCTCTATGCCTATAAATACCTCCCCCATCCGAAATCCCGGGTCTCCTCCCCCCTAACCCTAGATCCAACTCCTCCGCGCGGGCGGACACGTCCGCCGGCTGCCGGACACGTCCACCGGCCGCCGGACACGTCCGCCACCGTGCCCAGCCAACCACCGAGTGCCACGTGTCCTAGCCGGCTCCTCACCACCGTGGCCCGCCGCAGCCCGTGGCCAGCCCTCCCCGGCCCGAGGCCGCGCGCCGCCCGCGCCTTCGCCCCGCCGCCTGCCGGCGTCCCAGCGCCGCCTCACCGGCCCCGTCCGTCGCCGATCGCCGCCCTCGGCTAGCTCCGCCGCGTGCCGGTCGAGGAGCGCCTCCGCCGCCGCCAATCGCCGTCACCTCGCCGCGCCAAGTCCCTCTCCTCGCCGGCTCCTTCCTCCGCCAAGTCCGGCGACCTCGAACTCCGGCTGGCGAACCTCGGGGCGCATGTACCCCGGATCTGGATCTGAGATTTGAATCTCGGGGTTGACTTTCCGTCCCTAACCCTAATTGTTTTTTTGCTATGTTCATCATGTTGTATCTCCGTATCCGTAGATCCGTTTTGGGCATATAGCATATCAAAATGTTCGTCTCAGAGAGCACATCATTTCATCTCATTGCGTCATTTTCATTTGAGTTCATCTTGATGCCCGAAATGCTGTTGGAAGAGTGCTATTTGAGTTAATTGTCAGATCTCCTGCTCCAAATAGTCATTTGTCAGTTTTGCCGTGATTTTTGTGTGCATGATATGCTCATGAGCTCTGCATATGTTTTTTATATGCTTTGCCATCTTTCCAGAGGTGCAATCCATGTATTTTTGTGATGTGTGTGGTGATTATCACAAGCTTGCAAAGTGGAGCATTCGTTAATGCTGATTTCAAGGACTTAGCAATTTCACTAAGTCCTTGATCTGTTTATTTCAATATGCCATATGTTCATGTTGTTTCCTAGTGATCCGTGCCTCTTTTGAGGATGATCAGTAAGGATGATTTGTTAATCCTGTAGTGCTCTATCCATCCATGTCTTTGTTTGCAATTATGGAGCAACCTAGCTTGAGTCAATCGAGCTTTACTTTTGCTATTTTGTGAATTTCGGCAGATTGTCTACTTGTTAGCGATTTTACCGAGGATGTTGTAGTTGATCCGTGTGTGCTATGTTATTGTTCTTGCCATGTCTAGCTTGTATAATGTGTATTCGTGATGGGTGTATGCTTAGATTGTCATGCCTTGCTCTGTAGTGAGTGCATCGAGCTCGTAAACATGACTACTTGATATCATATTGTGCATGCTCCAGTTTTTCACAAGTCTGTGATCTCTTTATGTTTTTGCCATGTTCACATGCTTGCAATTGTATTTTCTGATCACTTGTGGCTCAAGGTCACTAAGGGACTTTTATTAAGCTCTTTGAGTATCTCCATTCCATGCTTTTATTTACCATGTTCAGGCCCTGTAGCATATAGTTTTCATGCTCCAAAGTGTGCTACCTGATCTGAAATTCCAAACAAGTGTTAATTTCACTAAGTCTGAAATCTGTTTACCAAATGCATTTTTGCCATGCTTGTTTGAACCTGTTAATGGATGAATTGGCCGTAGCCCAGTGTTCATTTTTTGTTAAGCATCATGAATGGATCCCTGCCATCTATTTTGATTCCATGTTTGGGTGCCGTAGCATGTTTAACTTGTTGCATTTAGATGGCTACTTGTTGTATATCGCAGACCGGTGCCATATTTGAATTGCTTGCCTTTTCCAAACCGTGTCTCCGATTCCGGTGATCTTTATATCGTTTTCAAGAAAAATCACCTCACCTTTCTAGTCGCACACTTGGATTTCCAAGTTGAGGCCAGGTTCTTTCATTCCTTGTCAAATCTTGCATATGCATCGCATATCGCATCCCGCATAGCATACCATGTTTGCATCATGTTGTTTGAGTTTGCACGTGGTTGATTGTGTTCCGTTTGCTTGTTTGTCTTGTTTGGGTAGAGCTAGGAGACGAGTTTGCTAACGAGGAGCCCGTTGAGTTTGCTTTGGAGGATCCAGTCAACTCTGACAACTTTGCAGGCAAGATGATCATACCCTCGAAATCACTTCTATCTTTGCTTTGCTAGATGCTCGCTCTTTTGCTATGCCTATGCTACAAAGCCTACCACTTTCTTATCATGCCTCCGAAATTGCCATGTCAAACCTCTAACCCACCATGTCCTAGCAAACCATTGATTGGCTATGTTACCGCTTTGCTCAGCCCCTCTTATAGCGTTGCTAGTTGCAGGTGATGATTGGAGACCGTTCCTTGTTGGAACATTATTTACTTGTTGGGATATCATGTTATTATCTTGTTATCTAAGGCATCTATATACTTGGTAAAGGGTGGAAGGCTCGGCCACTCGCCTAGTGTTTTGTTCCACTCTTGCCGCCCTAGTTTCTGTCATATCGGTGTTATGTTCCTGGATTTTGCGTTCCTTACGCGGTTGGGTGATAATGGGAACCCCTTGATAGTTCGCCTTGAATAAAGCTTCGCCAGCAATGCCCAACCTTGGTGTTTACCATTTGCCACCTTGGTGAGTCCGGGAAGTGAACACGGTGTTGGAGTAATGCTTGCTGCAGGTTGTTCTCTAGTTATTCATTCGCGCTTTGCTTTCTCTTCTCGCTCTCTTTTGCGAACAGGTTAGCCACCATATATGCTAGTCGCTTGCTGTAGCTCCACATATATTACCTTACCTTACCTATAAGCTTAAATAGTCTTGATCACGAGGGTGCGAGATTGCTGAGTCCCTGTGGCTCACAGATTACTTCCAAACCAGATGCAGGGCCTGATGACTCCGTTCCAGATGACGCGCTTGAGCTCAAGTGGGAGTTCAACGAGGACTCACGCCGTTACTATGTGTCTTTCCCTCATGATCAGTAGTGGTGCACAGTTGGGGCGATCGGGACCGTGTCGCATGTTGGGTTGATCTTTTATTTTGGCACCGTAGCCGGGCCATGAGTGTTTGGATGATGTAATGATATTTATGTACTTTGATTGATGTGGCGAGTGTAAGCCAACTATGTACCTTCCCCTTTTATTATCTATATTACATGGGATGTTGTGAAGATTGCCTTACTTGCGACATGCTTTCAATGCAGTTATGCCTCTAAGTCGTGCTCCGACACGTAGGAGATATAGCCGCATCGAGGGCGTTACAAGTGGACTCTCAGTTCATTAATAACAAGAGAAACATTAACTAGGGGGTTTTGATCATGACAATAGAGGTGTGATTTTTGGCTGCCTTGATTATTGACATGACAAGGCTGTTTTGTCGCCATAGGGCCTATGGCGAGGAGAGCGCACAATTACTTTAGGTTGGAGGAGGACACACTGGGAGAGTGTTGAGATAGTAGATTTTGATGGATATGAGGCAAATGCATCACGCCAAGAGCAGGATGGTTGCTATTTCTTGAGCCTGCGTTGGTTTTTTTCTTGAAGAGGAAAGGGTGATGCAGCAAAGTAGAGATAAATATTTCCCTCAGTTTGAGAATCAAGGTATCAATCCAGTAGGACACAACGCACAAATCACCAGTACCTGCACAAACAGTCAAACAACTTGCACCCAACGCGATAAAGACATTGTCAATTCCTTCATGGTTACTTGTAAAAGTGAGATCTGATACAGATAGATAAACGATAAAGTAAATATTTTTGGTATTTTTGGTTTATAGATCGGAAAGTAAAGGATTGCAAAAATAGTAGATCGGAAACTTGTAAGGTGGAAGGTAGAAACTTATATGATGGAAAACAGAACCGGGGGCCATAGGTTTCACTAGAGGCTTCTCTCAAGATAGCAAATAATACAGTGGGTGAACAAATTACTGCCGAGCAATTGATAGAAAAGTCCAAAGTTATGACGATATTTAAGGCAATGATCATGAGTATAGGCACCACGTCCGTGTCAAGTAGACCGAAACGATTCTGCATCTACTACTATTACTCCACACATCGACCGCTATCCAGCATGCATCTAAAGTATTAAGTTCTTAACGAATGGAGTAACGCATTAAGTAAGATGGCATGATATAGAGGAATTAACTCAAGCAATATGATGAAAACCTCATCTTTTTATCCTCGATGACAACAATACAATATGTGCCTTGCTGCCCTACTGTCACTGGGAAAGGACACTGCAAGATTGAACCCAAAATTAAGCACTTCTCTCATTGCAAGAAAAACCAATCTAGTTGGCCAAACCAAACCGGTAGTTCGAAGAGAATTACAAAGATATCAAACCATGCATAAAAGAATTCAGAGAAGATTTTCTAGATAAGTTGATCATAAATCCACAATTCATCGGATCTCGGCAAACACACCGCAAAAGAGTATTACATCGAATAGATCTCCAAGACATCGAGGAGAACATGGTATTGAGAATCAAAGAGAGAGAACTAGCCATCTAGATACTGCTATGGACCCATAGGTCTGTGGTAAACTACTCATGTTTCATCGGAAGAGCAATAGAGTTCATGTAGAAGCCCTCCGTGATCGCTCCCCCTCTGGCAGGGTGCCGGAAAAAGTCCCTAGATGGGATCTCACGGGTACAGAAGGTTGTGGTGGTGGAAAAGTGTTTTCGTGGATGCCTCTGGTAGTTTGGGGATATTTCGGAATATATAGGCGAAAGAATTGGGTCAGGAGGGTCACAGGGGGCCCACAATGGTGGGGGCGCGCCCTCCGTCCTGTTGGCTGCCTCGTGGCTCCTCCGACTTCATCTCCAAGCCTCCTGGTTGTCCTCTGGTCCAAGAAAAATCATCGCGAAGGTTTCATTCTGTTTGGACTCCATTTGGTATTCCTTTTCTGCAAAACTAAAAAATAAGGAAAAAACACAAACTAACACTGGGCTCTAGGTTAATAGGCTAGTCCCAAAAATAATATTAAATAACATCCAAAACAGATAATATAATAGCATGGAATAATAAAAAAATTATAGATACGTTGGAGACGTATCAATGGTATAGTGAAGGCAAGTAGGTGAGAAAAGGAGCCTAACAGAGCAATAGGGAAATGAAGTAGAACTTCTAGCGGGTCTGCTCACACATGGCGAAGACACAAACAAAATGATACTTGGTTTAAGATTCCGTTCCATCTATTTTAAATCAAAAAGCATTTTACTCCTTTTAATTGCTAGGACTTCATCAAATGCTTTGAAAATAAGAAATGAACTATAAAAGTGGCAAACGTTTGCCATGACCCTTATTATGAAGGAACTTAACCCCACAAAAAATGAGAAAAAATTATGCCCCAAAATACTAAAATCATACGACTACCAAGAAAAGAGAAATAGCAGTGATGGGATCCCAAAAGCACCCGCCACTGGTTATGCACTCCACCGGCAGGCACTAGCACTACTAGGGAAAACCTTTTAAACAGAATCTTACCAGTAGCGCGGGTCAAAAAAGAAGCGCTACTACTACTTACCACTAGCGCGTGCCAAACAAACGTGTTGTAGCTAACTTTATAGCAGTAGCGCGTCTCAGGGAACAAGCGCTACAACTATAATTCCCCTACTGTTATCACCAGGCTACTGCTAAAGTTGTTGTAGCATCGTGTTCTACGCAGAAAGTGCTACTGCTAATGAAAGGAAAATAAAATAAAAAACATATAGAAAAGTAAATGAAAATGAAAGAAATAGAAAAAGGGGAAGGAAAAAAATAAAATGTGAAGGAAAATAAATGAAAAATAAAAATGAAGGAGAAAGGGGTAGCAGCAGCGTGCTTTCAGGACATGCGCTATAGCTAACTTAGCAGTAGCGCGTTTAGTCAGCCAGTGCTATAGCTAAGTTAGCTATAGCTAATGTAGTAGTAGCGTGTTTCCGGGAACGTGCTACTGTTGCTTTTTACTTAACCACGCAGTTCTTTCTTCCTCACTGCCACTTCCCCTAAATCCCACTCTTCTGTTGTCGCCGCCTTGCATCGTCGTCGGCCGCCGCGCGCTCTCCCGTCGCCCTCCGCACGCCCACGACACCGTCCCCGACCCCGACCTCAACGTCGCCCCCGACCTCGACATCGACGTGGCCCTACATCGCCTCCCTCTGCCGCGCGCCCGAGCCCCGACCCCGACCTCGATGTCGCCTGCCCCTCCCTAACTCCGCCGGCACCCGAGGTGAGCATGCCTACACCTCCTGCTCCTTCCCTACCTCTGCCTAGCTAGGGTTCCTAAGGTTCATCAAATTTTAGAGTTCATCAAATTAGTTAGGGTTCATAAAATTAGATGCTAATTAGGGCATTAGTTGTAGATGCTTAATTGTAAACTAGATGTTAATTAGGGCAGTAGTTGTAGATGCTTAATTAGTTTTTAGGAAAAATTTCTAGGGTTCATCAATGGGTGCTTAAGTAGGTGTAGATGCTGAAGTACCTACGTAGGGTTCATGTAATAGGGCAGCAGTTGTAGATGCTTAATTAGTTTTTTTTACTATTTTTTAGTAAGTGTTTAATAGAATTAGTAAGAAAATTAATAGAACTAGTTGAACTAGTTTATTTTTAGTAAGAACTAGTTGAATTAATAGAACTAGTTTATTTTTAGTAAGAAAATTAATAGAACTAGTTGCACTAGTTTATTTTTAGTAAGAACTAGTTTATTTTTATTTATAGCAAGTGTTTAGTTGAATTAATAGAACTAGTTTATTTTTAGTAAGAAAATTTAGGTATATGTCACATTTGTTGATATTTTTTAGTTAAAGCAATTATTCCTGCACCAACATCGACGATGCCTCTCCCGCATCCTCGTCGTTGACTCGGCGGAGGACACCTACTTGAGCAGAGGGGCCATGTCAGGGATTGGGCTCCTCCGGGTACTGGGAGGTGCTACCTTCCGGGGGGCGCAACTTGGTGAGGAGCCAGCCCGTCGTTGACCCGAACCTTCTTTGGTGGTGGTCGCATGGGCCAGTGGCGGTGCGGAGGCTTGAGGACCCTACGGAGGTGGTACATCACCGTGTCAGCGAGGAGGACGAGCACGTCCGTCGCTACATGGTTGTGTTGGAGGGCTGGTTCTCCAATACCTGGCAGGTTCTTCAGGGATCTCACTGGAGCTATGATCCCGTGATGGTTCCTTCTCTTTGGGTGTCCACCACCCGCGTTGTTACCCGTTGTTCGCTAGGGTTTTAGCTGTATTAGTGATGTTATATGTATGATACTATTCGAGATGTATTAGTGATAATATTCGACGATGTACGGATGAAAGAGATTATTTAGTTTTGCTTATTGAATGCATGCTAATTTGAATACTTATTTATTTTTTGATTTGGTTTTGCTTATTGAATGCTCAAATTGGAGAAGTACTTCTATTTTGAATGCTCCAATTGGACCCCACTATGCAAGGCATATGCATTTGATTAGTTGATAGCTTATAGGGTTTTTGTTTTTGCAGAAATCAAGGAGCCCCTCCATCCCCGACGTCGTCCCCGTCACCGACCCCCTCCGACCTTGAGGTGAGACCAGCTAAATCTCCATGTCAATATGAGTCCTATAAGATATTTTGAAATATTTTTGTTCATATTTTCAACCATTGAAATGCAATGACCATCAAGTTTGAATGCTCATATGATGTAGATAAAATCATGTATATCTTGAGTTGCTCAAATAGGATATGTGCTTGCCCATGTGGCCGGTCATATTTAGAGGTTACACCTCCGAGTGGCCTGTGTTTTGCCAGACTGTTTATTAATTTCCGTTCCGGTAAATTTCAGGCACTCGATATGTTCTTTTTTTAGCAAAGGTCATGCCGGATTTTTCCGTAAATTTTGGCATGACTGATATGTCTCCAACGTATCTATAATTTTTATTGCTCCATGCTATTATATTATCTGTTTTGGATGTTAATGGGCTTTATTTTACACTTTTATATCATTTTTGAGACTAACCTATTAACCGGAGGCCCAGCCCAAATTGTTGTTTTTTGCCTATTTCAGTGTTTCACAGAAAAGGAATATCAAACGAAGTCCAAACAGAATGAAACCTTCGGGAACGTGATTTTCTCGACAAATGTGATCCAGGAGACTTGGAGTGGGCGTCAAGAAACAATCGAGGAGGCCACGAGGTAGGGGGCGCGCCTACCCCCCTGGGCGCGCCCTCAACCCTCCTGGGACCCTCATTGCTCCACCGACCTACTTCTTCCTCCTATATAAGTCCACGTACCCCGCAAACATCCAGGAGCACCACGAAAACCTAATTCCACCGCCGCAACCTTCTGTACCTGAGAGATCCCATCTTGGGGCCTTTTCCGGAGCTCCGCCGGAGGGGGCATTGATCACGGAGGGCCTCTACATCAACTCCATGGCCTCTCCGATGATGTGTGAGTAGTTTACTTCAGACCTTCGGGTCCATAGCTAGTAGCTAGATGGCTTCTTCTCTCTCTTTGGATCTCAATACAAGGTTCTCCTCGATTCTCTTGAAGATCTATTCGATGTAATCTTCTTTTGCGGTGTGTTTGTTGAGATCCGATGAATTGTGGGTTTATGATCCAGATTATCTATGAACAATATTTGATTCTTCTCTGAATTCTTTTATGTATGATTGGTTTATCTTTGCAAGTCTCTTTGAATCCTCAGTTTGGTTTGGCCTATTAGACTGATCTTTCTTGCAATGGGAGAAGTGTTTAGCTTTGGGTTCAATCTTGGGGTGCTCGATCCCAGTGACAGTAGGGGAAATGACACGTATTGTATTGTTGCCATCGAGGATAAAAAGAAGGGGTTTATATCATATTGCATGAGTTTATCCCTCTACATCATGTCATCTTGCTTAAGGCGTTACTCTGTTCTTATGAACTTAATACTCTAGATGCATGTTGGATAGCGGTCGATGTGTCACTACTAGGGAAAACCTTATACACAGAATCTTAGTAGCAACGCGGCACAAAAAGAAGCGCTACTGCTAATTAGCAGTAGCGCGGGTTTTTAACCCTTGCTACTACTAAGTTGATAGTAGTAGCGCGGGTTTTTAACCCTCGCTACTACTAAGCGGTCTCTACCGTGCCCCCGACACATGCCATAGTAGTAGCGAGGGGTATAAACCCGCGCTACTACTAAGTTGATAGTAGTAGCATGGTTTTATACCCCTCGCTACTACTAAGTACGAGGTAGGTAAAGTCGCCATATCCTCGGCCGAATCCCCATCTCCTCCCCCAAATCCCTCCTCTCTTCCACCACTCTCTCCTCTCACTTTCCATACGTTCTCACATGGACCTCTTGCCCATGCACCCATCCTCCTCCATGGCACCGAAAGAGGTTGCCGCCTCGCACCACCGGCATCTAGGAGCTCGCCGGTCTTCCACCGACGTCTAGGAGGCAGCCGCCCCGCGCCACCACACCAGAGCACCTCGCCACCGGTGACTAGCTCTGCTGCTCCCTACATCACCTTCCTCTCTCCCTCGGTTTTCCTTTTCTCTCTCTCTCTCCCTCTGGTTTGACTCACCCTCCCATGTCCATGCCCGTGCAGGTCGTCGCCATGGATGACCCGGAGCTATCTGGCATGGTCGGGAAGAGGAGCCCCATGCCGCAGCCTTGCTCTGCCATAGAAACGGGCCCTCTCCAATAGCCACTGCTGGATCTGGTCTTCCGCTATCCATTCATGCCTCTGGTGATGCCAATCATTGCTAGATCTTACCATTGCTGCCATTGACAGCACTCACGGGATCGAGATTTTTTTTGTTTTTGAAAGTAATAGCAGTAGCGCGGGGTATAAGACCCGCTACAGCTAATTAGCAGTAGCGCTATTTGCAACGCACGCTACAGCTAACCATGTATAGCAGTAGCGTGTGTCAACACGTGCTACTTCTACAAGTTAGTTGTGGCGCCATATCAGTAGCGCGGGCACCCGCGCTACTGATACACCCAAAACCCGCGCTGCTGCTAGGCTTTTCCCTGGTAGTGTGTGGAGTAATAGTAGTAGATGCAGGCAGGAGTCGGTCTACTTGTCACGGACGTGATGCCTATATACAAGATCATGCCTAGATATTCTCATAATTACTCGCTTTTCTATCAATTGCTCGACAGTAATTTGTTCACCCACCGTAATACTTATGCTATCTTGAGAGAAGCCACTAGTGAAACCTATGGCCCCCGGGTCTATTTTCCATTATACAAGTTTCCAATCTATTTTATTTTGCAATCTTTACTTTCAATCTATATCATAAAAATACCAAAAATATTTATCTTATTATTATTATCTCTATTAGATCTCATTCTTGCAAGTGGTCGTGAAGAGATTGACAACCCCTTTATCGCGTTGGTTGCGAGGTTCTCATTTGTTTGTGTAGGTACGAGGTGACTTGCGCATGGTCTCTTACTGGATTGATATCTTGGTTCTCAAAAACTGAGGGAAATACTTACGCTGCTTTACTGCATCACCCTTTCCTCTTCAAGGTAAAACCAACGCAGTGCTCAAGAGGTAGCAATGACTTGTGCTAGATATGTAGGAAATATCGTGGGAGTCGAATGTCGTGGGGGTTTAATCTTTCAATTATGAACATAGGAAATGTCGTCATCGGACAACCAAAGTCTCCCGGAGGAGTGCGGCTGGTGCAACGACAACCGGGGTCTGTGCGACTGGCCTTACGTGGACGAAGATCGGCGCTTCAGCATTAAGCTCTAGGAGACATTTGATGTTGAAACGGTACGCAACGACGATAACTGTTTTTTTTCATAATTAAGCACGACTTCAACTATTTCAATGTGTTATTTTCATCTTTTACAATTTGACTAGGTTATCCCATGCCATGCAAGACGCTATGTCTTGGAGAGGATGGCTTTTGAAGACCATGAAAGTTTCGAAACAAAGAAAATTCACCTAAGGACCCATCATGGTATAGATTTTGAAGTAAATCTATACAATTCTGAGAGCGTAACCCATCTTGGTTGCACAAATTGGGAAGCACTTTGCAAGATGTATTGCTTTTATGAGGGTATGCTTGTCACCACGGATCTTGGTGATCCTGACATCGCCTAAGACAATATCGACACTTGGGTCCTTGTTGATACGCTTCCAATTCTACTGCTATGTGAGTTTCTCAAACATAGTCATTAAGTAATTTATAATGTTTATTTCAAAATAGTTGATAACTTATTTTCATTGATAGCTTATTTTCATTCTTCAAAGAATGTGCGGAAGTTCGTAGACAGAACCTACTACATCGATGGCTCAGAATTAACCTGTCAGGAGAAAAATCATTTGATTGCATTTTGTACTGATCTTGAGAATTACAATATCTATTATCAATCTCCTCCACATTATGGTCAATATGTGCCACTAGTGCACGAGTTGAACTACGGTAACATCCATGGAGATGTAATGGTAAGATTTTTTACTATTACGACATCCGTGCATGTTTTGCATAAATTCTTCTAAAACTGAACTACATTGCTAACTACGAAGTTATTACTATATTTTTCAACAGAAAATCTTGAAGGATTGTGTGCCTCATCTGATGTTTCAGAATGGTCGCCTTAATGTTTTGAACATACTGCCAGGTCATCCAACGAATCACACCTGTCCATATCGGATTTTCTAAAACCGGCGAAGACATGAGAATCAAAGAATGGAAAAAATGTATGGACATTCGTAAGAAGGTACTTGGAAGCAACATTGTGCGAAAGGCAAGAATTGGAGACAGGATAATCTCCAATCTCCATAATGAAGAGTCAGGGCCTATCTTGTTTTATGCTATTTTACCTAAGAGAAGGTAGTAGGTCCTATGAGAGAGAAGTAGGTCCTAGGTACAATGTGTTATTATGTGGTACAATGTGTTAGAGTTGATGATGATGACGAGAAGTTGTGATTATGACTAGTGACCAACTTGTTATATGATGTCTCATTGATGAAAATGCTGATCATGAGGAGGTGTTATATGACAATGATGTATTATGATGATTAGTTGTTAATGATATGATGATGATCATCATCATAGTTATTATATAATTTGGTGAAAGAGCCATGGATTAGTTTCAAGTGGATGTCCATCCACTTGAAACTAGTCCACGGTTCTTTCACCCAGTGATGTAGTTACTCATTATGATGTAAAAACAATCTCTAAATTGCTTATATATGAAAACTTGTATAAAGATGTATGAATACAACATGAAATAAAAAAGAAATATAATACGGAATAGTAGTAATAGTGCGGGCGGCGAGAGGCGCTACTAGTAATTACCAGTAGCGCCCTTTCAAGGAAGCGCTGCTACTAAGTGGATATAGCAGTAGCGCGGTTAAGCCCACGCTACTGCTAACCATTAGCTGTAGCGCCATACTAGTAGCGCTGCCACTAGCGCTACTGGTAGGCCTAAAACCCGCGCTACTGCTAGGTTTTTCCCTAGTAGTGTAGGGACTATCCGCCAACGCTAAAAAAATTCCCGTGGCAGGCCGGTTGTTACACCAATTAGTGGTGGGTCGGGCCAGCGTACCCCCTCCTGCATAGGTGCTCAATATTTCCCCCCAGAATTTCCCAAACAATCCCCTTTATTCCCTCTCCCCCAATCAATAGTGCACGACACCCGCCTCCAACATCGTCTCTCCCTTTGCTAGAGTTGTCGTGGTTGCCGTCACGAGAGGACATCTTTTTGTTCTCCCATCGCCATAGTCGTCATTTCGTTGCCTCTGCACCCGTCATTGGAGGCCATCCATGTCATCATGCATGTCGTCGAAGTAGCCGTCACTCTCGCACCTGTCGTCAAAGACGTCGTCACCCTTGCACTTGGTACACACGCTCTATTCAACTCTCCCATCCCCTTATCTATTGTAGCTCACAGCAATGTCACATATTTGTTGTAGATCATATCAATGTTGAATCCTATGACAATGGAATGGAAAGCACATAAATGTGTGACAGGTGTGTTTGGTTGTGCCTTGCACAAACACACAAATTTTCTAATCTTACAAATCTGACAAGATTCACATGAAGAAAAAATCCACAAAGTCGTTTGAACTAAAGAGTACATCTTAAGTTAAAAGAGTGAAAGATTTTAAAATAAAAGTAGGATTAGGATGGCGCAATTGGGTATCCATGTGCCTTCTTGCTCTGTCATAGTGGGATACATTTGGTGGTTGTTGTGTCTTCAGAATTTGCATGGATTCAAAATGAGTGTCAACTTTCCGTTTCATCAAAATTTTGGCACTCAATAGGTCAACATTTTAGCACAAGTCATGCTGATTTTTTCTGTCATTTTAGAATTTCTTAATTTTTTTTCAATGTGGACACATCAAATGGTGTGCCCCAACTATTTCGACACTAGGGGCTTGTGCGCCAATTATGTTGGATTGCAGACCAATTTCTTGTATTTCACGCTTCTAGAGGGCTTCAAATTGATGACATATGTTTGTTATATGAGTTATTACACATAATTCATTCATTTGCATGTCTTAAGGATTTTCTTAATAAATGTAATTTTTGTTCTTTTTTTTTTGCTTATGTGCATCCTCCGTTTTGCAAGACCCGACCTCCTAGGGAAACTCAAGGTTGCCACATATCAGGAGACTAACACTTTGCCTACCTCGAGACCAAAGAGGGTTTCTCTTTCAAGACTATGATCCATAACGAAAAAGATCAAAACTATTTTGATTGTTATAGTTGGAGGGCATTTGCCAAAGCTTACAAATTTGAGGAAGGGATGGCTATCCACTTTAATTTTAGAAAATATTATGATTCTGATCCTGACATATCTTGGTGGATTTGTACAACATTCCACTCCTTTATGAGTGTTTGATTCTTAAACCTACTTGGTAATTATCCTTTATATTAGTCAAAATAAGTGCCAAGAATAACTCGGAAGATAGTAGACAACACTTATTATATTTTTGGCACCGCACTTTCTTGGTAGCAGAAGAGGCACCTCATCTAATTTGTTGATGGTATTGAATGCCTTACGGGCACATACAATGCCGGAAAAAATGACGCACCATACGTTCCAATAGTGCATGCCTTGAACAAGACCAACATTCATAACAAGTACAAGGTAATATTTGTATTAAGTTTCATATTTTCCACACAATCTTTGTAAATTAATTACTCCCTCCAATCCATATTAATTTGCTTGTACTAATTAAAGTTGTGACAATTAATATGGATTAGACGGAGTACAATGCTTACTATACAGGGCCATCTCCAGGATTTCGGGGCTCCGGCGCGAAAAGGAAAATATGCCCTAACATTTTAAAAAAAAACATAGTATAACTCAAGCATAATTATATATTCATATAATTTAACTTTATTTTATTTCGTCCAATGTTTTGAAAATTCTCAAGTATCAATGCAAAATACAAAACCAATAAACTGACCTCATTCTCAGAATTAGTTTGGGATCCTTTCATAACAAATTTATGAATGAAACCCCTTTGAGATTGAGCATCTTCTCCTTCTTTTTGTTTATTCTTAAGCTTTGTTTATTCTTAAGCTTTAAGGGACCAGGATCATACATTCTTCTAGAACTAGAATTCATGATTGTCTCTGTTTATGAACCAAACAAAACTAATATCAATGAATTTGAACTTCTGCAGACACCCAAGGCAAGCCGGAAGCGGAACTGCCGCGGTGCCAGACGCTGCCGCCGTGCCGCCAAACAGAAGGCCAACCGGTGCAATGCCCTATGCTCCTCCTTTTTTCTTTAACTAATTTTGATTTTTTTTGACACAATCGGACCTGCGAAGTTGTACAACTGTTTACTACTCCCTCCGTTTCTAAATATTTGTCTTTCTAAAGATTTTAATAAGTAACTACATACGGAACAAAATGAGTGAATCTACAGTCTAACATATGTTTATATACATCCGTATGTGGTAGTTCATTTGAAATCTCTAAAAAGACAAATATTTAGGAACGGAGGAAGTAATTACTAATTTGTTTTGGAACAATTTTTTTTGTCTAATTGAAGTTCAGAAGTTGTCAAAGATTCGAGATTTTCAATAGTTGCTCGCCCAAATCCAAAACCAAGGTTCTATCTTTCTATACTCCCTCCATTCCAAAATATAGTGCGCCCGCGCTTTCCGAGGTCCAACTTTGACTATAACTTTAACCAACGAGACCAACTGCGGCGGGAGAAAAAATTATATAATTGAAAACTTCTCTCGAATACGAATTAACTGATATAATTTTTGCGCCCGCCGCAATCAGTCTTGGTAGTTAAATTTACGGTCAAAGTTGAAGCACGGGGATAGAAGAAGCACTACATTCTGAAATAGAGGGAGTACTAACTATCTATACAAGTTACAAGCCTATAATTCACGGAGTTTATCAGGTATCGCCGCCGAGTCACCGATTCAGTCGAAGCCAAAAGATGGGAAGCGAATTAGCAAAGAGATTATGGAACGAAACGGCGAAAGACACGGAACGTACGCGCGTTGCGGCTGGAGTTTCGTCGCCAAATCCTATTCGGCGCCTTTTGCGCCTGATACTGTTCATTCTACGAACGGGCGCACACCCCTCGTCTGGGCCGGCCCATTTTTCTGTTTCTAAGAAGCAAAAACAGCGCAAGATCTGGGATTCAATCCCGCGACGGGCTGGCAAGTGTAAGTCGGGACAACCACCAGACCACTTCTCATGTTGTGATTACGTATATGTTTTGCCATCTTTTCTTCTTTTTCCTTTCTTTTTTTTCTTTTTTCTGTTCTTTTATTCTTTATTTTTCTAATTCGAGAAACTTTCTTTCTTCATGATTTTTTTCTGCAAAATTGACGAACGTTTTTCAATTTTTGATGAACTTTTTCAAATTCAATGAGTTGGCTTTGTCAAATCCGGTGAATTGTTTTCCAAATTCGATGAACTTTTTTGAAATTCGATGAACTTTTTTCCAATTTCGATGAACTTTTTTCAAATTCAATGAACTTTTTTTCAAATTCAGTGAACTATTTTTCATTTTTAATGATTTTTTTTCAAATTTTGATGAACTTTTTTCAAATTTCATGAACTTTTTGTCACACCCTAGCTAGTTCAAGCATTAGAGTGTGCATCATGTTTAAATTTATCTTAAATTTGAAATGAGGATGACAGAACCCCCAGCACCCCCCCCCCCCCCCCGAAACAACTAGGGTTTACTAAAAACTTTTTCAATGAACCTGAAATGCCCTTCTAAAAAGCCCACCCTTTTTGTTTTGGATTAAAACCTTTGACAAAAATGGTGCACATTTTTCTAGAACATCTTAAGGTCATTGGATTAACTCTTGTAGTATTTGCATTTGGGCATTTAAAAGCTATAAAATATTTTAAATGCTCTAATAATCATAAACTAAAATATTTGTTGTTAGATATATTCTAAGCAGTGGCCATGATTAATTTTATGATTTTTGGAAATGACCTGGCATTTTTAATAAAGCACTGAAGTTACAGAAATAATAGAATAAATAAAAAACAGAAAAGGAGAGAGAGAACAGAGACTTACCTGGCGCAGCCCACTTGGCCCACCGGCTCGGCCCAGTCCACTCGCTCTTGCCAGTCGCCCTCCTCCTCCCGCTAGGAGGACGAGAAGCGCGTGGCCGGCGCTCACGGCACACGCCGGCCACCTCCTGCTTACGCCGACGCCTCGGACACGCCTACGAGTGTCACGCACTCCCCCACGTCCCCTCACATTCTCCCCACTCTCCCCGTGGCCTCTCCCCCTCTCTGGCTCTCTCCACAATACCTGCCGAGCGCAGCCGTCGCCGCCAACAACCTCCACCGCAGCCACCGCCGTCCACTCGTTGCCTCGCCGTGCCAAGAAGCTCCTCCGTCGTCTCCTGCTTCGCCTCGACCCATCCCCGAGCGCTCGCTTGCCCCGGAGACGCTGCACCGAGCTCGTCTTCAACCTCGGTAGCCGGAAATCCTCCTCGCCGCCCCGCTCGCTCCAGCCCTTCCCTGAGCTCGTCGTTCGCTCCCCTGCAACCGCAGTGAGCTACTGACCTTATCCCCCTCTCTGTGCTAGCTCTCGTGCACCGTACGCGCCGCCTCGAGTTCGCCCGAACACGCCGCCGCGGAGCTCGTCGTCGATGAGGCTCCGGCCAAGCCACGGCCACGCCACCTAGTCCACTAACCTCACCACGTCTCCAAGAGTCTAACGCACCTTACCACGCGCCTCGCCGTGCCCCACAGCCTCGGTTCCGAGCTCACCCGAGCTCCGGCCGCCGCCAAGGTCGACGCCGGCGACGACTCCGGCCACCCCAGGCCCAACCACCCATACCACTCGACGCGGACGAGTGCCCGCGTCAGTTAGATGCCCTTCGCCAGCCATTTGGTCGCCGGAGGAGGAAACCCGCACCCCTCCTCCGTCCCTGGCCTAGCCGGCGACGAGCCCCGGGTCAACTCCGGCGAGTTTGACCTGGGTTGACTCCAGTTTGAATTCCCTTGACTCACTGACGTGTGGGCCCGAGGCCACTAATTAAATTACATTAGTATTAGTTTAACACTAACTAAATTTAGTTAGTTAGTTGACACTGACAGATGGGACCCACAGGTCAGGGTTGACCTGGACCGCCTCAGTTGACCGCTGACGTCACACTCACGTCAGGCTGACGCAGTAAATCCTTTTCTATATTTATTCTTTAATAGGAAATTCCAGAAAATGGCTAAAACTTCTAAAAATCATAGAAAATCAACCATAGCTCCAAATGAAACAATTTATATATGAAAAATGATCAGAAAAATTCAATCTATCCATCTGTAATGGTTTCATGCATGAAAAAACAAGTTAACCTTGCTATTTAAGCAGAATAAGATAATGCACTAATAAGGCCATGTTAAATGAGCTAGCATTTGAATCTTTAACTCAAATGAGTTCATTCCGTTCTGTTTTAGCTTGCATTAGGCCAAGACACTTTCATTTTGCCATGTCATAGCATGCATCATATTGTTGCATATTGTCATGTGTTGATTATGTTCGGTGTGTCTTTCGTGGTAGGTTCTGCCTCCGAGGATAACCCCGAATATCCGTCTGAAGGGCAGTACCCTACTACCACTACATCAGGCAAGCAACCCGTTGATCATTTCGATACAAACCCATGTTCTCGCTTCTGCTCTTGTTTACTGCACTAAGACAACACGATTCAAACTGCTGTGTGCTACGGTAGTTGAACCCTTATCCTCTGCATGACCTATCATTGCCACAGTAACTAGATGAAACCCACTAGCATGTGTAGGAGTTGATTGAGCCATGTATGTGTTTCCTACCTTGCTATGCCTGCTATGCTTAGAGTTGTGTCAGGTCTGGTTCATCTGGGTGATGGGCTAGAGTGAAATGATTCTGTCGGTAATGTGATGGATGTGTTGAACATGATTTGGTAAAGGTATCGATGAGAGGCCACGTAGGAGTACATGGTGGGTTGTTTCATTGAGGCCGTCCATAAGAACTGAGATCTGTATGTGTGATTTTAAGAATCAGCTACTAACATGCATTGGGATCCTTAATTGACCCTCTCAGCTTCTTAATCACCCTAGAACTCTGTCCAGGAGTTGCAATTAGTTTCTGGTGTTTGTAGGTTATGTGTTGGCGGCCGTGCGTAGCGCTGACCCTAGGGGTGGGCTATGTTGCGGTAGATACACCATGGCACGGTGTACCGAGTCACCCGTTTGGTGTCTCGGAAACCCTGTTCACATCGTTCGGGGCCGTATGTGGGAACCTCGGCCGGACTCCCTGCGGATGGAACCTGAATAGGCGATAAACCTGGACTAGAGGCTTGAGTGTTTAGGTAGGCCGTGGCCGACACCCTCATTGGGCTTCCGCTTGAAGATTGCCGAGTACATGTCGTGTAAACGGCGGTAAGTGGTGAAAGCGTGTATGAAGAAGTACACCCCTGCAGGGTATAAAACTATTCGAATAGTCGCGTCCGCGGTAAAGGACTACTTGGTTGCCTATACAGTTCATAGACAAGTTAATGGATACTACTAAAAGACTCAAGATAAGTGTGAGTACCGAGGATGGCCCTCTCGTAGGATGACGAGGGAGGATCCCGGGTGGAGTATTGTGTTGGTGATTAGTGGACTCGTGTGCGAAAACTATTTTACTAGTGGAGTTCCGTAGGATAGCTTAGCCAAGAGTCAAAGCTGGCTTGCTGCAATAACCCCACCACCTTCTTGAGAATGAGCATGTATAGTAGGTTCTGATGTAAGACTTGCTGAGTACCTTTGTACTCATGTTTGCTTAATTACTGTTTTCAGACGACAACACCGCCCCCTCCGATGGGTTTTATGTAGACCTCGATGTCGACGAGTGACTAGCCACCCAGGTGGTGATCCTGGCCATGGAGGGCCCTATGTAGATAGACAGGCTTCGAGAAGCCTTCTTGCTTTCTAGTGTCTGTACTCAGACTATTTGCTTCCGCATGTGCTTGTATGCTTGTATGACTTGAGTGTCGGGTCATGTGACCCCTATCTGTATGAACATGTTATGTATGGCTCTCTGGAGCTTTTAAATAAAGTACTTGAGTTGTAGAGTTTTGTTGTGATACCATATTGTATGTACTCATATCGGGCATATTGTGTGTATGATTGAAATGCTTGGTATGAGTGGGATCTAACAATCTAGTTGTTTATCCTTGGCAGCCTTTCTTATGGGGAAATGTAGTCTAGTGTTCCTCGAGCCATAGTAGTCCGCTACAACCCGGTTCACCGGAGTCCTGCTAGCCCAGCACTACAGATCGGGACACTTGACTGGCCGGCATGTGTTTCACTTCGTTCCTATGTCTGTCCCTTCGGGGAAATGTCACGCGGTGACATCCGGAGTCCTGCCTAGCCTGTTACAGCCCGGTTCACCGGAGTCCTGTTAGCCCAGTGCTACAGCCCGGATTCACTCACTAATGACCCACATGCTCGATGTGATTCATGTATGCCTGTCTCCATAGGTCTGCGCCGCTTTGGGTTCACGAGTAGCCATGTCGGCCCGGGTTCTCTGTCATATGGATGCTAGCGACATTATCATATACGTGAGCCAAAAGGCGCAAACGGTCCCGGGCCATGGTAAGGCGACACCCGTGGGGATACCGTGCGTGAGTCCACAATGTGATATGAGGTGTTACCCGCTAGATCGATGTGACTTGGAATCGGGGTCCTGACAGCGTTGGCATCAGAGCCGGACTGCCTGTATGTTCGTTGAGCCAAACTGGTCGATGTCGAGTCTAGAAATAATTTAGTTATATGTAGGGGAATTGACTATGAGAGGGAACGTAAGGATCTTTTACTCCTTTACCTTATGCCCTCTGATCTGAGTCATTCTCTTCTCATTCAACGTGGGTTAAGGACTAGGCTCTCTTCTTCCATCAGGTTCACGTGTTACTAATCCATAGTAGCTTATAGGATTATTGTTACAAGCCTCAGTACAGTTTCTACTACTTTTAGTATGTTGTCAGTTGAATCAGAACCGTGATATGATGTTGTTGAGTGGTATTGCAAACTGTTGTGGATGTCTCAAATCCTTTTCTGAGCATTTACAGCTGTTATGCTGTCCAATTTTCCCTAGAAATTCTAATGCCTTTGCATTGTAGTTGTGCTTTCAGATGGCCACTCGTGCTCAAAACCAAGTGGTTCGCCTGACCCGGTGCCTCGATGTGCCCGGTCATACTGCTATGTTAGTCCGGGTAATGATCGAGACGGGTTACTGTTGGTATCCGGAATACACTGTCGAAGAGCAGTTCAGAGACTTCAACCAGAGCCAGTACCTCTGTACCGTCAGGATATATCCCTCTTATCATGGAGCCACTGAGCCCCTTCACTGTTCCTATGGACTCGGGGTTACCGTTGAGATGGTTGTGCAGGATGCTGCCTATTCCATGATGACCATCATGCGAGTCCGGACTGGCCTGCTTCGGAACACCGACTTCCGTTATATGCCAGCTTCACTTCCGGGAGCGCAGGGGTATCTCCAGGCTATCTATGCTGACCCCACACATGAGGAGTCACTACTCCGCACCACTGCCGAGATGCTTGAGGATAAGGACCACGAAAATCGGGCCTTGCGTATGGAGCTTTTTAACTCTCATGCTGATCACTGGGCCACTTTGACTCGGTTTGCACCGGTGGTACAGGCAGGATACATGGATCTGAGGGATCTGTACCCTGTACGATCTGGATTGCCAGATTGTATGGAGTGGCGTGATGTGGGAGGCATCACCCCTCCTCGTGGTCCCCGTCTGCCACCACCTGTGGGACCAAGGCCACATCCGAGTCCCTTTGGTCCGCAGGTTCCGCAGGACCGTCTGTTCCCAGATGATCATGTTCCACTTCCAGGTTTTGGTGGCGACTTCTATCAGGATTACTACGGAGCCGTTTGAGCTAGTAGTAGTTTCACTAGTATTGTAGTAGTTGTATCTCCACTGTCCTGCGCGACTTGTGGAATATGACTTAGGAGTAATCAATTCCGGAGGTGTAGAAAATTATGTATAGGAGCTTGGAATGCCTTCGATGAGATGTAATGTCTTTCACCGTAGTTGTACTCTAGCCTGGGCTTGTACTAAACTATGTACGGTGTGTATGACCAATGGTATATATATGGCAGTTTCTATATTACCATGTCGTGCAATGAACATCTTAGCATTCCATGTTATCCATTACATTCTGCACTTCCTTGCTAAGTTTGTGCCATCCTTATCTAAACCGTTGTCTTGTTTTCTCCTAGGATGGTCAACACCCGCAGCAACCCTGCTGCCCCGGAGCAGGGGGAAGCCAGTGCAGCTAGGGGTGAAAATCTGCCTCACCCGCCTTCTCTGGCCGAAGTGATGCTGGAGGCGGAAAGAAACAAGCGTGAGACTAACCGCTTGCTAGAGCGGATTGAGCAGAACACTGCACGCCATCAGCGAAATGACTTGGTGTCAATCAATGACTTCATCAAGCTGTACCCACCAAAGTTTAACCATTCCGTCGAGCCCCTCGACGCGGATGACTGGCTTCGCAGCATCACCCACAAGCTACGTTCTGCCAACGTAGCCGAAGCTGATAAGGTTACTTATGCTGCCTATCACCTCGAAGGCCCTGCTAGCCTTTGGTGGGAAAACTTTGAAGCTATGCGCCCGGTCGGCCAAATCACTACTTGGGCTGAATTCAGTGAGGCTTTCCGTGAGCATCACATTCCGGAAGGTCTCATAGATCGCAAGAGGGAAGAGTTCTGCAATTTCACCCAAGGAAGACTGACTGTGGATGCATATAGTCGTGAATTTGGGAATCTGGCACGATATGCTCCTGAAGAAGTATCTACCGACGCTAAGAAGCAGGCAAGGTTCCGCAAGGGACTTAGCCCTGAGCTTCGCCGCGATCTTCGTCTGCACGAGTGCACCTCCTTTCAGAAGTTGGTCAATAAAGCCATCAGTGCTGAGTCAGGCCAGTCTGACTATGACGCTTCACGCAAGCACTCTCGTGATTTTGGCTCTTCATCCGGCTCTGGATCTCAGAAGCGCCGGGTGTGGATTCCAAGCACGGCACTGCCACCCAGGTTCATTCCGAGGCCATCCTTTGAGGCGCCTCGTCCCAACCAGCAGTTTGCACCGCCCAAGCCCTATGGTGGCCCCGCTACTAATGCTGCTCCACGTCCCAATGTTGTGACATGTTTCAAGTGTGGAGAGCCGGGTCACTATAGCCGAGAGTGTCCCCAGAACAACAACCCCAATCAGTCTGGAAAGTCCGTTGGCCGTGGTAAGCCAGCGGGAAAGACATTCTACGCCAAGCCGGTCACCACTGCACGTGGCCATGTCAACTATGTCTCAACCGAGGAGGCTCATGAGGATCCTAACGTCGTCCTTGGTACGCTCCTTGTTAATTGCCATCCGGCATCTGTTCTTTTCGATACTGGAGCATCTCATTCATTCATATCCGAGAACTATGCTCGATTGCATAACACGACATTCTGTGACATGCCCACTTCCATGGTAATTCAAACTCCGGGTTCCAAATGGCAAACTTCTAGAGTAAGCCATGGGAACGAAATTCTTGTCGATAGACTTGTCTTCCTTGCATCCTTAATAGCTCTCAAGTCCTCGGACATTAACATCATCTTGGGTATGGACTGGATGTCAGCTCATTATGCTAAGATTGATTGTGCCACTAGAACCGTTCAACTTACTCACCCATCGGGCAAGACAGTCAATGTCTTAACTCGAGTGGCCAAGCGCCAGCTTTACTCCCTAAATGCCAACCCCCTTCCAGACCTTGAGGATATTCCGATAGTTCGAGACTTTCCGGATGTCTTTCCAGAAGAACTGCCAGGTGTTCCACCTGACAGGGATGTCGAGTTTGTGATAGACCTTGTTCCAGGAACCGTTCCAATTTCTAGAAGACCCTATAAGATGGCACCCTTAGAACTAGCCGAGCTTAAGAACCAACTCGATGAGTCCTTGAAAAAGGGTTTCATCCATCCTAGTTCCTCTCCTTGGGCTTGCCCCGTCCTCTTCGTCAAAAAGAAGGATGGAACGGATCAGATGGTTATAGATTACCAACCTGTCAACTTGGTCACTATCAAGAACAAGTATCCGCTTCCCAAGATCAACGATCTGTATGATCAGCTCGCTGGATCCTCAGTCTTTTCCAAGATGGATCTGAGGTTGGGCTACCATCAAATCAAAATCAGAAACAGAGGACATTCCCAAAACGGCCTTTGTTACTCGTTATGGCCAATACGAGTACACCGTTATGTCCTTCGGTTTAACCAATGCCACAGCCACCTTCTCTCGGTTAATTAACTCAGTCTTCATGGAGTATTTGGATAAATTCGTCGTAGTTTATCTCGATGACATACTCATCTACTCCAAGAATGAAGAGGAACATGCCGAACATCTAAGGCTGGTATTGACGAAACTTCGAGAGCATCGCCTTTATGCCAAATTCTCCAAGTGTGAATTTTGGTTGCCAGAAGTGACCTATCTAGGCCATGTAATCTCTGGTAAGGGTATTGCTGTCAATCCCGAGCGAGTTCAAGCCGTCCTTGATTGGACTCCACCTGAGACGGTCAAGCAAGTTCGGAGCTTCCTTGGCTTAGCGAGCTATTGCCGCCGCTTCGTCGAGAATTTCTCCAAGGTTGCTAAACCTCTAACTGAACTCCTCAAGAAAGATAAAAAGTTCGAGTGGACCCCACAGTGCGAGTTCAGCTTTCAGGAACTGAAAAGACGCCTGACATCTGCTCCCGTACTGGTACCACCAGATTTCTCCAAGGACTTTATTATCTATTGCGACGCCTCGCGACAAGGACTAGGTTGCATACTCATGCAAGATCGTCAGGTAATTGCCTATGCTTCACCACAATTACACCCACATGAGGAAAACTATCCCACACATGATCTAGAGCTTGCAGCAGTAGTCCATGCACTCAAAACTTGGCGACATTACCTTCCTCGGTAATCGTTGCGAGATCTTCACCGATCACCAAAGTTTGAAATATATCTTCACCCAACCGGATTTGAATCTTAGGCAACGATGTTGGGTCGAGTTGATCTCGGATTACGACTTAGGAATAACTTACACCCCAGGCAAAGCCAATGTCATGGCTGATGCGCTAAGTCGTAAATCTTATTGTAACAACCTGATGTTACAACAAAGTCAACCACTTCTCCATGAGGAATTTCGTAAGCTCAATCTTCACATTGTTCCTCGAGGATTCCTATCCACCCTGGTGGCGAAGCCTAACCTTTCGGATCAGATCATACCGCCCAGACGGTATGATAAGGGCATATCCCGGATTAAGGAAAACATCGCTAGCGGAGTTGCTAAATGTTTTTCCATGGATGAGCGAGGTGTTGTCTTCTTCGAGAACCGCTTGGTGGTTCCCAAGAAACAACATTTACGCCAGTTGATTCTTAAAGCTCATGACTCCCCTCTCACCATTCATCCCGGTAGTACTAAAATGTATCAAGACCTACGCCAGAGGTTTTGGTGGACTAGGATGAAGAGAGAAATCGCTCAATACATTGCTAATTGCGACGTTTGTCGTCGTGTTAAAGCAGAGCATCAACGGCCTGCTGGCACCCTTCAACCTTTGGCTATTCCTGAGTGGAAATGGGATAAAATCAGTATGGATTTCATTACTGGGTTTCCCAGGACCAAGAGAGGGAATAATGCCATCTTCGTCGTGATCGACCGTCTTTCCAAAGTAGCCCATTTCCTACCTGTTCGTGAGAGTATCACCGCTAGCCAGCTAGCTGATTTATACATCTCCCTGAATAGTGTCTCTTCATGGTGTTCCCATTGGAAATTAACTCAGACCGTGGGAGTCTCTTCACCTCTCGATTTTGGGAAAGTTTCCAAAATGCTATGGGAACTCGTCTCTCTTTTAGCACCGCCTTCCATCCTCAATCAAGTGGTCAAGTAGAGCGAGTCAATCAAATTCTGGAAGATATGCTCCGAGCTTCTGTCATCTCATTCGGAATGGGTTGGGAGAAATGCCTTCCATTCACGGAGTTTGCTTATAACAATAGTTATCAAGCTAGCTTGGGCAAAGCTCCTTTCGAAGTTCTCTATGGACGAAAATGTCGAACGCCTCTTAACTGGTCAGAAACCGGGGAAAGACAACTGTTTGGCCCGGATATGATTCAGGAAGCAGAAGAGCAGGTTCGCGTTATTCGTGAGAAATTGAAAACAGCCCAATCTCGTCAAAAGAGCCAATATGATGGTAAACATAAGCTCGTGACTTATGAAGTCGGTGAGAAGGCTTATCTTCGGGTTACTCCGTTAAAGGGAACCCATCGTTTCGGTATCAAAGGCAAATTGGCTCCTCATTACATCGGACCCTTTCGCATTCTTGCCAAACAAGGAGAAGTTGCCTACCAATTGGAACTACCTTCGCATCTTTCCAGAGTTCACGATGTCTTCCACGTTTCTCAACTCAGGCGTTGCTTCGCAGATCCTATCCGTGGAGTGGACCACGAAACGCTTGATCTACAAGATAACCTCTCATATCGGGAATATCCCGTTCGTATCCTTGATCAAGCCGAGCGTACCACTCGACGCCATAATATCAAGTTTCTCAAGGTTCAATGGTCACACCATTCCGAGAAAGAGGCCACTTGGGAAAGGGAGGATCGTCTTCGACTCGAGTACCCTACCTTCTTCCCAGAGGATCCTAAATCTCGGGACGAGATTCTTTTGAGTGGGGGTGAGTTGTCACACCCTAGCTAGTTCAAGCATTAGAGTGTGCATCATGTTTAAATTATCTTAAATTTAAAATGAGGATGACAGAACCCCTAGCACCCCCTGGAACAACTAGGGTTTACTAAAAACTTTTTCAATGAACCTGAAATGCCCTTCTAAAAAGCCCACCCTTTTTGTTTTGGGTTAAAACCTTTGACAAAAATGGTGCACATTTTTCTAGGACATCTTAAGGTCATTGGACTAACTCTTATAGTATTTCCATTTGGGCATTTAAAAGCTATAAAATATTTTAAATGCTCAAATAATCATAAACTAAAATGTGTGTTGTTAGATATATTCTAAGCAGTGGCCATGATTAATTTTATGATTTTTGGAAATGCCCTGGCATTTCTAATAAAGCCCTGAAGTTACAGAAATAATAGAATAAATAAAAAACAGAAAAGGAGAGAGAGAACAGAGACTTACCTGGCGCAGCCCACTTGGCCCACCGGCTCGGCCCAGTCCACTGGCTTGCCAGTCGTCCTCCTCCTCCCGCCAGGAGGACGAGAAGCACGTGGCCGGCGCCCGCGGCCACACGCCGGCCACCTCCTGCTTCCGCCGACGCCCCGGACATGCCTACGAGTGCCATGCACTCCCCCACGTTCCCCTCTCATTCTCCCCACTCTCCCCGTGGCCTCTCCCCCTCTCTGGCTCTCTCCCCATTCCCTGCCAAGCGCAGCCGTCGCCACCGACAAGCTCCACCGTAGCCACCGCCGTCCACTCGTTGCCTCGCCGTGCCAAGAAGCTCCGCCGCCGTCCGCTGCTTCGCCTCGACCCATCCTTGAGCGCTCGCTCGCTCCGGAGACGCTGCACCGAGCTCGTCTTCAACCTCGGTCGCCGGAGATCCCACTCGCCGCCCCGCTAGCTCCAGCCCTTCCCCGAGCTCGCCATTCGCTCCCCTGCAACCGCAGTGAGCTACTGACCTTCTCCCCCTCTCCGTGCTAGCTCTCGTGCACCGTACGCGCCGCCTCGAGTTCGCCCGAACGCGCCGCCGTGGAGCTCATCGTCGACGAGGCTCCGGCCAAGCCACAGCCACGCCACCTAGTCCACTAACCTCACCACCTCTCCGGGAGTCTAACGCACCTTACCACGCGCCTCGCCGTGCCCCGCAGCCTCGGTTCCGAGCTCACCCGAGCTCCGGCCGCCGCCAAGGTCGACGCCGGCGATGACTCCGGCCACCCCAGGCCCAACCACCCATACCACTCGACGCGGACGAGTGCCCGCGTCACTTAGATGCCCTCCGTCGGCCATTTGGTCGCCGGAGGAGGAAATCCGCACCCCTCCGCCGTCCCTGGCCTTGCCGGCGACAAGCCCCGGGTCAACTCCGGCGAGTTTGACCCGGGTTGACTCCAGTTTGAATTCCCCTGACTCACTGACGTGTGGGCCCGAGGCCACTAATTAAATTAGATTAGTATTAGTTTAACACTAACTAAATTTAGTTAGTTAGTGGACACCGACAAATGGGACCCACAGGTCAGGGTTAACCTGGACCGCCTCAGTTGACCGCTGACATCACACTGACATCAGGCTGACGCAGTAAATCCTTTTCTGGATTTATTCTTTAATAGGAAATTCCAGAAAATGGCCAAAACTTCTAAAAATCATAGAAAATCAACCGTAGCTCCAAATCAAACAATTTATATATGAAAAATGATCATAAAAATTCAGTCTATCCATCTGTAATGGTTTCATGCATGACAAAACAAGTTAACCTTGCTGTTTAAGTAGAATAAGATAATGCACTAATAAGGCCATGTTAAATGAGCTAGCATTTGAATCTTTAACTCAAATGAGTTCATTCCTTTCTGTTTTAGCTTGCATTAGGCCAAGACACTTTCATTTTGCCATGTCATAGCATGCATCATATTGTTGCATATTGTCATGTGTTGATTATGTTCGGTGTGTCTTTCGTGGTAGGTTCTGCCTCCGAGGATAACCCCGAGTATCCGTCTGAAGGGCAGTACCCTACTACCACTACATCAGGCAAGCAACCCATTGATCATTCCGATACAAACCCATGTTCTCGCTTCTGCTCTTGTTTACTGCATTAAGACAACATGATTCAAACTGCTATGTGCTACGGTAGTTGAACCCTTATCCTCTGCATGACATGTCATTGCCACAGTAACTAGATGAAACCCACTAGCATGTGTAGGAGTTGATTGAGCCATGTATGTGTTTCTTACCTTGCTATGCCTGCTATGCTTAGAGTTGTGTCAGGTCTGGTTCATCTGGGTGATGGGATAGAGTGAAATGATTATGTCGGTAATGTGAGGGATGTGTTGAACATGATTTGGTAAAGGTATCGATGAGAGGCCATGTAGGAGTACATGGTGGGTTGTTTCATTGAGGCCGTCCATAAGAACTAAGATCTGTATGTGTGATTTTAAGAATCAGCTACTACCATGCATTGGGATCCTTAATTGACCCTCTCGGCTTCTTAATCACCCTAGAACTCTGTCCAGGAGTTGCAATTAGTTTCTGGTGTTTGTAGGTTATGTGTTGGCGGCCGTGCGTAGCGCTGACCCTAGGGGTGGGCTATGTTGCGGTAGATACACCGTGGCACGGTGTACCGAGTCACTCGTTTGGTTTCTCGGAAACCCTGTTCACATCGTTCGGGGCCGTATGTGGAAACCTCGGCTGGACTCCCTGCGGATGGAACCTGAATAGGCGATAAACCTGGACTAGAGGCTTGAGTGTTTAGGTAGGCCGTGGCCGACACCCTCGTTGGGCTTCTGCTTGAAGATTGTCGAGTACATGTCGTGTAAACGGCGGTAAGTGGTGAAAGCGTGTATGAAGAAGTACATCCCTGTGGGGTATAAAACTATTCGAATAGCCGCGTCCGCGGTAAAGGACTACTTGGTTGCCTATACAGTTCATAGACAAGTTAATGGATACTACTAAAAGACTCAAGATAAGTGTGAGTACCGAGGATGGCCCTCTCATAGGATGACGAGGGTGGATCCCCGGTGGAGCATTATGTTGGTGATTAGTGGACTCGTGTGCGAAAACTATTTTACTAGTGGAGTTCTGTAGGATAGCTTAGCCAAGAGTCAAAGCTGGCTTGCTGCAATAACCCCACCACCTTCTTGAGAATGAGCATGTATAGTAGGTTCTGATGTAAGACTTGCTGGGTACCTTTGTACTCATGTTTGCTTAATTAATGTTTTCAGACGACAACACCGCCCCCTCCGATGGGTTTTATGTAGACCTCGATGTCGACAAGTGACTAGCCACCCAGGTGGTGTTCCTGGCCATGGAGGGCCCTGTGTAGATAGACAGGCTTCGAGAAGCCTTCTTGCTTTCTAGTGTCTATACTCAGACTATTTGCTTCCGCATGTGCTTGTATGCTTGTATGACTTCAGTGTCGGGTCATGTGACCCCTATCTGTATGAACATGTTATGTATGGCTCTCTGGAGCTTTTAAATAAAGTACTTGAGTTGTAGAGTTTTGTTGTGATGCCATGTTGTATGTGCTCATATCGGGCATATTGTGTGTATGATTGAAATGCTTGGTATGAGTGGGATCCGACAATCTAGTTGTTTATCCTTGGCAGCCTTTCTTATAGGGAAATGTAGTCTAGTGATCCTGGAGCCATAGTAGTCCGCTACAACCCGGTTCACCGGAGTCCTGCTAGCCCAGCACTACTGCTCAGGACACTTGACTGGCCGGCATGTGTTTCACTTTGTTCCTATGTCTGTCCCTTCGGGGAAATGTCATGCAGTGACATCCGGAGTCCTCCCTAGCCTGCTACAGCCCGGTTCACCGGAGTCCTGTTAGCCCAGTGCTACAGCCCGGATTCACTCGCTGATGACCGACATGCTCGATGTGATTCATGTATGCCTGTCTCCATAGGTCTGCGCCGCTTTGGGTTCACGACTAGCCATGTCGGCCCGGGTTCTCTGTCATATGGATGCTAGCGACATTATCATATACGTGAGCCAAAAGGCGCAAACGGTCCCGGGCCATGGTAAGGCGACACCCATGGGGATACCGTGCGTGAGGCCGCAATGTGATATGAGGTGTTACCGGCTAGATCGATGTGACTTGGAATCGGGGTCCTGACACTTTCATTGAAATTTGATGAACTTTTTTCAAAATCAATGAAGTTTTTGCAAATTTGATGAACTTTTTTTCAAATTCGATGAACTTTTTTCAAAATCAATGAACTTTTTTCAAAGTTGATGAATGTTTTTTCAAAATCGATGAACTTTTTCAAAATTTATGAACTTTTTTGAAAATCGATGAACCTTTTCCAATTTCGATGAACGTTTTGAATTCGTCAATGTTTTTTGAATACATGAACTTTTTTTTCTAATTCGTGATGTTTTTTAAAATCTGTGGACATTCAAAATTTGTTCAGATTTTTTTTCAAAAGAAATCCCATTTTTCTCAAGAGCGCGGAATGGCTGTATTGGTCTAGTGGTTAGCCAACCATGCGCAGGAGCTTAATGGTGTGGGTTCGAATCCTCACGGGAGCATTGTTTGCGTTTGTTTTTTCCTGACATGAATACATTTTTGCACTGTCCCTTCTGTTCATGGGCCGGCCCTTTCGCGAGCTGCAATGCGCGCCAGTTGCGCCAACCGGCGCATAAGGCGCCGAAGAGGAGGTCTCAGTTTCGTCTATGGATCAGATTTTCTTTAGTGTCATCGATCAGATTGATCCAGGCGACAAGAGGCAGCATATACGCCTATGGATTCAGCGGACCAAGCCCAAAAGGAAGTGCTTCAAGGACAGAGTAAACGTTGGCCCAAAAGGCCAAAACTGATTCTTTTCAGACTAATACATATAGTATATGGACCCTATTTGGGGGCCTCTGGATTTTGAGGGCCATGTGCGAGTGCACAGCTCGCACAGGCCCTTCAACGGCCCTCTTACTATATTACTATTGTGTTCTTGAGCCCGTGGTGGTGGATAGCAATGATGAGATGACACTTATCTGCCATGACAAGACCAACTTTTGGAGACACCTACTCGACTGCAGTCCTACCAAATAGACGTGTCCTAGTTTATGGTGGACGCGAATATTGTAGGAGTGAAACCTGGAAATTGGAGATAGGTGGACCCAGGGGCGGAGCCCAATGGGCCAACCCTGTAGCGCAGGCTACAGGGTTCGATTTCATTTTACGTACTATACTAAATATCAGGTATTTATCTCGGGGCAACAGGGTGGGCCGAAAAGTGTGCTACAGGGCCCATCATACCGGGAGCACCAGGCCTCCTTAGGTCCGATTCCAGCAGCCCATCGAGCACAATGAACGATCCATCTGGTGTCCCCTATTCCTTCTTGGAGCGACAACTGGTGTCATCTATTCCTTCTTTTATTTCATGTAACATAGTTCATGAGTTTAGGAGCTTCAATAAGGAGGCTCACAATCTAGCGAAGCATGCATTAAGGTTAGGACTTGGGCATCCGGAAGGTCTTCCTTTCGTCCCTGTAAACATTGTGACGGGTTGAATAAAGCTTTGCGAGATTGCCTCAAAAAAAAATTCTGGTGTCCCCTATATTGAACAAAACAATCGATCTGACTAAAACAACCATGCCTCCTCATCTCCTAATCTATCCCGACTCCCGATTCATCGACTTGTGTAGCGGCCGGCGGCGAACGATCGCTCTGCAGATTGAGAACTTGTGCAGCGGCGGCCGGCGAACCAAGAGGCAAAATCTAGCTAATGCTTCTAGACTTCTACTGTACTACTGTAGTCTGTCGGCTGTAGCTAATCTTTCTACAGATTTAAAGATTGGAATTGATACGTTCCCTAGTCCTGATGAATTGACGATTTGTGGCAGCCGGCAGGACGGATCCGTTCATGTCTTCTTGGTTGATCCGATCATCCGAACGTCCGCACAGCTACGGCAGCCGGCACCGGCAGCGTCGTAATTTTCTCTTCTTCTTCTTCTTCTCTTACAATATGAGTAGCAATGTGCTTTTCATTTTTTGTCTAGTTTACGGTCCCGTATTATATGTAGGAAATTGTTGCAAGTAGATTAAATCTTATTTAAATATAATTGAATGTATCATGTATGTGTTTTGGCAAAACGTTGGGCAATAGCTATTGTTTAAGTTGTAATTACGCATACTTCATTGGATTCAAACTTTTAGATATCTTATTTGTAATTTATTTGTTAAATGCAGATAATATGGATAAGTTTCTTCTTAAAAGAAAGGCGACATCACAAGTTACTCCAGAAGACATAAATTGGGAGGAGGAGATTCAATATGACCCAGGCAAGAGGAAACTGATACAACATTATCATCCAAACTTGAAAGATCTGGTAAGAAGAAAATACTTGCTTAATGGACCTTGTCAGCCAAAGGATGTTGATTTTCCATATTCAAGTTTTGGGGCTAAGAGAAGAAGATTCAATTCTGAATGGTATAAAGATCATGGAAGTTGGCTTGAGTACAGCAAAGAGAAGAAAAAGGCATATTGCTTTTGTTGTTTTTTATTTAGGGATCGCAGCCACAAGAAAGAAGCTGGGTATGAGGCATTTGTTCTGAATGGTTGGGATACTTGGAGCGTTCCAGCAAGGCTAAAAGATCATGTTGGTGAGCCAGGTAGCGTCCATAATCAAGCAATGAAAAAATGTACTGCTTTACTAAAAAGAGATCAACACATTGATGTTGCTATGCAAGTCCATGATCAAGCTTCGAAGGTTGCATATTTTACTCGACTAAATGCATCAATTGACACAGCTAGACTACTGTTGAAGCAAGGGTTGCCTTTCCGCAACCATGATGAGTCAAAGAACTCGCATAATAAAGGGAATTTCTTGGAAGTTCGTGACTTCTTAGCTGAGCATGATCTAGTTGTTGGCAAGGCTATGGGAAAAGATGCCGCACAAAATGCTCTTATGGTTGCTCCTCAAGTCCAGAAGATATTTCTGGAGGTTTTGCGCATGTGTGATAGTCCAATCTATTCTGAAAGAAGTTCACAATAATGTGTTTTGCTTGCTTGTTGATGAGTCTAGAGATGTCTCTTGCAAAGAACAAATGGCTGTGGCCTTGAGGTATGTTGATAGTTCGGGAGATTCTAAAGAAAGCTTTGTTGGTCTTGTTCATGTGAAAGAAACAACTTCTTCATACCTCAAGAGTTCAATTGATTCTCTTTTTGCAAAATATAAGTTGAGCTACAATCAAGTTAGAGGACAATCATATGACGGTGCTAGTAACATGCGAGGTGAGTTCAATGGTCTCAAATCATTGATCATGAGAGAAAGTAGCACAACTTATTATGTTCATTGCTTTGCTCATCAACTTCAGTTAGTTGTTGTGGTTGTTGTAAGGAAGCATAAAGGAGTTAGTAATTTCTTCAGTATGACTTCTACCTTGTTAAATGTTGTGGGTGGTTCTTCCAAGCGAAGGGACATCATTAGAGATATAAATCTTGAAGAAATGAGCAGGGCTTTAGGGTGTGGGCAGCTTACAACGGGAACAGGTCTAAATCAAGAGCAATGCCTTCAAAGACCCGGAGACACTCGTTGGGGTTCACATGCTAAAACACTTAAGAGTTTCATTACCATGTTCAGGTCAGTTATTAAGGTTCTTGAATTTGTTGAAGAAGAAGACACCGATAGAACAAATAGAGACCAAGCAATTGGGCTTCTAGTGTGTTGGAAATATGCCCTAGAGGCAATAATAAATTGATTATTATTATATTTCCTTGTTCATGATAATCGTTTATTATCCATGCTAGAATTGTATTGATAGGAAACTCAGATACATGTGTGGATACATAGACAACACCATGTCCCTAGGAAGCCTCTAATTGACTAGCTCGTTGATCAATAGATGGTTACGGTTTCCTGGCCATGGACATTGGATGTCGTTGATAACGGGATCACATCATTAGGAGAATGATGTGATGGACAAGACCCAATCCTAAGCATAGCACTAGATCGTGTAGTTCGTATGCTAAAGCTTTTCTAATGTCAAGTATCATTTCCTTAGACCATGAGATTGTGCAACTTCCGGATACTGTAGGAGTGCTTTGGGTGTGCCAAACGTCACAACGTAACTGGGTGACTATAAAGGTGCACTACGGGTATCTCTGAAAGTGTCTGTTGGGTTGGCACGAATTGAGACTGGGATTTGTCACTCCGTGTGACGGAGAGGTATATCTAGGCCCACTCGGTAGGACATCATCATAATGTGCACAATGTGATCAAGGAGTTGATCACGGGATGATGTGTTACGGAACGAGTAAAGAGACTTGCCGGTAACGAGATTGAACAAAGGTATCGGGATACCGACGATCGAATCTCGGGCAAGTATCGTACCGATAGACAAAGGGAATTGCATACGGGATTGATTAAGTCCTTGACATCGTGGTTCATCCGATGAGATCATCGTGGAACATGTGGGAGCCAACATGGGTATCCAGATCCCGCTGTTGGTTATTGACCGGAGAACGTCTCGGTCATGTCTGCATGTCTCCCGAACCCGTAGGGTCTACACACTTAAGGTTCGATGACGCTAGGGTTATAAAGGAAGTTTGTATGTGGTTACCGAATGTTGTTCGGAGTCCCGGATGAGATCCCGGACGTCACGAGGATTTCCGGAATGGTCCGGAGGTAAAGATTTATATATGGGAAGTCCTGTTTTGGTCACCGGACAAGTTTCGGGGTCACCGGTATTGTACCGGGACCACCAGAAGGGTCCCAGGGGTCCACCGGGTGGGGCCACCTGCCCCGGGGGGCCACATGGGCTGTAGGGGTGTGCACCTTGGCCTATATGGGCCAAGGGCACCAGCCCCAAGAGGGCCATGCGCCAAAGGATAAGGAAAGGAAGAGTCCTAAAGGGGGAAGGCACCTCCGAGGTGCCTTGGGGAGGAGGGACTCCTCCTAGCCGCACCCTTCCTTGGAGGAAGGGCCAAGGCTGCGCCTCCCTCCCTCTCCCTTGCCCCTATATATATGTGGGGGGTGGGAGGGCAGCCATACCAATGTTCTGGTGTAGGCCTCCCCTTCTCCCAAGTCCTTCTCCTCTCCCGTGGTGCTTGGCGAAGCCCTGCAGGATTGTCACGCTCCTCCACCACCACCACGCCGTTGTGCTGCTGCTGGATGGAGTCTTCCTCAACCTCTCCCTCTCTCCTTGCTAGATCAAGGCGTGGGAGACGTCACCGGGTTGTACGTGTGTTGAACGCGGAGGTGCCGTCCGTTCGGCACTTGGTCATCGGTGATTTGGATCACGACGAGTACGACTCCATCAACCACGTCATCGGTGCTTAGCGATCTATAAGGGTATGTAGATGCACTCTCCTTCCCCTCGTTGCTGGTCTCTCCATAGATAGATCTTGGTGACACGTAGGAAAATTTTGAATTTCTGCTACGGTCCCCAACAGTGGCATCATGAGCTAGGTCTATGCGTAGTTTCTATGCACGAGTAGAACACAAAGTAGTTGTGGGCGTTGATTTTGTTCAATATGCTTGCCGTTACTAGTCTTATCTTGATTCGGCGGCATCGTGGGACGAAGCGGCCCGGACCGACCTTACACGTACTCTTACGTGAGACTGGTTCCACCGACTGGCATGCACTAGTTGCATAAGGTGGCTAGCGGGTGTCTGTCTCTCCCACTTTAGTCGGATCGGATTCGATGAAGAGGGTCCTTATGAAGGGTAAATAGCAATTGGCATATCACGTTGTGGTTCTTGCGTAGGTAAGAAACGTTCTTGCTAGAAACCCATAGCAGCCACGTAAAACATGCAAACAACAATTAGAGGACGTCTAACTTGTTTTTGCAGGGTATGCTATGTGATGTGATATGGCCAAAAGGATGTGATGAATGATATATGTGATGTATGAGATTGATCATGTTCTTGTAATAGGAATCACGACTTGCATGTCGATGAGTATGACAACCGGCAGGAGCCATAGGAGTTGTCTTAATTTATTTATGACCTGCATGTCAACATAAACGTCATGTAATTACTTTACTTTATTGCTAACTGTTAGCTATAGTAGTAGAAGTAATAGTTGACGAGACAACTTCATGAAGACACGATGATAGAGATCATGATGATGGAGATCATGGTGTCATGCCGGTGACGATGATGATCATGGAGCCCCGAAGATGGAGATCAAAAGGAGCAATATGATATTGGCCATATCATGTCACTATTTGATTGCATGTGATGTTTATCATGTTTATACATCTTGTTTACTTAGAACGACGGTAGTAAATAAGATGATCCCTCATAAAAATTTCAAGAAAGTGTTCCCCCTAACTGTGCACCGTTGCGACAGTTCGTTGTTTCAAAGCACCACGTGATGATCGGGTGTTTGATTCTAACGTTCACATACAACGGGTGTAAAACAGATTTACACATGCAAACACTTAGGTTGACCTGACGAGCCTAGCATGTGTACAGACATGGCCTCGGAACACAGAAGACCGAAAGGTCGAGCATGAGTCGTATAGAAGCTACGATCAACATGAAGATGTTCACCGATGTTGACTAGTCCGTCTCGCGTGATGATCGGACACGGCCTAGTTGACTCGGATCATGTAATCACTTAGATGACTAGAGGGATGTCTATCTGAGTGGGAGTTCATAAGATGAACTTAATTATCCTGAACATAGTCAAAAGGTTTTCGCAAATTATGTCGTAGCTCGCGCTTCAGTTCTACTGTTTAGTTATGTTCCTAGAGAAATTTAGTTGAAAGTTGATAGTAGCAATTATGCGGACTAGGTCCGTAAACTGAGGATTGTCCTCATTGCTTCATAGAAGGCTTATGTCCTTAATGCACCGCTCAGTGTGCTGAACCTCGAACGTCGTCTGTGGATGTTGCGAACATCTGACATACACGTCTTGATGACTACATGATAGTTCAGTGTGTAATGCTAAATGGTTTAGAGTTGAGGCACCGAAGACGTTTTAAACGTCGTGGAACATATGAGATGTTCCAAGGACTGAAATTGGGATTTCAGGCTCGTGTCCACGTCAAGAGGTATAAGACCTCCGACGATTTTCTTAGCCTGCAAACTAAGGGAGAAAAGCTCAATTGTTGAGCTTGTGCTCAGATTGTCTGAGTACAACAATCATTTGAATCAAGTGGGAGTTGATCTTCCAGATGAAATAGTGATGGTTCTCCGAAGTCATTACCACCAAGCTGCTTGTGCTTCGTGATGAACTATAACACATTGAGGACATATATGATGATCTTTGAGATATTCGTGATGTTTGACACCACAAAAGTAGAAATCAAGAAGGAGCATCAATTGTTGATGGTTGGTGAAACCACTAGTTTCAAGAAGGGCAAGGGCAAAAAGGGATGCTTCATGAAACGGCAAATCAGCTGCTGCTCTAGTGAAGAAACCCAAGGTTGAACCCAAACCCGAGACTAAGTGCTTCTGTAATAAAGGGAACAGCCACTGGAGCAGAATTACCCTAGATACTTGGTAGATAAGAAGGCTGGCAAGGTCGATAGAACTATATTGGATGTATTATGTTAATGTGTACTTTACTAGTACTCCTAGTAGCACCAGGGTATTAGATACCGGTTCGGTTGCTAAGTGTTAGTAACTCAAAATAAAAGCTACGGAATAAACGGAGACTAGCTAAAGGTGAGCTGACGATATGTGTTGGAAGTGTTTTCAATGTTGATATGATCAAGCATCGCATGCTCCCTCTACCATCGAGATTGGTGTTAAACCTAAATAATTGTTATTTGGTGTTTGCGTTGAGCATAGACATGATTGGATTATGACTATCGCAATACGGTTATTCATTTAAAGAGAATAATAGTTACTCTGTTTATTTGAATAATACCTTCAATGGTCTTGCACCTAAAATGAATGGTTTATTGAATCTCGATCGTAGTGATACACATGTTCATGCCAAAAGATATAAGATAGTAATGATAGTACCACCTACTTGTGGCACTGCCACGTAAGTAATATCGGTATAAAACGCATGAAGAAGCTCCATGTTGATGGATCTTTGGGCTCATTCATTTTGAAAAGTTTGAGACATGCGAACCATGTCTATTGGTGTATATGCATGAAGAAACTCCATGCAAATGGACCGTTTGGACTCACTTGATTTTTGAATCACTTGAGACATGCAAATCATACCACATGGGCAAGATGACTGAAAGCCTCGTTTTCAGTAAAATGGAACTAGAAAGCAACTTGTTGGAAGTAATGCATTTTGATGTGTGCAGTCCAATGAGTGCTGAGGCGTGTAGTGGATATCGTTATGTTCTTACTTCACAGATGATTTGAGTAGATGTTGAGTATATTTACTTGATGAATCACGAGTCTGAATTATTGAAAGGTTCAAGTAATTTCAGGGTGAAGTTGAAAGATCGTCGTGACAAGAGGATAAAGTATCTATGATATGATCATAGAGATGAATATCTGAATTACGAGTTTGGCACAGAATTAAGACATTATGAAAATTGTTTCACAACTGATACAGCCTGGAACACCATAGTGTGATGGTGTGTCCGAACATCATAACTGCACCCTATTGGATATGATGCATACCATGATGTCTCTTATCGAATTACCACAATAGTTTATGGGTTAGGCATTAGAGACAACCATATTCACTTTAAATAGGGCACTACGTAATTCCGATGAGATGACACCGTATGAACTATGGTTTAGGGAAACCTAAGCTGTCATTTCTTAAAAGTTTGGGGCAGCGACGCTTATGTGAAAAAGTTTCAGGCTGATAAGCTCGAACCCAAAGCGGATAAATGCATCTTCATAGGACACCCGAAACAGTTGGGTATACCTCCTGTCTCAGATCCGAAAGCAATAAGGGATTGTTTCTAGAATCGGGTACTTTCTCGAGGAAAAGATTCTCTCGAAAGAATTGAGTGGGAGGATGGTGGAGAGCTGATGAGGTTATTGAACCTTCACTTCAACTAGTGTGTAGCAGGGCACAGGAAGTTGTTCCTGTGGCACCAACACCAACTGAAGTGGAAGCTTATGATAGTGATCATAAAACTTCAGATCAAGTCACTACCAAACCTCGTGGGATGACAAGGATGCGTACTACTTCAGAGTGGTACGTAATCCTGTCTTGGAAGTCATGTTGCTAGACAACAATGAACCTACGAGCCATGGAGAAGCGATGGTGGGCCCGGATTCCGATAAATGGCTCGAGGCCATAAAATCCAAGAGAGGATCCATGTATGAAAACAAAGTGTAGACTTTGGCAGAACAGCTCGATGGTCGTAAGGCTATTGAGTACAGATGGATTTTAAAAGGAAGACGGACAATGATGGTAAGTATCACCATTAAGAAAGCTCGACTTGTCATTAAGATGTTTTCCGACAAGTTCAAGGAGTTGACTACGATGAGACTTTCTCACTCGTAGCGATGCTAAGAGTCTGTTGGAATTATATTAGCGATTACTGCATTATTTATGAAATCTTGCAGATAGGATGTCAAAACATTGTTTCCTCGATGATTTTCTTGAGGAAAGGTTGTATGTGATACAACCGGAAGGTTTTGTCAATCCTGAAAGATGCTAATAAGTATGCAAAGCTCCAGCAATCCTTCTAAGGACTGGAGTAAGCATCTCGGAGTTGGAATGTATGCTTTGATGAGATGATCAAAGATTTTGGGTTTATACAAAGTTTATGAGAAACTTGTATTTCCAAAGAAGTGAGTGGGAGCACTATAGAATTTCTGATGAGTATATGTTGTTGACATATTATGGATCAGAAATGATGTAGAATTTCTGGAAAGCATATAGGGTTATTTGGAAAGTATTTTTCAATGGAAAGCCTGGATTAAGCTACTTGAACATTGAGCATCAAGATCTATAAGGATAGATCAAAACGCTTAATGGTACTTTCAAATGAGCACATACCTTGACATGATCTTGAAGGTGTTCAAGATGGACCAGTCAAAGAAGGAGTTCTTGCCTGAGTTGTAAGGTATGAAGTTAAGACTTAAAGCTCGACCACGGCAGAATAGAGAGAAAGGACGAAGGTCGTCCCCTATGCTTAAGACATAGGCTCTACAGTATGCTATGCTGTGTACCGCACCTGAAATGTGCCTTGCCATGAGTCAGTCAAGGGGTACAAGAGTGATCTAAGTATGGATCACAGGACAGCGGTCAAAGTTATCCTTAGTAACTAGTGGACTAAGGAATTTTCTCGATTATGGAGGTGGTAAAAAAGTTCGTCGTAAAGGGTTACGCCGATGCAAACTTCGACACTAATCCAGATTATTCTGAGTAGTAAACTGGATTCGTATAGTAGAACAGTTATTTGGAATAGCTCCAAATAGAGCGTGGTAGCTGCATCTAGGAGATGACATAGAGATTTGTAAAGCGCACACGGATCTGAAAGGTTCAGACCCGTTGACTATAACCTCTCTCACAAGCATAACATGATCAAACCCAGAACTCATCGAGTGTTAATCACATGGTAAATGTGAACTAGATTATTGACTCTAGTAAACTCTTTGGGTGCTAGTCACATGGGGATGTGACCTTGAGTGTTAATCACATATCGATGTGAACTAGATTATTGACTCTAGTGCAAGTGGGAGACTGTTGGAAATATGCCCTAGAGGCAATAATAAATTGATTATTATTATATTTCCTTGTTCATGATAATCGTTTATTATCCATGCTAGAATTGTATTGATAGGAAACTCAGATACATGTGTGGATACATAGACAACACCATGTCCCTAGTAAGCCTCTAGTTGACTAGCTCGTTGATCAATAGATGGTTACGGTTTCCTGACCATGGACATTGGATGTCGTTGATAACGGGATCACATCATTAGGAGAATGATGTGATGGACAAGACCCAATCCTAAGCATAGCACTAGATCGTGTAGTTCGTATGCTAAAGCTTTTCTAATGTCAAGTATCATTTCCTTAGACCATGAGATTGTGCAACTTCCGGATACCGTAGGAGTGCTTTGGGTGTGCCAAACGTCACAACATAACTGGGTGACTATAAAGGTGCACTATGGGTATCTCCGAAAGTGTCTGTTGGGTTGGCACGAATCGAGACTGGGATTTGTCACTCCGTGTGACGGAGAGGTATCTCTGGGCCCACTCGGTAGGACATCATCATAATGTGCACAATGTGATCAAGGAGTTGATCACGGGATGATGTGTTACGGAACGAGTAAAGAGACTTGCCGGTAACGAGATTGAACAATGGTATCGGGATACCGACGATCGAATCTCGGGCAAGTATCGTACCGATAGACAAAGGGAATTGCATACGGGATTGATTAAGTCCTTGACATTGTGGTTCATCCGATGAGATCATCGTGGAACATGTGGGAGCCAACATGGGTATCCAGATCCCGCTGTTGGTTATTGACCGGAGAACTTCTCGGTCATGTCTGCATGTCTCCCGAACCCGTAGGGTCTACACACTTAAGGTTCGATGACGCTAGGGTTATAAAGGAAGTTTGTATGTGGTTACCGAATGTTCTTCGGAGTCCCGGATGAGATCCCGGCCGTCATGAGGAGTTTCGGAATGGTCCAGAGGTAAAGTTTTATATATGGGAAGTCCTGTTTTGGTCACCGGACAAGTTTCGGGGTCACCGGTATTGTACCGGGACCACCGGAACGGTCCCGGGGGTCCACCGGGTGGGGCCACCTGCCCCAGGGGGCCACATGGGCTGTAGGGGTGTGCACCTTGGCCTATATGGGCCAAGGGCACCAGCCCCAAGAGGCCCATGCGCCAAAGGATAAGGAAAGGAAGAGTCCTAAAGGGGGAAGGCACCTCCGAGGTGCCTTGGGGAGGAGGGACTCCTCCTAGCCGCACCCTTCCTTGGAGGAAGGGCCAAGGCTGCGCCTCCCCCCCCCCCTCCCTTGCCCCTATATATATGTGGGGGGTGGGAGGGCAGCCATACCAATGTTCTGGTGCAGCCCTCCCCTTCTCCCAAGTCCTTCTCCTCTCCCGTGGTGCTTGGCGAAGCCCTGCAGGATTGCCACGCTCCTCCACCACCACCACGGCGTTGTGCTGCTGCTGGATGGAGTTTTCCTCAACCTCTCCCTCTCTCCTTGCTGGATCAAGGCGTGGGAGACGTCACCGGGCTATACGTGTGTTGAACGCGGAGGTGCCGTCCGTTCGGCACTTGGTCATCGGTGATTTGGATCACGACGAGTATGACTCCATCAACCCCGTTCACTTGAACGCTTCCGCTTAGCGATCTACAAGGGTATGTAGATGCACTCTCCTTCCCCTTGTTGCTGGTCTCTCCATAGATAGATCTTGGTGACACGTAGGAAAATTTTGAATTTCTGCTACGTTCCCCAACATAGTGTACTTTCAATCTTTTGACTTTGTCTTCTATTTGCATCTCATGTTGATAATCCTCACTACTACCAACACATTGTCATTGGCATTGCAACGGAAGGATCAAGACATAGCGAATGCCATGAAATGTGTCTAGTCAACTAGAACAGTTTTGAATGAACTTAGAGAAAATGGATGGGACTCTTTGGTAGGTGAAGTTCATGTGTTTTCTGAGAAACATGATGCTATAGAGTTTGACATGGAAGAAGCATATGTGAATCCAAAAAAGAGAAGGCAGATAACTGCAATTACCAACAAACATCACTATCAAGTTGATTGCTTCAACAATGTTTTTGATTGGCTAGTTCAAGAGCTTGACAATAGGTTCAGTGAGACATCCTCTAATTTGCTTGTTTGGTCAGCAGCTTTGAGTCCAAGAGACTCATTTCGTGATTTCAATTTGGAGAATCTTATGAGTTTGGCTAACTTATACCCTCAGGATTTTGATTCCGGGGATTTGAGGGATCTTGATAAGGATCTACGGCTCTATATTGTTGATGTGTGCACAGATGATAGCTTTTCCAACATAGCAACAATCACCGAGCTTTCAAAAAAATTGGTGCAGACACGGAGGCATATTATGTATCCTTTGTTTTATCGGTTGTTGAAATTAGTAATTGTGTTGCCTATTGCTACTGCTACAGTTGAGAGGTGTTTCTCAGCAATGAAATTGGTCAAAACTTGCTTGCGCAATCGCCTCAACGATGACAGCTTGAGTGATGAGGTTATTTGTTATGTGGAGAAGGAAGAAATGGAAAAGGCCACCAATGATCAAGTGGTTGAGTATTTCATGGCTCGAAGGAAGAGAATGTACTAAAGGTTATTTATAACATTTTAGCAAATTTAAGTACTTTGATTTAGGCATTTTATTATATTCTACTCAAAATTTTAATTCTAGTTTTGTTATTGTAGGTTAATAAACCATTGTGTCCGATGATGTGTTTTCGAATTTCAGAATGCAAGACATGCTTTTCAAGTAATTTTTTTTGTTTGATTTGGCATTATATTAAACAGTTTGAGTGTTGCATTTTGTTTTTAACTTTTTACAATTTGACTTCTATTATGTTTGGTAATGCGTGTTACAAGCTATGAAATACACCTTTATCTAATGCATCGGTTGCTTGCAAAATTTATGCCATGGTTAAGTAGTGCATCAGGGTAAGATTAGCTCCAGATCCGCCCCTGGGTGGACCTCTGTGCTCCACCATGGACGTGCATGGGGTTTTCCTATTCTTCACATCCATTCTGAAAGGAGAGAACTAGCTAGTGTCTGTTGACTACGAATCATATTTTAGGCTAAACCTAGTATGTACTGTATAGGAAAAATGAACAAGTTCAATGATTAAATTATGTGATGTTTATTCATGATACTAGCTAGTAGATAAGGTAGTACTCCAATGCATGCATGTAACGATGGGTATTAATGTAGCGTACTGCAGTTTCTAATCGGTATCAATGTAATATTGCAGCGTACTACAGTTTCTTATGGCTATCGATGTATTGTGTGCAAAACACTACCATAGGATTAAAACGATGTCAGGGCAGCGTTATTTTTTAACTTACCTAGGCGAAGCTTTCAGTGACCGGCACTTAAAACAGCTCATCACTGGTACAAACATTACCCGTGGGCAGTGGCGAGCGGCGCGTCCGACACTGATGATCTGTTAGCAATGCAGGAGAACAGTGACATGCGCACCTCACCGCCGTGCTAGACACTGATGGTCTTTTTGTGCCCACCGCTGCTATCTTATTCTGCAGTAGTGTTTAAGTTTTTCCGGGGAGCATCCGTATTCGTCAGCCCTC